>NC_136491.1:161557936-161730436 GCF_053919585.1 Euprymna scolopes | reverse complement strand
TGACGGGAGCGAGCGAGAGAGAGACTGACGGGAGCGAGCGAGAGAGAGACTGACGGGAGCGAGCGAGAGAGAGACTGACGGGAGCGAGCGAGAGAGAGACTGACGGGAGCGAGCGAGAGAGAGACTGACGGGAGCGAGCGAGAGAGAGACTGACGGGAGCGAGAGAGACCAGATTCTTAAATATTATGAAGATAAAGACTATTAAATCAATCCAGAATTTTTAATATTTTTGCTTTATTACATAACTTAAAATGAATGTAGTTTTATAAAACGAATTGACATTTTGACTATAATGAAACGTCACGTGTTTTTTTCTCTACACTCTTACTATTTCCTGTAAATGTGATTGTGTCAAAGAAGTACACATTGCCGATCAACTTTCATCTAAAAATGTTAATAAATGTATTTAATAAGTTAATTTTTTTTTAGTTATTGAATGCCGGAATACTTTTCTCAAGGATTTCTGCATTTCTCCCCAGTCAAACCCGATCAAACAGCAACAATGATGGTCACTCCCGGTGGCCTTTCGAATGTATGTCACTCGTTCTTTTTCCAACTGGTTTCTTTTATTGCAAGATTGATCTTTGTCAACGTTGCGATTTTTAATTGTTTTTCATAGTCAAGTTTAGTTGAAATATGAGTTTTAGCAGTGAGAGATGAACTTTATTTTCGTTGCATAGGGATTTTAAATGCGACCGCACACGTATACAAGGGGCTTTGTCAATCTGCTGCACTTCCATTTGAAATAACATTTTCTCGCTCATCGTGCAGATTAAAATGGACACATCTTAATGGAACAATTCTTGTTTCTTAAATTAAAATTTGGTGAATTTATTCATTGAAATCCATGACAAAAATGCGTTCTCAACAGGAGGGGGGGGGGGGTTAATAAAAAAAACTGATGCGAGCCAATTGAATATTATACACACACGGCCGAATTTCATATGATTTTGTCATTGCCGGAGGTCAGAAAGAAACACGTGGTATTTGCGGAATGCCGATAATTTTGGATCAGTACATCAGGTGGCTGAGTCAGCGCAAATAACGAATTATCGAATATATATCTTTGTAATCCCTCTTTCTCTCTCTCCCTCACTCGTCTATCAACCCCAGTCCGATTCGCGCTTAATCTAAATTTATCATTGCGCGGGACAGATGCTACATTTATAAAGCTTTGATGAAATAAATAAAATAAAAAATTAAAAACGTCGCAACAAAATACTCATTTGTATAAAAATGTGCGTGTGTTGGGCAAAACAACCGGGTTCATTTGCTATTAGATTCTGACCATGTATGCATTCTATGTATGCGTATTGGTTTTTCGTGTGTGCATATTAGATATGTTTATTGTATACAAGTCGTGAAACTGAAATATGCAGTGGAAACTGCATATAACACACATACACGTTTTATTTAGCGAAAGTTTAGAGGAGGTAAGTCATCGGTACCGTCGGTTTCAAACCTTATAATTAGGGGCCATTTTAGATACCCATATCAAGCTCTCTTCAGCCAATACTCATCTGTTTTATAACCGGGAGTGGAAACAGATACACTACGAGTTTACGTTTAACTCTCGTTTTGTAAATGACCTAAGATCCAAATATAAATTTTAAGATTTAAAAAAAAAATGTCCGTTTAATGTTTTGGATGCTAAACTAAAAAAAATAAAAAGAGAGAGGGGGGAAGAAAAGGAGAACGAAAAAAAAAGGTAGAGGAAGAAAAAAAAAGGGGAAAAGAGGAAAAAGAAAAGGGAAAAGTATGGGGGAGAAATTTTTCTCCATCTTTTTTCTCCCTTTATATTCACATACAAATCTGGTTCATCTTAACCAAGATTCATCAGTGTAGCTATTTGTATTTTGAGAATGAGAAGTATTCATTTTTATTTGCTTTTGCAGACTAATTTGTTCATCTCGGTTGTTTTTAATCTTCGGCCTTTTTAGATAACTTGTTTCGAACTCGGGAATCTTCAGAGAACAGAGACCTGTCCAACGCCGCTATGACGTTAATGAAAGTGTGCAAATATCACGAGGTTCTATGTTCTATCCTAAGCAATAGCAGCAAAACAATTTTAACTGAAAAGATATCGCAAGGAGAATAGAATATGAATCGTGTAAAACCAACGCTACAAATAAAGGGTTGCGTTCAACATTCTGCGACGTTTTCCAGAGTTCGACGCTAGACCTGATGGCAAGACAGCCGAAATGTTGTGATAACGACATCTAAGTTTAGAAAACCTGCTTGAAAAATATACGTGCAAGAAGTTTTATGTACACGTTCTTTTTTTGGGCTACTGTAAATGTCCGACTTCATTCTTCAACGTCTTCAAACTGGTAATTAAATCTTTGGATGCGAGGTTCATTTTTGTTCCAGTGATTTGAGAGTCAGATTTAATATTTATTTTCCCATTTTCATCGTTCTTAAGAATTAAATCAAAACAAATACCACTTTACTTTGATAAACGAGATAATTCACAATTTAACTTTTTGACTAATATCAATTACTAAGTTCTGTTAAAATGTTGAGTTTTAAAAACGAAATTATATATATATATATATATATATATATATTTATACACATTACATAATGGAACGCAGTGTTTCATTTAACCCCATTTTCCCGTCTACCCAAAATACGAGGTGTTTTCTCTTTGCTGATTACTAAGTTCTGATAAAATGTTGAGCCTTTAAAACGAAATGAATCACACACACACGCACATATACGATGCATATCAGAAGGCCTTGTTCTCTTTTGTTACCATTTTTCTGTTTACCAAAAAAGAAAGTTCATGTGTTGTTCCCTTGCACAGCAAATATTTTTAAAAATCTTTTTCAGGTTGAATCATCCAGTTTTTATCTTTTCACAATTGACGACATATTTGGTAAAATTAATAGCCAGATGTTTTGTTGAAGATTCAGATGTTTTTTTTAAAAGAAAGAGAGAAACAAAAAAGACGAGAGGGCACACACACACACACACACATATATATATATATATTATTGTACGTGCATGTTAACTATCTGTGATTCGAAACATGTGCGAGTCATAGAATTAAATTGTTTCTTTCTCAGGTGAGTTATTTGCTCGAAGTAAAAAACAAAAACAAAACAAAAACGAATCTCGACATCCATACGGGCAAATTAAACAAGCCGCCATACTTCCTTTGATTTGGTATTCATTTTAAACGAATCTTGATTCAATTATGAAGCGCAACATTCTCTTAATAATTTACCCAGTGAAATTCACTTTTATTTATTATGTATGATACAATTTTAGATACTTTCTTGCACCCCCATTCAAATAGACTATTCTTTGATCTATGATGCTAAACTCTCAAATAGAATTTTACGGTGGTCTGTCATGCTTAAATTTCAAATAACAGTTTCGTTGTTACATTCACACATTATAAATGGACGCATACCAAGACATACTAAATTAAATCCTGCAAATTTTCGATTTTTATTTCACTCGTTTATGTTCAAACGAATGCTACCAAAACGATGCTACCAAAGAGTCTGCAAGATTCGACGGCCTTAGGAATCTGAAGAATTGTGTGGAATCTTTTTCGTATCTTAGAAAATGTTTTGTATCAGATGAAAGCAACTGATCGCGAAACAATAGTAAAAACTCAGCTGGGATCCAAGAAGTGAAAAGTATTTGCAGGTGATTCAAAAAGAAACACACGATAAAGTGATGAGCACTGCACATGTTTAGGAACGTCGGAATTTTCTGGAATTGCGGAAAACCCGAAAGACTACAATCTTCACTTTTCTTGTACACATTATTCCAGTCTAATCTATCTACAACTTTGTAAATCCTATTTGTTTTTATCTTGTTTGAGATGACGTAATCTATCGATCAGGTGAATCATATCGAACATATCCTTTCTGACGTCATACGCACTCTTGATTTTAATATTGGACATTTATTTCTGACTATATTATGTACTAGCTGTAGCCGGTCACGCATTTCTGTGGCTCAGTTTGTTCAAATAGAAAAACAAAAAAGTCAAAATGTATGTTTATTATGTTTATGTCCTCAATACTTGTGGATACACAATATTTTGAGACTTGTTAATCGTTATTGCAAACGCCAGCGAATTATGAAGTGCAATATCTGAAATAACAACAGTGCATCCATTGAAGTCCGATATTCCTTAGATTGACACACAGTAAAACATGAGGGTTTAATTTTGCTATAGACATGTGAGCACGCATTGAGGAATCTCGTAAATTCAAAAAATTAGTATGCAAGTATAGTGCTTTATCAGAAATCGATGGAAAAATTGAAAAAGGAAATTGTTCAGAGATTAAACCAACAAAGTGGGAGACCAATGTTAATTCAGACAGGAGAAACAAATGAGAAAAGAACGTAAAAATGTAGGATGAGTTTAAAAAAAAAGAAAAAGAAAAAAGGAATTGGCAAACATTTTTTTTTCATTTAGAAAAAATATCCTTATTTGCGCACATGTTTTTAAGAGAAAATATTGCATTCAAGTATAATTAATGAGAAAGTTAGTATTGTAGCGATATTCGGAAATCGAAATAAGAACGTTCAAATTTAACCATCAGTATCTAATGAATGGCAATGTCGCATTAATGTAAATGGTGGAAACTCACTAAAAACAAGGCATAAATTAATAAAGTAAATAGTTATCGAATAAATTAGAAATGTTAGCTATTTTCCTTGTGTTTACGGCACATGTCACGTGACTAAAACAAACAGACGAAATCAATTTTTTGGCGAATCTTTGAAGACGTAACTAAATGAGAAGGTAGATTACATATTGGTACTTTTTTGCAATTCTTTTAGCAACGAAAGGCGTTTTTGTTTTTATTCGACTTCACGCGGAGAGTACAGCACAGGGCATTCTGAAAAGTGAAAACAACCGGGGCAAACCCGTTGGTATTTTCCGGTTAAAGAGCCTCAGGCAGCAGGTAATAATCCCAACTCTCTTAAAGAAGGTAAAGACTAAGATGCCATCTTGAGAACAAAATCGGTTTCTTGCCCAGAATTCTCTCTATATTAAAAAAGAAAAAAGATCAGTATAATGTACGTACCCGTAAGAGAAAGAAAATAGCATATTCCGAAAATTACATAAATTGATAAAGTAGTTTTATTTTTATAAAGAAAATCATTTTTTAAGTGAATATGAATTTTTCCCATGTCTCCACGTTAAGAATAGCTTTCTAAAATTATTAAAAAGTTTGAATTATTTTGAGTTCTTTTGTTCCTTCAGTTTGTTTTCAAGATGGCGTCACGATATCATCACTGTCCGTTTAGTCACTAAATTTGATTTTCTTATTTAAAAATAAAACTACATCAATCAATTGATGTATGTTTCTTGTATGATATTTTCTTTCCGTCACCGGGACATACTTAAAATTTTTCTTTGTTGTTTTATTTTTCATATAGAGTTATTTCTGGACAAGCATACAAAACAGATGCTACACTTTAATCTTTGCTCAAAAGTCGAGTAAAGATAGAAAAAGATACACGTTATTTGAGCTATTTGTAATTTATAGAAGTGCTTTTCTAAAAGAACAGAGGAATAATTAGGCTTAGGTTGTCTGCTTTACGACACATCATTCCGTTTGCATTAGTACGAAATAAATTATTCATTGAACACAACTTGAAAGCTGGACGGAAATTGTAGTTTTAAATCTTTCGCAAAGTTTTTACCACATAATTGAACGTAAAAAATTCGATAGAATTTGATCTCGTCTTCGCCGATTTTATAGTCTGCGTGGGTATCCATTACGCCGGATTTCTAGAGTTAAATTACTTTCTTACGCATTTTCCCCTTTTGTTGCAATAAAAAATAATCTAATACTCTTGCACAGACCGTTCTCCAATCGTTAATCCGTGTAAAATGCATTCTTAATTCGCTAGGTAGTATTCGAGATTCTCAAATTACTTTTGCCGTTCCGGATGATATCTATCTCCATCGTAGTCTTATTCCATCTTTACTTGAATGGTACACACCCAAGTTTTACAGAAAAAAAAGTTCTTGTAAACAGTAACAAGTTTGTTACACTTTTTTTGTGGCGATATTCTGGAGGAATAATATAAAGAACTAGACCTTTTTAGATCGTGAAAAACGGACAAAGTTATAGATTCAGATTAGAATGAGTGATTTATGCGTTTCGGTAGATATAACCTACACTCTTCTTCTATCTTGTCGAGCGCTGGAATGTTTCTGCTGAACTTGGAAATCTGGGTAGCATGCTCTCGTTCCGTCAGCCACGACTGGATAGAAGTCTTACGTAATTCGCAATTTCGGTCGCTCACACTGAGAATTGAACCTTCAACCTTTATGAGAAGGTCACTTTTCTTACAATTGATTTTTCCTAGTACTCTAACCACTGTTCCACGGGTCCTTGCAGACAGTTCTAGTGTGAATTTTAGGAGCCTTAAACCTACTTTATTTCTAGTTATAAATATCACTATTTATTATTACTGTATATTACTAATACATCATATTTTTTTAATCATTCGAGATGAGGCTTCATAATTTGTGCATTCATTCTTTTTTCGGACTGTTCTCATCTTCATAGTTATTGTTCCACCACGTTTGGCCAACTCATCCTCTGGCTTCCTTCAGGCGATTAACTACGACAGGATAAGAATGTTGGGTAACTTATCCCCAGTAATTACTGCCTTCCATAGTTGTTATCTCACTAAAGTTTGGCCAACTAATATTCTGGCCTGCTTGGGTATGATTGAAACCGCTATCTTCAAAGAATGCTTACTTCGAACCGTAGAAACTCAACGCCTCTATCCACTACGCTACGGGTCACGAAGGGCGATCAAGCTTAGATTTTATGGTATAAGAAATCTAATTTTTTCTTCTGGTCTTTCATTGTCGGGTCCGTACCTAATCGTATTATTTTTCTTTCTTTTTGGAATCACCTGAAGAAGGCCAGAGCATGAGTTGATCAAAACTTGGTGAAATAGCAACTATGAAGAGGAGAATAACAGTCCACAAAAAGAATGAATGCACAAATTATTGTTTGCTTATTACTGTATCTATTATCTATAATTAACGGTTGCCATATCGTGTTAAATTATTTACTAGGTTTTCTTACTAATTGACTGGCGGGCAGCATATCTGCTTTTTATGCGAGTTGTTTTTACTCTCCGCCGTTCTTCTGTCTGAGATTACATCGACCGAAACGTTGTGAAAATGACACTTAGGATGAGATCAGTAATCTGAAGATTCCAAATAATACAAATAACCTATCCTCATTTAAAAAATTCAGAAACGTAATACAATATGGTCATCTTCAAGTCCAATTTAAACACGTTATTGTTGAGTTGACCCTTAAATAATCAAATTATACCCAATTTCCACCATTAATGATTACCACGTTGTTGTCTCGGTGACCACCGGACATTCATTAACTCCTATCCTCGAGTGGCCGTCGGGCCTTGATAAGTGCTAACGTGTATAAATGTATAGATTGAGGCAGTTATGCTTTTGTGACTATTAAAAACACTGAGTCTACAAGATTCATGGTGAAGCAGCAACATAGGGTAGTGGTTGTAAAACCAATGTAGCTAATTACCCTCTTCGAACTATTATTACCCATGAAACTAGTAAGAACATTTGAAAATTCTTAACGCAGTACAAAATCCTTAGTATTTTTGTAAAAGATGCACAAATTCAAAGTCATATCCAATATGTCCAAGCACGGCTAGTTGGATCATATATTGTCCGAATAATTAACCCGACGTAAACCAGAATCGGCAGAAATTTATCGTAAAACAGGTCTGATCGACTTTGATTTACGACTGTTCAATGCTCAGATACTTGTCGCTTTAGCTAATACATAATGAATTAACAAATAAGGTAACCCCTCTCTCACCTTTCCACTCCATTCAATCCCTTTTCCATTCTCCCTATGTATTGTACACAAGATTACAGTAGTGGTAATAGTCGTCTATACTAGTTACTCCAAGTCAACTGATTTTAGCGCATGACACATTTACTCTAATTATCAGTCGCGATCGTTCTCACACACAGAAACTGGGACATTTAAATCGGGAACAATTCGCGACTATTGTGCATGGGTGTAGGTTTCAATAAATCAACATCAGTTTTTTGATGATTCATTTGGTCTTTTCGTCGATTTTTTTCCCTCTACTCCTTCGTTTCTCGGGGTGTCCAGCCATCTGGGCCCCCGGAGCACATTCCCCTCTCACGCACCCAAGTCACGCGGTATTGGCCGCCCCGGCCCCAATTTTTCCCAACGGGCGTATACAAACAAAAACCAAGCTTGTCGAAAAGAAAAGACAATTTGGCTGGATGGATTATCGATGCTTTAAAATAATCGTATCTAATTCACACACGTCTTTCGTTTCAAAACAAATGCGGAGGGTAGTTGGATCCATTCATGAATTGATTTGGAGAAATCAGAGTGGACCCCCTCCCTCCCACCAAAGAACAAAAACAAAACAAGCATTGTAGCTATAATTGCACGGGGACAAAAGACACTAACCGATTATTACACGCTTTGATGACTTCAGATAAAGTTTAAATAAAAGCTAGACGATCCGTGACCTGTTGGGTCAACAGCAGTACACTGGACATTAGTATATATATTTAGTACCCTCAACCGATTGTGAAGATAAAGAGGTTATTTTTGTAATTCATTCATTACTATTATAGTTAAAAGAACATGTGCTAGAGTTGAAAAAGTCTGTACTTACGTACAAAAAATTATTATTCACTAGAAGTTTTCACACAGGCCATCATCAAAGATTGCTCTTTGAGAACAACTTGTGGTATTCCCTGGAGTCTGAGTGACAAGCTTTCCAGATTTCGAGTACTCTCTACCTCTTTCGATACTATTTGCAAATTAATTTGCGTTATCACAATAACCGGTTACCATTGATTTCTCGCTGGTAGCAGCCACTGGTCTTCATTAGAACTTGAGTGGCAATAAGCCTCCCCAAGGTCCCAGTCCTCTTCACACTCATCCAGTAGAGGCCTGGTTAGTGCTTTTTTTTCCATTTTCCTTGACCTTTCGACTATTAGATGCGGTGCCGGTCGTGCTGACGCCATTTTTTTAGGGTGAGGGTGAAGGGTAAAAAGGAAAAGGGTAAAAAATAAGAAATTATTTGAACACGTTTAGCGTTATTAAAAAACAATTAACAGTTTGCTGTCTTTGACCACGATTCCATGTATTATTATTATTATTATTATTAAATCGGTTGTTTCCATATATATTTTAACTCCATAAAATACATGCTAAATAATCTTTAGTTTTGGGATTGTTATGCTTGAAAAAATTCTGTTTCAATTGGTCTAATCAGCGACAAGTTTCAATTCACTCATCAGATAACCCATCTGTTACTAAGTTTCTGTCCATCACTCACCTTCTCCATCTTGTTTCAACTATTAATAGGTTTTAATATCTTAGTCAGCATTTACAGATAGTGTGACTTTTTTTAACTAATTTACAACAAAATGCTAATAGAAACACATCCAATAAATGTCACCAATCATGCGAAAATGCAATGTTTTAAAAGTATTTTGTTTAATTTTCGATTTTTAAGCAATTATCAAAGCTCGAATGAGATAACCATTTTGTCTTCGTCCTAACTCAACAGGCTTTACAATGCCATTTAATTTAAGTAAAAACACTTTAAAATAAGTTAAAACGCAAACAACTTATCAGGTAGGTAAAAAAGTAACTCGTCTTGCCTTTGGTAATATTTATTTGTTGCAGAGTTTGTTTTTTTTTTCACTACTTTTTTTTTCTTTGTTGGCTATTCTGGAAAATCACCACAATTTAAATGTTTTAATTAGTCTCAAGTATGAATTCATCAATTGTCTCCTCTTTTACTAAATTTCTGTCTCACTCTCCCACTGTATCTCGTTTCAACCGCCAATCGTTTTTGATATCCTTGCAAGCATTTAGAGAAAGAGTGACTCTTTTCAATTACTTCGCACACTATATAAATGGGAAAATAATGTGTCAATTTACTTTTGCATTATTTTTTTTAGAATAACACAAATATAGATACATTGTTATTAATTATGCAAGAAGAAATTGTTTATAAATATATAATAATGATGCGCAAAGAATATGAAATTAATTTTTCTTAAACCAAAATATTAAAATTTCTTTATTAGTTAATTATTTCAGTTCAAGTTTTTACTAATTAAGAAATGAAAGCGAATAGTAATTGTTAATAGAAAGTCTTTATTTTATTGAGAAAATAACAAAGCTTAATTTTTTTGTCTCTAAACTACTTTACATTTCAGCCTCCACATCATTTAAAGGACGAAATACGTTGCATTATACAAAACTAAATGACCACTCATGAATAGATAACATTTGAATGTGTGAATGAATATATATATATATATCTAAAAGACAGCTCCTCGTAAAAAATGTTACATTTAAATTTCGAATTTTGTAGACACACAAATATTTCAGTTAGTAAATAAAAGAAATATAATAACCGATGAAATTTGTTTACCGGAAGTGAAATAATAACGGCTAGACTTAACTGAAACTAAATTACTTCGTTTCGTATTCCAGGAATGGCTTGAACCTTGCCAAGCTAAATTTAGAAACGTGCCTAATAACCGATTTTTTTTTGTTGCTGCTCCAAACAACTTTAGAAATAACATCGCACCCGGCGTTGCCCGGTAATGAATCAGGATGCCGATCTATTCTTGATCCCAGATCTGAACCCTAGTTGTATATTATTTAGTTATTTTCAAGTTCTTTATATGTCATTTATTTATTCATGCGATCTTCTCTCTTATACCACTTACAAGTACTATTCTCTATATTCACTTAACAACTCTTCCCATGTTCTTATCTCCTCTTCGTCTCAGTTGTACTCCCCAATCATCTAACAATCCTATGTGCAAAGGAGAAAGCAATGTCATTAACGTTTTTATATTATATGAATTACATAGAACATTACAAGGATACAAAACGTACTGGGCTAAAACTATTTCTGGAGTTATTTTAAAGGGAAGTTAACTAATGATGACTTCAAACTATTTTCAAAATGGCGCTGCGAGACCGTCGTTTAGCCATACAATTTGATTTTCTTATTTAAATATGAAATTGCTTGATTAATTTACGTGATTTTTGGTGCACGATATTTTCCTTCCGTCAAGATCATAATTATTCTTTTTTTAATTTCTTTAGGGGAGGACAAGAACCGAGTGAAACTATGCATTTTAATATTTGATCAGATAATAAAGTTACTCCATATAACACTGATTTTACCCTTTATGCTAAATGAAACTTAAATGTTGGGGCGGGGAAGAACATTTGTATGGTTCAGATTTTTTATGCGAAATAATTTATTCGAAAAAAAAAAAAAAATGGAAATAGCACTAACCCTATGCGTGTTTAAACGGCTTCCTTCAGAGAAGGAAGTTCCATGGGTATATGTAATTAACAAGCTGCCCCCAGTCGCATTTATATCCTCCGCAGGAAAGATGGCGAGTTAGGTTTTTGCATTCTTGCAGAAAGGTGTCGACGTTCCCCTACATACAGTGGCTGGAATTTCCAAATTTGTAACCCATCTGGTACTGTCCAGGCTCAACATTGCTTAACTTCGATGATTTAACGAGAACCGGTGTGTCAACGTGATTGTGCCTTAATAATAATTTATTCATTACATTTTTAAATATATTTATTTTTTTTAAATAAAAACAAATTCCTATCAGTTCGTATCTCCCCCTCCACACACACACACACACACACACACACACAATTTGACGATGTAATTTTAAAAATAAGGAGAAGTACAAGGTTACAAATTTACCATCACAAGTTTCAAAAGAAAGTATTTCGCCAATACGATGGACATGCGCATTTGTTTTCATTAATAAAAATATAAGTTGTTACTTTTAAAAGCGACACTGTAAAAAATTTTCGACATGGTAGGGGGTAAATACTATGGAGGCTACTATCAACTTCTGCCCTTCTTCAGTTGAGGAGAAGGCATGCAACGTTGGTTTAGCCAGCATGTTTATAGTATCTATTAAAAAGACGCGTTAAAAAAGATATTGTTTAAAAGAATACCTGTTTGCGACTGGCAGAATCAATCTCACTGTAATAGTTTCGTGGGGTGAGGGCATCTCTTGTTTTGACAGTTTCATTGGCTTTAGGGTCAGCAGGTCGTAAATAACTCCAGAGGGTTTTGAAGGGGAGGCACATTTTTCTTCTGTTTGGTAGAAGGGTGCCATTTTTGATCACATCCATTGAAAACAATTACAATTATCATCGAGAGATGAATAAGAAAATGATGTTCAAATATTCGCATCCCCGGCCTTTCTGAAAAGTTTTTATTTTTAATTAGTTTGGTTGCTGCGTGCTGGGTGTTGGCTCGGAAATCACATGACGAATTAAAGCGACTTTCCTTTGGATCTCATTTTGTGCTCGGGACGGATTTGGTTGATCCTTCTCCAAAATCAATAAATGGATCTTTTGCCGTGTGGATTATTATCTTGTTTTGTTTATTTTTTTTTAAAACCTTCAGAGTTAGTTTAATTAACTGTGCGTTACGACTTAAAATTAACTTGTGAGCCTAAAATATCTTTGAACATGAAAACTCGTTAAATTTTAGAAATAATCTGGAAGTAGAAACTTTTGTCGGAATCTGATTTGTAAACACCGGAAAGGAGGCATCATTTCGTTTCGTGCACAATCGATACAGAAAGTTGCACAATATCTTCGAATCAGTGAAATCAATATTGTAAAAACTTGGTGAAAAAAAAACCCAACAAAAAAAGCGATACTTGAACGTTTACTCACTAAAAGTTTTATTTTGACGTGATCGTTTATCAAGCTGCAACGGCCACTCGAGGATAACGGTTAATGAGTATCGGGTATTCGTGAGGCAACACCTTGATCGATAATGATAGAACCTGGGTAGGTTTTTATTATTTAAGAGGACTGCTCAACAAGAACTAATTTGCATTAGATTTGAAAAGGACCATGTCAGATGGGAACCAGTCCCATGATATTGTGTTCTACTGGCGGGCAGTTCTAGCAACGAACTTTGTTCGTGGAATCTTCGTTTAGTTTTAGGCATCGATAAAGAGTAAAGAAAACAATTGAAAGTTTAACGTATTGTCATTTGGGAAAAAGGGATTTTCCTTTCTAGAATGGCCGACAGTAAAGCGATGATACAATTCGCATCATTTTAAAATGGGTGAAAAGATTGAAAACTTTCCGTATTAAAATGGACCGCGTGAATGGGATTTTGTTCACGTTTGGCAGGGGTAGCGCTATTCAAATATAGGTCTAAAAAATGATAAAAAAGATTTACTTTAATGAACTGTTTGGTGACGTTTGTGAATCCCGTGGTGCGCGTTATCAGCGTTGTCTGGATAATAATGGCTATCAATTTGAACATTTGCGAACATGATTCTTCAATTACATTTGTTTTGTGTATTCGAAGCTATTCCATTATACTTTATGTTCATAAAGGTTTTTATCGTAATTCGAAGTGTAAGTACAGTTCCTGAGGCATCATGTGTTTAATATTATTTCACTGTTTAATTGTCAGGTGGCAAAAATGATTAGCAAATAAGTGCGGTGTTTAGCACGTAATAGGCTGTTTAGCAGAAACGTAGTCATACGAAAGAAATGAAAGTCGTAAGAATTTGTTAAAAGCACAAAAATAACATTAGAAATTTGCCAAAGATTATTAATGTTTAAACAAAAAGAGAAAAAAAACCCGGGAAAGATGAGTAAATATTTATCATTAAGTGATGAGCTGTAAAATCTGGAGGATGTTATGCTTAAGTAAAAACCCGGCGTTACCTACTTCAAAACTTTTGGGAGGATGAGGATGGGGTGTCGGCAACGAGGCTGCTGTGTGGGGAGTGCTGGAGATGATTTTAACACCGTTGTTAGTTTTGTATTTTATGCACTTAAAAAACAAAAAAACTATTGAAGAATAATTCAAATCGGTTTTAGTAGTATTACTAAATTTAAAATACATAAAAAATAAAATCTTACTACGCAATTATCTGGCTCAAAATTCACTAAAACTTATTTGAAAAACGAAAAAGTTAAATTTGAAAAATAAAATTCATTATAAAATATTGGATTTATTTAATTGTTGAAATTTTATTAAAAATTTATTTACAAGGATTCTTTCGTGGATTCGCAGAAAGGCACCGATGACTACACTAGACTCGGGAATTCGTTTCTTCAACAAAATAAACTGATTAAATTTATGTTCTTTTAATCTGTTGTCTATATTATTCATTTAGTTTAGAAGTTTAAAAGTTATTCAAAATTTAGCGTAAAACCATAGTTTTGTAGGCGTAAAATGTACAAGTAATATATATATATGAAAGTAATTTAGTAAAATTAGTTTATCACAGGAAATTTGGAAATAATTTGATATAAGAATATATATCTTTAGTTCTGCCTATTGGTGGATGCAATGGAAAACAAAGCCCTATAGCCAGATCTAACATTTTTTCTCGAATGAAATTTTACGAGAAATCCAATAGCGATTATGTTAATTTTTTTTTATAATAATATCGCAGGCTCTTCAGTCACAGAGGAACGTAAATGACATTTTAATTTATTCTTTTATAATTTGAAAATTATAGAAATTTAAAACGTACGGACATGGTCTTGGGGTGGGAATAGGGGTACAAAGTAATTCCCATTTATTCATAGACAATATCAATATGAGATCATTTATATAAACGTTTTAGAAGTAAATATTTAAAAATGATTTAGCGAGGAAACGCGTTGATATTTCTGATGTGCGTGCGCATGTAACTTAAACAACTTTCAGTTTGTGGATACAAATTCAAGATGGGGAAAAAAGGTCAAACGAACAAGTGCTTGTGAAACTTAAGAAATAACTGACGTGACAAACAAAAACAGTTTTCATAAATACAATTGAAATCAAATATGTAAAAGGATAATAAATTTACTTTTCTAGAAAACTTTTTTTTAACAATTTGTTTTCGTTAATGAATTGGTAAATAAAATCCTTGTACGTAAATTTTCCGATAAAAAGCGGTAAACCAACGGATCCTCAAAATATAAAAGAATGTTAAAATTGACTGTTCAACAGCCAACAAAAAAGCGACCACGTGATTTTGTTTTGCGTACACGCGTTGTTATCATCCGTCTTTGCGAGTTGACAAAAAATCTACAAGAACACGCATGTTTGTAGTTTTACTTTTTTGCGTTAACGTACGTCCTGTTGGATAGAGTTTTGCAAGTTTCAGATTAAATTTGGTTTAAAAATTCGTAATGAGGATGAATGAATGTTACAAAAAGTGTGCATATTAAATGTGTGTGTATTTTAAGACATTATGAAAAGTGCATTAGAAAGGGCATTCATCAAGGGAATGCTCGTCAATCAGCACAGCACAAAAAATATGCGCAAAATAACAAAGGGAAAAGAGAAAAACAGCAACGGAGATGAGTGTCGACACGTGCGCGTTTTTGCCGACGGACGGAAAGAGAGAAAAATCGACAATGCTTGAAAAGGTGAAAACTACTACTATTTTTGTGCTGTATCGGTTTAAGAGATGTGGGTCGGAGAGGCACTGGGTGTAAGTGTGTGTGCAGAAAGAGAGAGAGAGAGAGAGAGAGAGAGAGAGAGAGAGAGAGAGAGAGAGAGAGAGAGAGAGAGAGAGAAAATGAGAAAAAGAGAGAGAGAGAGAAAATGAGAAAGAGATAGAAAGAGAGACGGTGCGCGCGAGAAAGGGAGAGTCGGCGAAAAATGAAGAGACAGCGAGAGAGAAAGATGATGAGAGCACGAGACGGCGAGAGAGAGAGAGGCAGGGAGAGAGATACGTCGAGAGAGACGGAGGGAGATACGTTGAGAGAAAGAGAGACGGAGGGAGGCAGGGAGGGAGAGACGGCGAGAGAGAGACAGACGGCGAGAGAGAGAGAGAGAGAGAGAGAGAAACGGCGAGGGAGGGAGAGAGACGGAGAGGGAGGGATGAGGAGACGGAGAGGGAGGGAGGAAGGGAGAGATGAGAAGACAGAGAGACGGAGAGGGAGGGAGGAAGGGAGAGATGAGAAGACAGAGAGACGGAGGGAGGGAGGAGGGAGAGATGGGGAGACAGAGAGACGGAGGGAGGGAGGAGGGAGAGACGGCAAGAGAGACGGCGAGCGAGACGGCAAGAGGGAGGGGGAGACGGCGAGCGAGACGGCAAGAGGGAGGGGGAGACGGCGAGCGAGACGGCAAGAGGGAGGGGGAGACGGCGAGCGAGACGGCAAGAGGGAGGGGGAGACGGCGAGCGAGACGGCAAGAGGGAGGGGGAGACGGCGAGCGAGACGGCAAGAGGGAGGGGGAGACGGCGAGCGAGACGGCAAGAGGGAGGGGGAGACGGCGAGCGAGACGGCAAGAGGGAGGGGGAGACGGCGAGCGAGACGGCAAGAGGGAGGGGGAGACGGCGAGCGAGACGGCAAGAGGGAGGGGGAGACGGCGCGCGAGACGGCAAGAGGGAGGGGGAGACGGCGCGCGAGACGGCAAGAGGGAGGGGGAGACGGCGCGCGAGACGGCAAGAGGGAGGGGGAGACGGCGCGCGAGACGGCAAGAGGGAGGGGGAGACGGCGCGCGAGACGGCAAGAGGGAGGGGGAGACGGCGCGCGAGACGGCAAGAGAGGGGGGGACAGCGCGCGAGACGGCAAGAGAGACGGACAGCGCGAGACGGCAAGAGAGACGGACAGCGCGAGACGGCAAGAGAGACGGACAGCGCGAGACGGCAAGAGAGACGGACAGCGCGAGACGGCAAGAGAGACGGACAGCGCGAGACGGCAAGAGAGACGGACAGCGCGAGACGGCAAGAGAGACGGACAGCGCGAGACGGCAAGAGAGACGGACAGCGCGAGACGGCAAGAGAGACGGACAGCGCGAGACGGCAAGAGAGACGGACAGCGCGAGACGGCAAGAGAGACGGACAGCGCGAGACGGCAAGAGAGACGGACTGCGCGAGACGGCAAGAGAGACGGACTGCGCGAGACGGCAAGAGAGACGGACTGCGCGAGACGGCAAGAGAGAGGGACTGCGCGAGACGGCAAGAGAGAGGGACTGCGCGAGACGGCAAGAGAGACGGACAGCGCGAGACGGCAAGAGAGAGGGACTGCGCGAGACGGCAAGAGAGAGGGACTGCGCGAGACGGCAAGAGAGAGGGACTGCGCGAGACGGCAAGAGAGAGGGACTGCGCGAGACGGCAAGAGAGAGGGACTGCGCGAGACGGCAAGAGAGACGGACTGCGCGAGACGGCAAGAGAGACGGACTGCGCGAGACGGCAAGAGAGACGGACTGCGCGAGACGGCAAGAGAGACGGACTGCGCGAGACGGCAAGAGAGACGGACTGCGCGAGACGGCAAGAGAGACGGACAGCGCGAGACGGCAAGAGAGAGGGACAGCGCGAGACGGCAAGAGAGAGGGACTGCGCGAGACGGCAAGAGAGACGGACAGCGCGAGACGGCAAGAGAGACGGACAGCGCGAGACGGCAAGAGAGACGGACAGCGCGAGACGGCAAGAGAGACGGACAGCGCGAGACGGCAAGAGAGACGGACAGCGCGAGACGGCAAGAGAGACGGACAGCGCGAGACGGCAAGAGAGACGGACAGCGCGAGACGGCAAGAGAGACGGACAGCGCGAGACGGCAAGAGAGACGGACAGCGCGAGACGGCAAGAGAGACGGACAGCGCGAGACGGCAAGAGAGACGGACAGCGCGAGACGGCAAGAGAGACGGACAGCGCGAGACGGCAAGAGAGACGGACAGCGCGAGATGGCAAGAGAGACGGATAGCGCGAGACGGCAAGAGAGACGGACTGCGCGAGACGGCAAGAGAGACGGACTGCGCGAGACGGCAAGAGAGACGGACTGCGCGAGACGGCAAGAGAGAGGGACTGCGCGAGACGGCAAGAGAGAGGGACTGCGCGAGACGGCAAGAGAGAGGGACTGCGCGAGACGGCAAGAGAGACGGACAGCGCGAGACGGCAAGAGAGAGGGACTGCGCGAGACGGCAAGAGAGAGGGACTGCGCGAGACGGCAAGAGAGAGGGACTGCGCGAGACGGCAAGAGAGAGGGACTGCGCGAGACGGCAAGAGAGAGGGACTGCGCGAGACGGCAAGAGAGAGGGACTGCGCGAGACGGCAAGAGAGAGGGACTGCGCGAGACGGCAAGAGAGAGGGACTGCGCGAGACGGCAAGAGAGACGGACTGCGCGAGACGGCAAGAGAGACGGACTGCGCGAGACGGCAAGAGAGACGGACTGCGCGAGACGGCAAGAGAGACGGACTGCGCGAGACGGCAAGAGAGACGGACTGCGCGAGACGGCAAGAGAGAGGGACTGTGCGAGACTTGTATTCTTTAATCTCATTTGTGTCAACACAAGAAGGATCTTTTGCTCTTTGGCTGCAAAATTATAAAGTCCGGAACTTGTACAGAATTACTACCCATCAGAAACTCTTCTGAAACTAAACATGGTTTCCAACTCAAGAAGTTATGGGCCAGCGTGAGACTTTACTTCGATGGATCAGAATCAAAATTTGAATTGTGGCAAGTGAAATTTTTACGATATTGACGACAAAGTAATTCAGGCACAACCTGAAAACAAAAACGACCCCGACTTTATTGAAAAGAACGCGACTGTCTTTGGGGAATTAATACAGTGCTTAAATACCACTTCATCAGAAATGAAGTGAAAAAGGAATCCGTTATTGTGAATTACATATCAGACTAAAATATCGCTGATCTATTAACAAACCTTCGACAAAAATGAAGTTAAAGCGTTTTGCCTCCAAACTTGTCGGGATTTGATTTGAAAAAACTTTTCCCATGTGTGTGTGTGTGTATATATATATATATATATATATATATATATATATATATATTGAAAATTGTCCTGGGAAAAACGTTAAACTGCATCTATTTTGTTTGTATTAACATTTTAACATACTAATGCGTAACCAATACTTTTACTGAAATAAAAAAATAAATGAATAAAAAAAAGTCAAAAGAAAGATCACGTTTTGAAAACATTTTCTTAGTAGAGTTTTTTTTTTACAAATACCTTTTGTATGCTTATTTTAAGGCGCGCATAAATTAGAATTGACTTCTTTTACTTTTATTTTATGCACATTAATGTCTTTCTAATTTACCGAAAATTTCCTATTCTTTTTGCTTTGTTTTAATTAACACAAATAATTCTTTTTTTTGTAACGGGTACATGTTACATGTATACTAATTTATATGTATATACGCATGCGTTTTTGGAACGAGACTGCATAATCAGAATCAGGTATTGGCTCCTTTTTCACATACACACCCTTTTTAAGGTAAAAATAAAAATACATTTCTTTTATTTCTCTTTTCTACACACACGCACACACATGACATTTGAACAAAATTAAAAATGACTTTTTATATGCTCAACGTTTACGATCCAAATGACTTCTGTTTTTATTATGTATAATTGAATATAAAAATATATATTTATTTTTGAACATAATTAAAAATGAATCAAAAGGACTTCCCCATTTTAAAACAATAGAGGATGTTGCAATATTTTTTTTACATCAATACTCACTGCAATGTACTTTTTTCACAATTGGGAGATTCTATTTATAAACGCTTCTGCTAGGAACTGACAAAAAAAATCACGTTCTGCTATCAACCAATCAGAAACCAGAATTGCTCCATAAAAGTTAAACTTTTTTAGCAACGTTGCATATGTTTTTCGTGTCAACACGAGAAGGATCTTTTGCTCTTTGGTTATAAAATTATGAAGTCCGGAACATGTACAGAATAGCTGTCTGAGAATTCGTCATCTCCAGGACTTGTATAGAATAACTAGCCATCGGAAACTCTTCTGAAACTAAACATGGCTTCCAACTCATTATCGTATTAAATTGTTGGATACAATTTCTTGAATAAAATATTCGAAGATGTTTTGCAATTCTCTACATTTGGTAGAAAACCACATACGTGGAGGACTCGTCGAACAATCGGTTCATTTATATAATATGACCAGAAGTGAGGAATGAACTGTTTATACGCAATAGGAAAAATGATAGATCAAGGTACAGTACTTGTTTATGAGTATGTCATTTCAACGTATTCAGTTATCCAGACAGCTTTTACCTCATTTCATCACGAACCAGTGGGACTGGTCATAGTACGTGTATCAACCCCGAGAGATTAACAATCCGGGTACCAGATCAATTTCAACTATGACCAGTTATATCGGATATCTTACCAATTGAACTAACGTCTTCACGAATAAGAGTAAAGACATTTAATATGTTTATTTATTTACAGATATGCTACACTGGGAATCTGGAAAATATTTTTGCCTGTTTGGGATATTTTATAATCTTTTAAATATTTAACACCAAACGATCTAGATTTTTATTTTTATTTTTAGAGAGTAATGTTTTGTCTGCCAAATCAAACAATCTTTTTGTACTGTCCATATTATATTTTTCATGCTTGTATATACTGATATTCGAACTGCATCTCCAAATTTAACCGGTGAATTGCCGACCCAAATCTTTTGAGGATATTTCAACCCGACGAACTCCTATTTTGTATTCTTAACATTGGCTCATCACACGACTATTTTCGTTATTTTCCAGAATGCTGTTTCACGGACATTACTCGAAGAAAAAACAAAAAAACTACAAAGTTTGCCCTTTTTTTTTTTTTTTTTTACCTTTCTCACTTCCTCCTCGTTTTATGCACTTTCGTTTTTCTTAACGTCTCCCCTCCCTAGGTTTTATTTATTCTCATTTAGTAATTAACATTACCCTATTTGTTGTCCCTACTGATATATACTTATATATCATATTTTTATTTATAAGCTAAACGTTCTTACGCCTGTTTTTGCTTTTGTATAATGCAGGCATTTCTCTTCTGATGAGAAGTATTTAGCTTCGAAATGCCATGGTCTAAAGAGGTTAATTTTCTTGTGCGCATTTTCCTTCTTTACTGATCTGGTGAAATAGTTTTATGTAAATTACTTCTCATTCTTTTATTATATGAATTGCTACTTTTAACCGTGAAGAGAGTTTAGTCTTTTGATGGAGTGCTTTGCTTAAAGATTACATCATTATCAGGTTCATTTATTACTATAAGCCAAAAGTAGGTGGACAGCGTTGTCTTATTACCTATACTTGTACGTATACGTGATCAACATTTATTAAGGGATCAACTTATTACAACTATGTGTAATAAGACAAAGCTGTCTACCTACTTTTCTCTCACCCACCCATATATATATAACACATAGACAATAGTTTCTCGAATCCTCAGTTTTATAAAAGTAGCAAGCTTAACAGATTCGAATATATAGTTTTCACAATCTAATATATATAATCAACCATTAAAAGGGAATCCTACCACTCTACTGTTGGTGTTTCACACGCAAGTGACTCAGATTTCAAATCCTCAGACGAAACATATGTTACTAAAGAGCTCAAAAATGGGCGAAACTCTAGAATTTTCTGGCGATGACTTATATAATGGGAGGCTGCGTTATTATGGAAATAATATCAGTTTCTTATTTCGTTTATTTTGAGAAAGTGGAGTCCGCACTGCATCTTTGCATTCGGTTTGGTTTGATTTAGGCAGTTATACTCTGACCAATGAGTTACACCATCTGCCGCTAATATATATATATATATATATATATATATATATATATATATGTTGCGAAATGGATAATGATTTCATCCAGATTTAATGCAAATGATTTTTCCTAAAACAATTGAATACGCTCAATAATCAGTACCGTAAATAAAAATATGAACAAAAAGCGACATTTATAATGTGGTAAATATCTCTCAACACTACTAATGGGGTCTTTTAGAGATAGAACACCGGTCCCAGTCACTGAGGTTCCGTTTTCGAATCTCGCTAGGTCTAACCACACTAAATAGTCAAAAAGACGACCAAACACATGTCTGTAGATAACATCAGTGCAAGGAGAGGAACTGCTGTCATGTGTTGTTGATTTTACATATCTGCACACTACCTTACATCAGACATACTGTATGCTATATCGCCAAAATTGGATTGGCTTATATTTTTAATCTCAAAAACAAGCCCGATGTATACAATTCATTGAACACTTGTTGCTATTTTCCTTAATAAAAGTTCAGGGTTGGATATTGAGGACTTTTCATTTATGCCTATTTTTCGATGCCAGAAACGATTCTTGTCTTTTTATTTGATTTTGTATAAAACAAAATCTTCCAGTTGGTAGTTATGTTAAAAAAATAAATATTTGTTGATTTCAGATAACCAGTAAAACTTAAAATTTATAGATCATCCCCCACAAGTTTGTTTTTTATGTTTGATAAAACATCTGCACATTTAATGCGTGTTTTTATGGTAATCAGGTAAAAATAACTCTATAGTTAAATCTTTAGAGATTTATAAAAGATCGAAATCGGTAATTGTATCGGAATCGAGAAAAATATTGGAATCGTCCCATCATTACTCAGAACGTATGAAAGATACGCTTACAAATCTTAAAATTAGGATTGAGAATGATTTTAATCAAGTGAAAATGCTACCGTAATATTCATTGGAGGTAATCATTTATCAAAATAGCAACCATGCAATAAGAAAAAGAAATTTCTTTTCTTTCAGACATTCAAGAAATCAAAAGAAATAATTTTATTAGTTTGAGAGTTTTTTCTCTGAACCAATTTCAATCGAAGATTATAGAAAAAATATCAGTTAAAATGTCTTGTAACATCAGATTTAAAATTCTCTCCTAATTAAGCTAGAGTCGCCGACATTTTTTGTATGGCATTTTCCTTTTAAATATGTGGTTGGTATTAATTTGAGAACTCGTCATCTTTCTGAAAATATGATTGGATTTTTTTTTTTTGGGGGGGGAGGGGTTATTGCCACCAAAATTTCATAGAAAACCAATAGTCGTTATCAACAAGAAATCAATGGTAAAAGGCTTCTGTGTAACAAAAGAGGATTTGCAATGGTAACTAAAAGGGACGAAAAGCAAATAAATAATACCTTTCCCCAAAATTACACACACACACACACACACACACACACACACACACATCACGCAAAATCGCCATGAAACACCAAGGAGAATTGGAAGATCAAAGTGGAAGAACACCATCCAAAACTTTACTGGACGAGTGAAGAGTTCACTGAAACCTTGAAGAGGCTCATTCCTACTCAAATTTAACAGATCAATGATCAGCAAGAAATCAATGGTAGACAGCTGTAACGATAACTCCGATCGAAGCGGGTTCTCTCTACCGTGCTAGAAAGTTACTTATGCCTGAAAGTATCCTGTACCTCTACAAGGCCATCATTCGCCCATGTATGGAGTATTGTTGTCACATTTGGGTTGGTGCATCTGCTACTAATTTCTCACTCCTTGAAAGGGTTCAAAAGATAGCCGCCAACCTAATCGGTCCCGAACTGTCATTTATGCTTCAACCTCTGTCCCATCGACGAAATGTTGCCTCCCTCTGTCTGCTTTATAAGTATTTTAATGTTAGATGCTTTGACAAACTACGAGCCTTGTACCCCCTCAACGTAAATACCCTCGACAAGCAGCAAACTCCCACCCCTACACAGTAGAGATCCTAGATGCCAGGAAGCCTTCTACTATAATAGTTTCTTCCCTAGAACTGCTAGACTTTGGAATTCCCTTCCAGTTTCCTGCTTCCTCAACTATACTGACATGCAGAAGTTCAAGTGTAATGTAATCAGAAATCTTGCTGCTCAACTCCCTACATCCCTGCAACTTATGTCCCAGATAGTAGCCCCCTACATAAAAGTGACACTGTGCCTTGTTTGGGCTGAAAATGTAAAAAAAAAAAAAAAAAGATTCACGACAGTATTCGAAACAGACAGATAATACTGGATATCTGGAGAGAATTGTCACTTAGACTCCAGGAACCATTACTGGCAGTTGTGAGTGAGGAATCACCGATAATGATTAGTGTGTAAACTCCAAGTGAGTTGATAAAAGTAATTTGTATTATTTGGACTATTATTCTCATCTTGAGTATTACTTTCACTGCGTCTCAGCGGATATAAACTCCGACCTTTTTCAAGTGTGTCAAATTCCAAGATGTGTACGGAATGTCGAACGGGACGCTTTATTTAATCCATGGGGGTAGTATGTAGTAAAGAAAGAAATGTTATAAGACTCCATTTTATTTACTTGTTTTGTTGATTGAAACATTTTCGATTAATCCTCAAATGCGTAAATGCGATTATTTATATGTTTTAGAGATATCAATTCACAGCAAATATTAATATATAGTCCATTGACCTTTTTCTCTGTAGCATTCAACTGTAATTCACTAAAATTGGTTTGAATTATGAAAGTGTCCAACTAATTCAATCTGCCGGTCTTCTATTTTGAGAATATCTGAGACAGATGCTGATTTAGGGGAAAAATGGAAAAGATTTTTAAAAAGAGACGCTCACTTTCGCACAAAAGAAAAGTGGGAGGGGGAGCGCAACGTGTTGTCTTTCTGTTGCTGGCATTTCTTTGGAATGTCAGCGGTTGAAATTCCTGCTGCCCACCTCCCAATCACCACCATAGCCATCGATCACACTGATTTAGACGCCTTCTCCAACATGGAAACCCCCAGTCACGCCCCATTTTTTAGAATGGAGCGACTCAATAATTTATAGTTATTTTATACAAAGCGGAGCATGCGATCATTAATAAAGCCATCGGCAGTGAATGCGACAAAGTGTCTTGTCTGCAATCTGTTCTGGGGGTTTCTTCCTACGCGTGTTGAATGAAATGAATAAATTCTGATCCTGACCTACTTTTATGTTTCTGAAATTTCGAGATAATTTGCATTATTCGTACTACTGTTTTCACCTTGAGTGTAATTCTCACAAAGTTTCGGTCGATGTTTACTAATTGTATGCTGGATAAATACCAAGATATATTTTAATCTTAAAATAGTTACTTTATTGGTGTGTTGCTATTATTTTTTACGCCACTTAATGCAACATCTCATCTATCGTGACCATTTATGCATTAATAGAGTCGAGAATGCTCCACAGTTATAAGCAAAATAGTAAGTTATGTTCAATTAATCGAACAATGATTATCATCTTGTCACACTGCATAAACTGATTCATGGGACTCATTTCTATTAAATTCTACAAATAAAAGAAAAAAAAAATTCTGCCACGCTAATGGTTGAGTTATGTTCTCCAACGTAACAAGTCAATCGGAAATTATTATCTATTGTTTTCACTATTTCAACAAATAAGTCACTTTATATATTAACTCATTACAAAATAAAACTGAAATCAACTCGTATTCAACAAATCCTTTGGAATCGGTTTAATTCTGCTGTTGCGAATTAAGTAATTTGAAAAGACGATATTTCATAAAATAAATCAAAACGCGTAAAAAGGTGAGCAAAATGAGTTGACATACTTGTAAGGTTAAATAAACACAAAATAGGAGGGGTGACGGTAGTTAAGTGGTTAACGACTCGAACTGACAACCTGGATGTGCCAAGTTCGAATACAGTTTCGTTTCGCAGAAACACTTTCACTTAGGATATTGGTAATCATCACGTACTCCCTCTCGTAAATACCCGATGAAATTCTAAAAATAGTTTTTTTTTACTAGAAAGACATTGGGGAAACCAATGCGAACAATAGAATTGTCTAATTCATAGGAAATGAGGGGAAGAATATAGAAGTCACTTCTTCAATGGACAGGTATGTATACTGAAATGTTCTTGGTTTATGACAATAAAATTAAAGAAATAATATAAAAAAGGGATTCATCTTTGCAAGCCAACAACCACAGGGTTCGAGATCACCACTGTTACCAACCTTCGTCTCTCCACCTCTCCCCGACCTAACCTGTCAACTCCTTTTATACGTGTCTCCCGCGTGATTTCGTGTGATTTCGCGTGACTTCCACCAGAGCACACGTTTTAAAACTATGGACGCTATCTTGATTTCTCTCTCTCTCTTTCGTCCAACCTCGACCGACACACACGCGGTAAGACTTCTGTTCGTTTGATGTTCCCCTTTTTTCCTTCTGCTAACTTTAAACAAATTATACATATTGTTGGCAACTTTTACGTGACTGCTTCCGAAGTACCCGATGTCTGTCTGGAATAAATTCTAATATAAAGATATCCGGGAAGCAATGCAAACCATAGAATCATCATAGAAGTCATACAAAACGCATCGGAATGAATGAGCAAATTTTAATGAATAATTCCAAAAATTATATTTTATATATAATACCGCTTTCTTTTATATCGTTTGAATAATGAATACGTATTTTTCGGAAATATCGATACGATATCATTTTAATGTATTTCAATTTAGGTTATCTATATGGATTAGACAGTTCATCGTCCATCGCCTTTTCGTTGTGGAATACGTTTATCAAGAAGGAGTCGGTAACTGCACTCAACGCCCTTGGTCTCTTGAACAATTAAAATACGAGGTGCGCCAAGAAAGTTTCCATTTCACATAAGATGATCCATCGAGTGCTGGATTTTCGTGAACATCTTCAACGATGTGTAGACTAGTCAAACGTTTAACAGATTTAATTAAAAATAAAATAAGTTATATATTTACATTTGGAAAATAAAAATACATGTCTCAAAAATGTACTCACACTTTAACTGCCATCAATTTGAACATTTGCGAACACGATTCTTTAATTACATTTGTCTTGTGTAGTCGGAGACTTCACTATTTTCATAAATAAAGGTTTGATTGGCATTCAAAGTACGAGTACATTTTTACATGTTTATGAGACCTCCTGTATTTTTTCATTAGTTATTCTAAGTTGTTTTGATTAAACCTTGCTCAAGGTCTGGTCGCTTTGCTCCATTGCGTATATCAGAAGTATATTAGAAATAACAAAGAAAGATATCCACGAATATAGTTTGAAGTGTTCTTACCTTGTGTTCATCTTGTTGTTGTTTGAGTGAAGTAAGTTTCTCACGCGGTTTTGTCTGGTCAACTAAGAACTTCTCAACTTCCTGAAGCCAGGCCGTTTTCTCTTTCACTCTTACCAGAGCCCTTACAACTTCTTCGTCGGACGCTAACATAACCTGTCCGGTGACTGGATCAATTCGAACCTTGGAGTTCATAGTCAGAAACCCTTCCGCCATGGCGTCACGAAGTGCAATCTCCTGACCCTCGGGGGCGAGGAACACTGAATTTCGGGGATTGATTTTTCGTTCATCAATCAATTCCCGCAAACTGGACTCGTTTTCAATATATTTCTCTGTTGTTATGCTCGGGTCAATCAAGTCCTCTTGTATGGCTTGGGCAATAGTCAACGGTTTTCCACTGCTTGAGTTCAGGAACTTTCCAGAAACGGGATCAAATTTCCCCTTCGCGATAAACGAACCAAGGGTAGCTATATCTCCCGTCTGATGATCTACAAAGAAAGTATAATCAGGTTTTATAAGGCCTTTATTGGTAGCTTCTTTAAGGCAGAGCGGCCCGCCAGTCTCAGGGGAACTCATCTGGCCGCTTACGGGATGGATAATGCCGCCGTCTAATTTCTTATTCAACGACATTTCGTTTAAAGCACCGAACAGTTGCATCACAATTGGCGTCTCTATTTTCTTACTTTTAGCTGCTTTAATTAAGGGTATCGATTCTTGTAGCTGCTCATTGACATAAGCGGCCTCTGGTATATTCAGAACACCCGCACGCACCGCTTCGTCGACAGTAACTACATCAGAGTTTGGCATGTGAACGCCTCTGATGTCAGTATTCATGCAATGACGAAGGTGCGTCAGGGATTCCGAATCGTCAGCCATTTTCTTTGGGTCGATGTTTACGCGTATGAGTTTTTCAGCGGCGGCCTTGCTAAAACACAGCTCTTCATTCGTGTCTGATCGGACGTATTTGCCGGTGTCAACATCGTATCGGCCGCTGTCGATAGCATCAGACAAACTTAATATTTTATTGGAAGGCACTTCGTAAAAGTAGGTCATTTCTGGATTTAGGATCTCTTTTTGGACGGCAGCGTGGAGAGATAATGTCTGACCATTGGAAATATCAGTCACCAAGCCGGTTTCAGAGTCATACACACCTTGTTCTATTAAAACCCCCAGGCTGTTTTCTTCGTAGGCAGATAGGATCTCTTTGAGGACATTAGGTGAGATTAAACCCTTTGCAGTCGCTTCTGGTAATGACAGTGTTTCACCATCAAGAGGATCATATGCGGCTTTCCCTAAATTCAGCACACCTTTATGGTACGCGTCGTCTATCGTTAAAGTTCGTTGTGAGCGTGGATCTTTAATACCTTTGAGACTGAGGTCAATATTACTGCTCAACTTCTGGTAAAGAGCTATATTCGGATCCGGTCGATTCTCCTCGTCGAGGTCACAATTCAGTAGTGCCGCTTCCGTGTGAGCTGCGATATATTGATCTTGTTTAACTCTCAGTTCTTTGACGGATATCGTGTTCATGTCGTTCTTATCTAAAGTCGGGTTGAATATACGAGCGTTGAGGAAACCTTTGGCAATTGCTTCTGACACTGGCATCGTCTCGCCCGTCACTGGGTTTTTATAAACTCCGTTTGTACCATCCAATAAGTTATCGTGAAGTGCCCGTTTTAAAGAGACCGTATTTTTCGAGATCGGATTGACCACGCTATCGATGATGTAGGTAACATCCTCCAGCTGAAAGTGGGTGAACGTTCCAGGTTCACTCAAGTTGGCTATGACGTCAGTTTCCACTTGGATGTAACCGTTCTTCATTGCATCTAAGATGTTCATCTCTTCTCTAGTTACTGGGTTGATGTACTTGGAAGCTCTCATATCTAGGATGCCCGACGAAATGGCTTCTTTCACGCAGACAATTTCACCAGTGCGAGGATCAAGTATACCTTGTAAAATAAAAAATAAAATAAAAAATAAATAAATAAAATTAAAAAGGACAAACAACAATTCAAACAAGGAAACTAGAGAAGGAATTTCGATATGTTTAAATATACGACTATCATTTTATTTCAACCAAGTCTTAACTCTTCACCGCCAGATTGTTTTATGTAATAAAACATTTTTTTAATCAAGAAACCCACACGTGACAGAAGTTAACATGCGACTGACGCACGAACATAAACAAACTCTTCATTCACTTGTTGAACCATGCATAGATCTGTAGTTTGAAGACCAGCTGGGCTGACAAACCATAAGAGTAAGAAATATTGTGTTTTTGAAAGGCAACTTGAAAATACAATTTGGCGGTACAGGGTTAAGTATGAAAGCTAAACAATCGTCTATCAGGAGGATTAGACACAACATTGGGTTGAGAAAAGTGTTGCTGTGGAACAAACTGGATTCGAACTTAGCACACCCAGGTTTTCAGTCCGTGCCGTTAACCACTTATGAAACAGTATTGTTAAGAAAATATTTGGAGATAAGTTAACTGAAATATATCATGTAATTATAGCGAGAAATGTCATGAACTTAGCACCAAATCTGTTTCTCTTTGAGACTCGAATACGAGTTGATATAAAATCAAAGTTTCTTGTTTTAACAAGTCAGAATTTCGTGTTCCTATTTACTTGCCTCCCCACGAGGGCAGAGTTAGACACAAACTCGGGGTTGGAGGAGAGAATCCAGCTCCCTAAAAGAGGCACTGTAGATAGGAACCAAAATAAAAATTGCATCAGTCTAGAAAGATTTCTGCACTAATCGAAGACATAAAAGGTGAAGTGCAGCACTAGAACAGATACTACACCCTGATTGTAGAACTTAGTGTTTTTTTATCTGCCATTATTAAAGGGAAATTATTAAATGATCTAAATTTCATTTGTTATAGTCCATATTTTAACGGGAAACAATATTATCTCGTTTTTTTAAACTGAAATATTTGGAGATAATATTTATAAAAGTCAAGCAACAAAGACAATCTTAATAGGAAACAATATATATATAAAACATCAGTTTTAAATGTTCAGTATCTATTTTAAACTAGCCGATGTGCCTTTTTTGGAGGTGTGTGTTGAGCAAAAACAAAAATGTTAGTAGGCAGGCTCGAACCCATACCGTGAAGGAGGAAAAATAACGTGAAATAGAAAACATGACGTCTTTGCTGTTGCGTCCATCGCCAAACCGAAAGTGGCGAAGGTTTAAATTACGGCTAGTCAATCGAAAAGGGATGGCTTTCGAAAATATCGGCGAAGCAAGCGACACCTTGTAGAAAAGTGCCCAGTTAAGGATGAAGGAATAAATGGTCTTGGCCAAGTTTTCGATATTTGTCATTCGAAAGATCGAGCTTCTAAACGATACCGATCTCGTGAAAATCTGTCGCCTCTGTCGAAAGTTGTAAGCAGACATACAAACATACATATTACTTTTAAACAGACAGGTGAGTTTTATATTATAAATTAGCGGCAGTTACCCGGCGTTGCCCGGGTGTTTGGAGGTGTGTGTGTGTTTTTGGGTAAATGAAAACAAAAATCGTTGGTTGTTTTAAAAAAAAAAATAAAAAAAAAAAAACGAAGCCTTGACGCGCAGTTGGAAAATAATAAAGTGTGAAAAAAAAAAAAAAAAAAAAGAACGTGCGACTTGGTAGGTGCCAGTTTTTAACGAGTCAATGACGTCAACTTTGAATGCGAGACTGTGTTTTATTTACCGCGAGTCTGTTCGCTTCTTTTTTATACGAAAAAGCTTAATGCACATGCGGCGATCGAAAATTGTTGAATATTTATCTTTTCAAAGTCGGGCAAATTAAATAGACAGGCGACCTCGGTTGTTAACTCGTAGATATTATCATCTAGGCGCGATATAAAAAGTTTTAAGTTGTGAGGCAGCCGATCGGTTCTCGGAAAAAAGCCTTTCTTGAACATACACGAAAACGCACACACAAAGATTTTCGCTTTTATATTTATAGATGAATAGATACTGCATTTTCATAATTATTTTATTTATCCCCTCTTCCAGAAACTTAAGTACAAGATCATATCGGGGTTTGATGTAAGTGTTTCTGTGGAACGATTGGTTTTGTTTTTAGGCATATCAACCCGTTTTTCGGGTTATTTAATGCCGAATCTAGTAATTTTTGAAAAAAATGTTTTTATGCTTTAAGTTCTTTATATTTTCAAATATTTTTCATAGTGTTTGGTTCGGTTGTTTTGTAGAGGAAAACAATTCATTTATTTTACAAGGGATCACCACTTATAAAGGCCCGAAGGTCATTCGAAAATAAGGGTTTATGAATGTTGCGTGGTAGTGTAGTAATTGTTAATGGTGTAAATTGAGTAGAATGTGATTATTTAAGTGTGCTGTTAAAAAGAATTTGTTTATATTGAACTTGAAGGCTACCATATTGTAGTCGGCCGGGAAGCAGGCCAGCAGTTCAAGGAAAAAAAGCTTTGTTCATGAAATATGCATTTAGATTTAGGTACATATAGAGAGTGGGAGAGATTGCTGATAATGGTTATAGTTAGTCGAGTGTTTTTTTTGTGAAAGTACAGTAAGGGGGGACCATAGATTGGAGCGCAGACGAGGCATAAAAATAATGATAGAGCAGACACAGTCTAGCAACGTATCTTCGGTGGGAAAGAGGTTGCAGGGAAGAGAAAAGGGTCATCACCTACTAGGTTTCAAAGCCAGATTTGAACCATCAAGGAAGGGTAGGTAGCGCTTCTTTATTTTGCAAAGAGAAAGCAAAAACACATTTGGTGCATTTTAGGCCAGGAAGCCAGTATCTTCAGGCATCAAATCTGTGGAGCGAACTTGACTAAAACTTTGCAAACCCTAGTTTTCAGTTAGCATCGTTAAACACTTCTACAACAGTATTTTCTAAGATAATTCGGCATAATTTAGCTGAATACTATCAAGGGATTATATAAAGAAATGCTATGAACTTACCGCCAACTGGAATCGAGCTGGAATCTATATGACTTTTCGAGACATCCATACAATTCTGTTTGTGATCAAGACAACCATTCATATCAACTTCATCTTTATATTCCACGATGACATATCCGCGGCTGATAGCTTCTGGGATTGACATACTGCTATTCGTTTCTGGATTATTGTACGTGCCACGGACTTGGTCGAGGATGCCGTTCGAGAAAGCCTTTAACAAACTCAGCTTCTTCTGCGTGTTCGGATCGAGAACAGCTGTAATGACGAACGACTTCATTTCACGACTCTTTATCTCCTTGCCTGCCGCTGAGTTTGCCCCGTCGAAGGCGTGACCATTGGTCAGAGACTGGCCGGTCTGTAATTTGGTATCGATCACATTCTGCTCCAATAGGTTTATTGGTGAAAATCGTTCGCAGATGTAGATTTCTGCATCGACTCGAACCATCGAGGATTCTTTCGTGTCTTGGTTGATCTCGACTGGTTTCGCTCTGGAAAAAAAAATCATTATTTAAAATGCAATTGCCTTTGTACGTGTGTTTGTATATCCAGTACAAAAACAAACAAACAAACAAACTACAAAAACAAACATCCACAAAGTTTGTATATTCTTGCTCTGAAAAAATATCTAACATTTGAAAATATTCGTTTTTTGGAGTTGAATTGGTCCAAATTTCGTCGAGGAAAGACCGTTTTTTAAAATATTTTTATACAATTTTCAATGTTATCTATTCTATATAGGAAAAGTGCGGTATTTTTGATATATGAGAGAGGGGGAGAGAGAAATGGGTTGGACGAAGTGAAAGAAACGGGAGAAAAATATGGGAATTTGGGGAAGGGGAAAAGATTGATGGGTGCAGAAAGATAGAAACTTTAATATAAGGATGTTTTACTTACACACACACTTTCTAACCCATTCTATTTTTTATGGTTCCAAGCAATGTCCGATAACCCTGCTAGTAAAAAATAAAAGCAATATTTCCCTGCCAACTGCTTTCAAACAAAGGTGCGCTAACTGGAGTGATGGCTGAGGCAATATTTTATAAGTACTCTGATTATAGCAAGCCGATCGATATATTACATTAAACTGACCTTGTGCCAAACTCGAGCAAAATACAAAGTTCAAATTGCAATAGAATAAACAAAAGAGAGTTTTAAAATCCAACCAAAATATTTCTTAAAACAATCAATTATTTCTTCATGTGGTGTTCATTGAAATGGATATTTACTCTATATTCATAACAGTATAAGACAACTTCACATACGTGTGTATGTATTTTTCGGGTCAACGTAACTTTCGTAATTACATACTGAATTAGTTTATTAATTGAATATTTATTGGAATAAAAATGCAATACCTCAAAAGTAAACAACATTTCAAAAAGTCCTATTTAAGAAAATAAATAAAAATAAATTACAAAAATAATCGACCAAAAATCACTTCGTAAAAAAGTAATCTATTTTAAGATTTAGTTAAGACTATCCTGGGTACCCGGCGTTGCCCAGGTGTTTGGAATGGTGTGTTGAGCAAAAAACAAATCAGTGGTAGTAGGCAATCAGACTCGAACCCGTACTGCGAAAGAGAAAAATAACATGAAAAAAAAGTGACGTTTTTGCTGTTGCGCCCATCGCCAAACCGAAAGTGACATAGGTTTAAATTAAGGCTAGTCAATCGAAAAAAGGGGATGACTTTCAAAAATATCGACGAAAAAGCGGTTCCTCTTTGTAGAAAAATGTCCAGTGAAGAAATTAATGTTTTTAGCCAATTATTCGATATTTTTCGTCCGAAGGATCAAGCTTCAGAACGATACCGATCTCGTGAAACCCCGTCGCCTCTGTCGAAAGTTTTAGACAGACGTGCAAACATACACACATACATTTAAACAGACAGATGAGATTTATATTATGATAAAAAAAAATGGATTATTTCGTGAGGCCTCATAATTGAACATGGTTGTGTAAATATTTAAGACTAAAGAATAGAAAATTATTTAAACTGATTTTAAATTTTTTCGCAAATCCTCATGTATTAAACGATTGGAAGTTTTAAAATCTTTTTAAATCGAATAATTTTATTTGGTTTGTTTTGTAACCTTTTTAACTGGATACGACGATTAAAGCGCATTTCAGTCAGTTGATATTCTAAATCGTTAATATGTACTTAAACAGAAATGTCAATATTCATAAAATAAGCTAATATTAAGATAAGAGCCTTTGAGGACTTATGAACAGAAACTGTAGCATATATTTAATATAGCCGATACGAACAAGGTATTGCTCACTGTTGCTGCTCATAACGCTGCCAACTTGTGGCCTGTACCTGCGCTGGTAAAGGGACGGTAACTATTCGAAAACAAATTATTGTAGGTAGTCATCCGGGACAAGCGAGTTACATTACGGCCGTTTATGCAAATCGTTCGTTGTTTCCAATTGATAAGATTTTGGGTTCGATATCAACAGGTTTATTTCGACTATTCAGCCAAGGCTAGTTGGTTTTAGCTATAACCTCGTTCCCCATTGTGTTAAACAGTGATCGCTGAAGTGATACTATTGTTTAACACATTCTTGGCTGGTTCATCCATCGAAGTCAAAATTTCTTTTATGGAAATCGCTCCAGACAAGGCGTGGATCCACTTGATGCAAGGGGATAACAAAGTAGTACTTCAACGTCAAAATTTGACCACAATAAGGAATAGATTCCGATACAGAAATAGGAATTCTTCCCTCTTTGTCAGAAACATTGCTCCTAGATTGTGAGGATCAAAGAACAAAATACGGGAAACGAGGGTTTAACGCATTTAAAGTCTGGTCAAGCTTCGACTTTCTGTATGTCCAGTTTGTTCGATCGCGTGGGAAACGTAATCGATACCCGGAACCAATTTTATTTCATAGAAAATTTGAATACTAAGATACGCACATTTGAATATTCCGCGCCCCGAAACACGTTAACTTTGGCTCCAACCTGACGAATATTCGAAGTGATGTGACGTTCATTTAATATCACACCAATAAACACTTCTTCCGATGCTTATATAGCTGGGGGGGGGACAGGCGAATGTAGCAGTAATTCTACAAACAACTTCACCTCAAAGAAGCAAAAGGTTAAAAGCTTCTCTCTGCTGCCATTGCAGGAAAACAGTAGAAGACACAAGAAGTGTGTCGTGTTTTATGGAGAAGGACGAGATAAGCTACGTCAAGTAGCGAGAGTTGCTGGACATAAATGGCCAAACTCTAAGGGAAAGAAATCAGTTTTTCGTTGATTCATGGCGAGTAAACCTCCATCAACAGAAGAGGTCCAGTAGTATGAAACAAAAGATTTCAAATAAAAAATTTCAAAAATCGTTTCAAAGTGGAATGAAAAAAAAAAGAAACTAATATTTGTCATGTCACACAAAAATGAATTTAATCGTTGATTTTTTTTCCTCGACATTAAAGCCAATGTAGTCGAGGCCGTTTCTAAAAATGGCCTTTTCATTGTTGATTGCAGTCCTTTGCAGTTCTAGGGGGGGAGTGTACTCTTTCAAGTTTTACCTTCTTTATTTCAGAAGGGGTTAGTTTTATGCTAATAACTTGGAGTGCCCTTAGCGGGAAATACTGACGGGGTATACTCAGGCATTTTTTTGTAGGCTAGAGTGCTCTTCCACGAGGTACGAGGCTGGCTCTTCAATCACACTTTTCCATTCTTGTGTTACATCTTCCAAGATAATGCGATGCGTATTATTTTTATTCCCAAAACTCATTTGTTCATACGCATTTAAAAGTTTCTTCACATGTTCCCACGTGGGGACATTGTCATCAAGAGGTTAAATCTATCAGCGAAACAACCAATTACCCAAGTAGCTGTAGTGAAGTAATAGCCTGTCACAGCAACCCCTACCTCACTCGCAAATAAAATTAAAAAGAAAAAACGAAAATAAATGTATCCTCATTTTAAAGTCAGTCCACGCCAGAATAGAAAAAGGCTATTATTAAACCCGTCCTATCATCTTCTCATCGCCCCCCGTTCACCTTTATAGGTGCAGGCATACCCGGTATGTATTAACGACCAACCAGACAAACGCGGAAATCCATACGATGCCATTTTTATCACCTGCCCCACTTCGTGCACCTACCCCCTCATCTCCCCTTGTCAGTTCAGAATTTAAATTAGACTTCGTTTTTTTTCTTAACATGTGTCTAGTCAATTAATGCGTTTAATAATGAAAATGTAATGTCAATCGGAAGCATCACATACCGACTGATAGACCGACCGACCGACCAAGCCTCTCACACAAATATGAGGAAACATTTTTCTTTCTTACTAAGTGTTTCTATTTACTTGCCTCCCCACGAGGGCAGAGTTAGACACAAGGTTGGTTTTTAATGTGGGGAAAATCCAGCTCCCAAAACGGGGTACTCTTGATAGGAACAAAAATAAAAATTGCCTCAGTCGTGAAGGATTTTCCTCCACTGACCGAGAACAGAAAAGGTGAAGTGTAGCATCAGAACAGATACTACACTGTGATCTTGGCCAAAAGGTGAAACGAGTTGTGTCTAGTGATTGTCCACTGGTAAAATCAGACGGAGTTCCGCAGAGTCAATAGTGACAAGTCTATACTTATGCAAAATAAGGTCATTGCTATTTTTTAAGATTCAATTTATACAGTATCTTTTGGGTAATATCACTAAATAAGGTTTGCGGGTGATCTGAGAAAAATAAGCCATCCAAAATGTTTCTTATATTATTACATGAGGAATCATTTCGAGTGAAAGTTTAATTTATTTTACCCATATAAACTAGAGAAATGCACTATTAAAATGATTTTAATCGTGTAAGAATCAAGATGGAAGTCATCAGCAATTTCGTAGAGCATGAAGCAGTCTTTACCTTGCGATCAAAATCCAAGTTCGAGTGAAACGGAATGAACCGAGGCAAAGCTTACTAGTCGGAACATGACAATTTAAACAACTTATTTTTACTTATGTAAAAAAAAAAAAAAAATAATAATAAAAATAAAAAAATAATAATAAAAATAAAAAAAATGATTTAAACTTTTAAACAATTTTTATTTTAAATTAATTTTTTAGAATGATAAATAATTTAAACAACTTTTTAAAAATAAAATATTTTTACATGATAATTTAAACAACTTTTAAATAAAAGCCCTCCACGTCGCATTTAAATAATGGGTTTCTAAATAACGTTATTATCTCAGCACGGTCTGTATTCTGCATTAGTACAAACACGTCTTCCGAGAGTGCCAGTATAGTTCACTTTCAATAATTTGTAAATCTTTTGTATTATCGCAACATCCGTTTACTATTGGTTTATCGCTTATAATAGCCCTTTTTCCAAGAATTTGAATAGTAATAAGTTTACCTAGAATTCCAATATTCTCGGTGCCCTTCCAGTGGAGGTCGAGAGGGTGCTTTTCTTACTTAGTCGTTCTAACCTCCCTGACCATTCATGACAATTTTCTATAGCATCGAACAACACTTGTGCCACCACGTTTTTTTTTATGCTGTCTGGTCTATTTTGATCAATAGATTGCCATCTTGAGTTCTTTTTAAAAAATTTTTTTTTTTTAATTTAAAAAAAAATATTTTTTTTTGTTTAATGGAGTTGAATAGTACCTTTTCTATCAGGAAAGGAGACAGTCTGGACATTGTTTTTTCTCCCATTGATTCTATGACGTAGAATCTTGGAAAGTTGGTACAAAAGTTTGTGTTTTCTTCTTCATCACTGTCTGTGTTAGATTCAGGATGAGGTCTTTTTTTTTTTTTTGAAACCATATGAATTTTTATGTTGATTCATCATCCTTGCTCCCCACCCTCGTCAGAGGCCTATAGTGGGAGATGGTTGGGGGAAAACCAATTCGCCCAATCATCTCATGGATACAAGGATGATAAACTCAAACGGTGAGTGTAAATGCTTGTGACAAGTTCCTTATTTCCTTGCCCCAGCAAGGTATAATAAAGCGGTTTGTTGTCGGTAGCATCTGGTTTCACTATCTGATTGACCCTGGCCATAACCTAATATTAGCATGCGTGTGTGGGTTTTTTTTTTTGGGGGGGGTATGTGTGTGATACATTTCCAATTGTTTTTTGTAAAGGTTTACTATTATCAGGGCTTGTCATGACTAGCCAATTGATTGGGTTGGGTCTCCTCTACCGTCTGTCTAGCTAAAGTAAAGACCAAAGTGGAGGGTTGCAGACTCACAACCACTTGGATCCAGATTGTGAGGTGTCCAGGCACAAGAATCCTGTTCTAGAGTATTACTGGTCACCACCATTGGCCAACAGGTAGCCCCATTGAGGTACTTTTATCTTCTGCAAGGGGGTAGTCGGTATATTCCTGGAGCCCCACTGACAGGGCCGTTGTGTAAAGCTTTTAGGTTTCAAGTTCCTCAAGCATTTATTTGTGGTGTTTGGTTTCGTCATTTTGTTTCTATGGTACATTTGGGTTATTCATGCTGCATCCAGTCGTTTTGTGGAAGGTTTTTATTTATCAAGTTCTTTGTATCTTCATATACTGGTTTGTAGCATTTGGTTGTCTTGTAGTGGATTTTACTGCTTATTTTCTCCGCCTTGCAAAACATGAGTTTTGCAATGGGAGAAGGAAAAAGGTTATAGTATTAATATTTGGTACATTTTAAGTTAGAAAATCAGTCAGAAAGTAGGAGACGGAAAAGGTAGGAAAAGGTGGGCTGTTATTTTTGTAGAACACAACAAGTTCTGCAAAAGAGAATAAAAAATAAATACATCAACGTTAGGTGCATTTTGTACCAGGAAGCTAATATCTTCAGACAGCCTGCTCTGGTAGCACCAGTCTACACTGATGGTGACTAAGTAGTTGACGACATGAACTAACACCCTGGGTATATTAAGCTCGAATCCAGTTCGTTCCACAAAAACACTTTCTAAACTGGATCTTGTGTCTAACCTCATAGATAGGTTGGTTGTTTTTGTTTTACGGCATATCAACCCTTTTCAGGTTATTTAATGCTGAATCCGGTGATTTTGAAGAAATCTTTAATAGAATATATTTGTTTTTTGCAAGTCAGTTTCTATTTAACCCATAGTTGGGACCCTAACAGGTACTACCACTTCGGGTCAGAGTGGACCTGGGAGCAATGGCAATTAAAGGGTGGCTCCACACTCCCCAGAGCCCGCAAACTGGGGCCTCACCATCGGATATAGTTTAAGGTCATATCCAGGACCCTCATAGATAGGAGATAAATAATATATTTACACTAACAGTTTTATTGGTTTCATGCAATAATCTTTCTATTATTCTGATTGTATTTACGTGATCAGTTATGTTGACTTTTGAACTGAACGACTTGTCTTAAGGTACGGTTTAGAGCATCGGTCATGACCCAACTTATTTTGTTGAATTCGTCGTCTACAATGCGTTTCTTTTATTTATTTATTTTTTATTACATTTTTACCTCAAACAAGGCACAGTGCCACTTTGATGTAGGAGGCTATTATGAGGGACATAAGTTGAAGGGATACTATGCAGGGAGTTGAACAGCAAGCTGTGTTCACATTACACTTGAACTTCTGCATGTCAGTACAGTCGGGGAACCAGGAACATGGAAGGGAATTCCAAAGTCAAGCAGTTCTGGGAAGAAACTATTCCAGTAGAAGGCTTTCTTACATCTAGGGATCTCTACTGTGTAGGGGTGGGACTTTGCTGCTTTACGAACATGCATGCGTAACGTAATACATATTTGTTCATGTTTAAATTTTTAGCCTTGCAGCAAACATGTCTTCATAGCTCAGGCATTAACGTCAAAGGAAAAAGTAAATCGTAAGCTAAACGTTTTGTTTTCAATTCTCGGTGGTGGTGCAGGAGTCATACTTTTTTAAAAAACTTTAAATCATTACTATATATGGAGTCCAACATAACATAATGAACATAAAATCTGCATTAATCAAAATATCATATTTAAGCGTATTTTACAACCGGGCAATGCCAGGCGAATCAATTAAAAATTACTCTTCTTAAATCGGTAAACATATTATATTAGAAAACAAAACAATTATAAATTAATTTACATTTTTTTTTATTGATATTGTCAGTTTTGTTAAATTTAAAATGCCAGACAGTAAAAAATTGAATTTTTATAAGCATGACATATAGAGAGTGTTTAGTTTAGCAATATTTTTTGGTTAAGTTTGATTTTTCATATTTTGTAAATTTATTTATGATTAAAACTATAAATGAATTTTCCAATTTAAATATGACGAATCGAATTAAACTCAGGGTGCAGTCACTGCAGTGTTTAATATGACAATGCTATTATGGAGATCAGACCAGTGTCATGTTTGTTGTTATGAACTGATATTTAAATGTGTTTTAGACCAGAATTAGATGACGAAATAGTGATAAAATATTTTTCCACAGCCAAACAACATCGCAGCTCACAAGACATTATCTGTCATGTGTGATGTGATGTGTGTGTGTGTGTGTGTGTGTGTGTGTGTGTGTGTGTGTGTGAAATAAATTTGGATGCCACACAGATTTATAATTTAAGAGGAGGGGTAGAATTAGAGGTGAAGAAAAAAAAATATATATCTATATATTCTTTTTTAAGGGTAGAAGTTTTACGAGGCCATTTCGTCATTCTCAATGGAAACATTTAGAAATAATACTCAATTAGATTAAAAACGTAATGATGACGACAACATTTAATATGCATAGAACACGCATTTGTGCCGATAAAGTTTTCAGGTGCCGTCGCTTAAATTATGACAACGAGGCTACATTTGTACAGACGTCTAACTGAAAAAATAAAATAAATAAATGCCACTTAATATTCTCCGCCCCGAATGGTTTTTCTTTAATTTAAAAACTTAAAAGTTCAAATTATTATATCGAATTAACGCCAAATTTTCAGACTATAAAAGTGTAACTCCCTTACAAATTTCGATGTTTAATTTTAATTTGCTATGCAAGTTTAACGTAAAATCTTCCTCTTATTCAGCTTCGAAACCCGAAAACATGTTTGTGAACGGATTTATTTTGCCTAAAATAAACGCTTAAAAAATCAAGGGAGATAACTTTATTTTTACATTTAAAAAAAAATCATAAATTAATTTTGTTTTCTTTTCAGAAGTTATTTTTTATCACTTGAAAATAATCGATAATAAGTAAATAAAGCATAACTTTTTTTTTTCTTATAATCGAACAAACATTTTACAAGGCGGAAACAGAGTAATTTTTTTCAATAGAATAAATATACGAATTGTAAGCAAAGTATAGTATCCGTTCTGATAAATTTTCAGTTGTCGGACTGAGGAATTTACATGATCTCCTGTAGCAGATGTCTCCCTGGTTTTTACTTTCGCTTCTCTCACTCAAGTGCCCCTATTTAGAATTCGACAATTTTTTTTCTACTAAAACAGTCATAAACTATGTTTGTTTGTTTTTTTAAATTTGTATATTAACCTATTTTAAACTGATATAAATCATTGCACAATAAAAATATTCAAATTAAAACAAATCATTTATTTTGAATTATTTATTTTAGTAAAAATTCTAGTTTTTTTTTTACTTGATTACTAAATTTAAAAAGTTATTCTAGTAAATTACCTAACAATTTAATTAACAAAAATATCGTAAAAACTTAACTTGAAAATACTATTTAAAAAACAAAAAAAACCAAAAAAAAAAAAAACACAAAAAACAATTATAAACTCCCCAAACTTTTAAAAACTTCCATCAAGTAAAAATGATTTTCGTTTTAATTTAATAATTTTATTATGAAATAATTTATATCGGTTTGAACTATGTTAAACATAAAAAAACAGTGAATGATTGTTTAAGTAGAAAAACAAAACAAGTCCACGGCACTCCACTGATGTCGGCTTGCGTGCGTTCAGCGAATTCGGAGCGAAAAAAGCGAAAGTAAAAACCAGGGAGACATCTACTACAGAAGATCCAATTTACCTTGTGACTGATAACGGGCTTATTGCTACTCATTTGCCACACCCATAATGGGGAATACTGACAGAGCTGCTCAGGTATTTTGTAGGCCAATATGCACTTCACTTAGTGCACTTGCACTGGTGCAGGTGCACTGCACACTGGTCAAAAAAAAACAAAAAACAAAACAAAACAAAAAACAAACCTCATGTCTAACCTACGAAAGAAATTAAACAAATAGATCACCATTTATCCAGCACGATTCTGGTTTGATTGTTGTAAATAGTTAATATGTTTAATACTGAAGGGTAGACAAGACTAGCAAGCCTTGGCGGAGCAACTAGAGACAAACAAACCTCCGAAATTATACCAATATTTCTTTACTTATCCGTGCTTCTTTCAAATCGTCCTCGGTGTCTCCACTCGACTCAAACAATACCGAATCAGAAGTGCGGTTGGAGATTGTGCAATCTTTGTTTCACCATAGATTACGCGCATAAGCACGCTTACAGAAGGATATCAATTATCCATGAGGATTGAACTAAGCCAATAAAATATTCATTCGATCTCGTAAAATGATAAATAATACTTCAGCTGGCCATGATGTTCATATGTCATTTGTAGTATCAGCAGTAGACAGAGTTACCTCCCTGGAGTCGTCAGTCGCGTGCAAGCAAACAGTTTTTCCATCAGTAGAAAAATACTGGGAAAAATGATATTTTCAATAAATTAGTTTTGCTACCTACACACAAGAGTCGTTCCAAAAAGGCCTATTCTTTTAAAACTCAAAAACTAAAACGTTGAATAACAATGAAAACTGGAGTAATGCCATTAAAACGAGCGAGCTTTTGTGCTCCAGAATTTATTTTCTACATTTTTCTAAATGCACTGTTGGTGGCTCAGCTGTGTTTTGCCTCTCACATCTCTCGCCACTCTAAAATCGACAAACTCCGCCATATAAACTGCATTGGCCCCGTAAACCATTAACAGGCGTCAGTGAATGTTGAGCGGTTCAATTTTTTTTGTGTGGAGAAATCAATAACGCATCTCTGCTTTTAATGACAGGAGTTCTTTTCCTAGAGTCTCACACTGAGAATATCTGTAACAGAGAGATGAAATTTTCAGGCCATGAATGCATAAGTTCAGTCATCATAACAATGCAATTGGCAATCCTCTCCGATTCATTTGTACAGAATAAAATAGGAGGCATTACTTTTCGAATGTGTGTGTGCAGTCAGCACCAACCCTATTCAGGGTTTAATCGGCTTCCTCCGAAGGAGTAACTTTCATGGGAGTATGAAACTGACAAGCGGTCCTCAGTCGCATGTATATCCCCGTTAGGGGAGATGATGACGTTAGGTTTTTGACACTTTTTGCAGGGAGGTGTCGACGTCCTCCTACATACAACACCTGGACTTCCCAAATTGGTCACCCATTTTAGTAATGACCAGGCTCAACGTTGCTTAACTTCGGTAATCTGACTGGAACCAGTGTGTCAACGTGATTATGCCTTTTCAAATGTCCTTCGTACTTATCTACTAACGCACCTAGAGACATCACAATGTTAAACTACGACAAAAAACTTGTGAAATGGTATTTTCTCTTTTCTAGATTCAAATATGTACGAATGGAGTAGCTACTAATCAAAAGAATCTCAAAGTGTAGTACTTGTTTTGTTTGATTATAAAATAATTTAAACTTTTGTCTGAACCTAAACTGCCACTCTTTCAGGGAGCTGAATTTTTTCTGTTATAAATTGATCTTGTACCTAACAATAGTTAAATGTTACTTCAGGTAACCTCACTAGGAGAAGTGTACCATTCCTCACATGAGCTTGTTTATAGATGTGCCAAGGTGATTTTACCTGAGATTTGAATATTTTGAAGAATTAGTCATGGATTACTTGTAAAGTGAATTATTCTTGCGTCAGGTTGTCCTAACAAGCCTTTGAACAAAGAGACAAAATGCATTCAAGGATGGCGAGTACATAATTCAATCAACCGGTAACATGGCCGTTACTTTTAAACCGTGTTCGTTACAGTTCATAAATCAAAATAAATAAATCAGACTACGCATTTTTTGAAAGTGCAAATGAAATGCATTTAATTGCGGTTCTTCCAAAACATTTCATGATTTTTCCAAAGTCTCTTTGCACATACATGTGATTTTCTTGAAAGTCTGTCACCGCTATACAATGTGGGTGACAGCCAGCACTTTTTGTGCTTGACCTTCACACATCCATCGTGCCCAGAATACACTTTGCTTCTCGTTTTGACTATGAGCTGCCCCTTTGGTTCCTTTTGTTTTGCAAACTTGCGCTAATTTGCATATGTGCTTTAACGGCAGCTGCTACTAGTATTTTCGCTAGGCGTCTATCCTTTGGTTGCTACTATTTTCACACGTGCTCATACATGTTGTTAAACCCCCTTAGATAAGTGTGTATGGAATAATAATATATAAAATAGGTCAAGTGTTAGTCTCAAACAACCCTTTTTATTTTTAACTTAGTCATGTTTTATTAAAAAAAAAACCCAAAAAAAAACAAAAAAAAAAAAACACTAAACAAGACAAAAACAGAAAAGAGATAACATTAAATAATTTAATCATAGCAAGTTGACAGTTACACGGGAAAGAGTCATAAATTGCTTTTACGGAATCCATGTTAGATTTTTCGATTAAGTTTTTTTAAGGTGACACGAGTGATGCGTATGAAATCAAAGATAACCATCGACGCATTCTTAACTAAAAGTAAAAACATTTATGTATAAAAAAAAAAGAGAGGAGGTTATCTCCCTTATGATTTCATATTTATCTCCTGTCACATTGGAAAAAAAAAAAAGTAATCCACACAGCAATAGTTTTGCATGTACCACTCAACTTTCTATAAGAACCGAAATCTTTTTTCATTTTTTTTTTATTTTAAATGAAGATGAGCAACAATATGCAAATGAGTCATATCTTCCATTATGTTAAAGTTCTAATATTTAACAATTTCAAATCAACAAATGATTTCACACGGGTCATGTGTTGTGGAGAACATCATCTACGTTCTCAACCTAGTAAGCATTAACCGGCCAGGATTACCATGCACACTGTGTGAGAAACCTACTTGGTTTCAGGTGTTATTTCCAACTTTGTACTTCTAGACTAACTGTTCTACCAAAGCTCGAGTTCAGTGTACCCTACTTATTACAAAACTAATAATATATAATAAAATATTTATACTAATATCATTTAGCTACATATTTGCAAACATGTTTCGGTCAGAGCTATAAAATAAAACTGTAGGAAGTGTATTTGCATTTTATAACTATCATAAAATGCTGTTTCATCTAACGCCATAACCAGGAAATTCTTAGCTCAACTGTACTAGTAATTTGCTAATATCTTTCTTTTCTCTGAAGAGAAAAATAGCATTCTTTGAAACTCCATGGATTAAAGATTTCTTAATAAAGTTTTCTTTGGAGTATTCTGTGGAACCATAAAATTTCTTGTAAATTTTAATTTAGAGACTAGATTTCTTATATATATATATATGTATATATATATATACACACACACATACATGCATACAGGGTGACCCCCCCCCCAAAAAAAACAAACAAAAAACAAAACAAAAGCTAAATGGAGGCAATCTGGAACATATGCTGAAGAACGGGGAAAAAACGGCCAAAGACCCTAGTGTTTTGATGTGATGTTTTTAATATAATAAACTAGTTATGACCAAAGTTTCATTTCATTCGGACAAAACACTAAGAAACAGGACCTAATTAGAGTTGGGGCCCGTTTTTTGGGTCACCCTGTATATATATATATATATATATATATATATATATATAACTACTTCGTTTAGTCACATAAATATATCTGTACGTGATGTTGCGAAGCTAATCAAAAACCTTGATTCGAGTAAAGCAACTGGCCCTGATGGTATTCCAATTATAGTACTCAAAAAACTTCAACCTGAATTAGCGCCCATACTTACAAAACTGTTTAAACGGTGTCTTAAGGAGAATAGTTTCCCATCTCCCTGGAAAACCTCATCAGTATGCCCTGTATTTAAGAATTCAGGTGATCGCTCATCCCCCTCTCAGTACAGGCCAATAAGTCTCCTGTGCGTCATGAGTAAGTTGCTAGAATCTGTGTTAAATACAGAAGTAATCAAACATCTCAACAAAAATAACCTTCTTAGTGACACTCAATATGGTTTCCGTTCTGCTAGATCTACAGCAGATGTCATTACAGTTATATCGCATAGGATTAGCAAATCTCTCGACGGTGGCAATCTTTCTAGAGCAATTGCTCTTGACATATCTAAAGCCTTTGATAGGGTATGGCATAAAGGTTTACTTCATAAGATCGCTAGCTATGGTATAGCTGGAAAAGTCTTCTCAATTATTAAATCATTTCTTTCTGATAGGTTCATAAGAGTAGTAGTTGAGGGGCAAAAATCAGAAGCTCACAGTATTAATGCCGGTGTCCCTCAGGGATCCATCCTGGGCCCAACTCTTTTCCTGATCTACATTAATGATCTTCCAAATCATATCCTTACATCATTTGTAGACATTTATGCTGACGACACTACCATTTATGGTACCACATCTAAGACAGTAAACGAGCAAGTTCTCTCCAATTCTCTCTCCTCTGATCTTGAGCACGTAGTACAATGGGGAAAGGAGTGGCTGGTTACTTTTAATGCATCTAAAACCAAGCTTCTCTCTTTACATCATCAACATTCTAATCCACATTTGTCATCAATTGAAATGAATGGCTCTCGTCTTCAGGAGGCCTCAAGTTTTGACAAGCTTCTGGGCTTGACCATTACTCCTGATCTTAAATGGAACACGTATATCAAATCTGTTGCCAAGGCCGCTGGAAAAATGGTGGGATCTTTCTATCGATCCAGTAGATATCTCACTGCTGATGCTATTCTCTACCTATATAAGAGCCAGGTACGTCCAAGGATGGAATACTGTTGCCACATCTGGGCAGGAGCTGCTAGAAAGGACTTGTCCTGCCTTGATAGAGTTCAAAATAGACTTCGTAGCCTCGTAGGAGATGTCCTTTTCTCCTCCTTGCAACCTCTATCTCACAGAAGAGATGTTGCGAGTTTGTCTCTGATGTATCGTTATTTTCATGGAAAGTGTTCAACTGAGCTTCAATCTTTGGTCCCCCCTCGCCAAACTTTCACAAGAAACACTCGTCTAGCTGTAAACACTATCAATAATTTCCCCCACTCTTTATCTGTGGCTAAACCTAAACGTAGATTCCATGAACAAAGCTTCTTTCTTAGAACTGCACGCCTGTGGAATTGTCTTCCGTTTTCCTGCTTTCCGGCTGACTACAATATGGTTGTGTTCAAGTCTAAAGTAAATAAGTTCTTGATGAGCCGTTCCATATAAGTTATTAAATTTACCAAATTTTCATTACTAATGATTACTATATTGACCAATTTCTACTGTACACTCTTTAACCCTTATCCTTGAGTGGCCTCTGGGCCTTGATAATGTGGTGATGCCTTTGTAAAAAAAAAAAAAAAAAAAAAAAAAAATTAATATACGAAAGTATAAATTTATGCGTAAACTTTAAGTATTTACTTCAGTGCTCAATACGTATCTAGAGCTAGGTAGTAAGTTATAAAATATATATGGCAATTAAGCTACACAGAATATTCTGCGTTTCATCCATGCTAGGATTCTTCAGGCTTATGTGACTAAACGAAGTAGTTTCTATATATATATATATATATATATATATATATATATATATATAGTGCGTGTGTGTAGCAATTTCATTTAAGTGGAGAATTGTTAAAAATAACAATTCTCCACTTAATTATATTTTCATTTTTTAGATTTTTCTCATAATTCTTTGTTGTGTTAAAATAAGATGTTCTTCATCAAATTAATGCTGGAGTCCCTCAGGGGTTCATTCTGGGCCCAATTCTCTTCCTGATCTACATCAGTGATCTCCCAAATCACATCCTAAGATCTTTTGTATACAGTTATACTGACGACACTACCATCTATGGCAACACTTCAAAGGCCTTAAATGACCAAGTTCTCTCTGATTCTCTCCCCTCTGATCTTGATCACGTGATGCAATGGGGAAAGAGGTGGCTGGTTAATTTTAATGCATCTAAAACAAAGCTTCTATCCTTACATCATCAATGCTCTGATCCCTGTTTGGCCTCAATTAAAATAAATGTTTCTTGCTTTGGGGAAGCTCCATGTTTTGACAAGTTTCTGGGTCTGACCTTTACTCCTGATCTTAAATAGAACACCTACATCAAATCCGTTGCCAAGGTCGATGGAAAAATGGTGGATCGTTCTACCTCTCTAGTAGATATCTCACTGCTGATACAATTCTCTACCTGTATAAGAGCCAAGTACGTCCAAGGATGGAATACTGTTGCCACATCTGCTAGAAGCAGCTTATCCTGCATTGGCAGAGTTCAAAAAAACTTCGTAGCCTAGTGGGGGATATCCTTTTCTCTTTGCTGCAACCACTTTCCCATAAAAGAGACGTTGCGAGCCTGTCTCTTCTTTATTGTTATTTTCATGGCAAGTGCTCGTCTGAGCTCCAATCTATGGACCCTCATGTCCTGACTTTCACGAAAAACACTTGTCTAACTGAAACCACTATCAATAATTTCCCCCATTCTTCATCTGTGCCTAAACCTAAATGTTGATACCATGAACAAAGGTTCTTTCTTAGAACTGCACGCTTGTGAAACTCTGTTCCGTTTTTCTGCTTTCCAACTTACTACAATATGGTCGTCTTCAAGTCCAATGTGAACAAATTCTTGAGGAATTATCCCCTTAAGTAATCCAATTTACCAAATTTTCACTACAACTAATAATTGCTACATTTTCCCATTGAATACTGTACACTCATTAACTCTTATCCTCGAGTGGCCTCCGAACCTTGATAAATGGTGACGCCTTTGTAAAAAAGGTGAAAAAGTAAATGAAACAAGTACTGGAGAAAAGAAAATTTCAAATAGAAACGGGCACCTGAAGTCAATAAGACTTCAAAAGTACGTTTTCATACTCTTCCAGAAAATACATTAAACATTTAAATTCCACAATACAAAAATTAGTGTCACAGAATTGTATTACGTCAAGCATTTTATAACGTTACTACTGGTTTCAAACGTTATGTTATCAATTGCGGTTGTTCGGTTTTGATGAAGATAGTTTCGAGTAGAAAATGATGTATGTGGTGTTTGTTTGACTACACGTGCTAAGTGACTTGTTTTAATTTGTGTCGGTCCACTGCTACGAATTCAGAACAGGGGCATGTAAGCGATAAAAAGTTAAAAAACAAACAAACAAAAAACAAAAAAAAAAACAAAAACAAACAACCCCCCAAACCCCCCAAAACAGACAAACAAACAAAAACAACAACTACTACTACTCGTGATTTACGTAAGCAATATTCATTCATTTAATGGTAATCTAGTCTTAAAATCAACCCTCTTCAACCGCCGATAAAAAAAAATCGATTTGTTTTGAGGCAAGTAAATAGTACAGAAATATTTTAAAATATCTTAACCCTGTTTAAAGGCTAAAGTTTACCGAAATAAACGTTTTCAAAATAAATCAACAAATAAATAAAATAGATAGTGAAACGTTCACCGTAAAGTGGGTGCGAACGTAAAAAGAAACATTTATCAGTCAATGTAGTAACCCATTAAACCACGGCAACAGTTATGACATTGTAAATTTATGTAGTTAACGTATCTGAGAGGTGAAGCGATTCACGCATGTGCAGATGCTGAAATAGTTTAGAGAGAGACGATATTACGTGACCCCCCCCCCAATCAGATTCTGCGGTCTTCAAGGTAGAAAAATAAATATTTTATTCTAATTTTCACATATGTGTCAGAGTCCCTGCCCTTTAAGCAGCATCGAAATCATTCGCTTTGGATTTCAAATGTTTTGGCGAGACATACAAGCACACACACACACAAACAGACACCCCCTCTCTCTTTCATTATATATATATATATATATATATATATATATATATATATATATATATATATATATATATATATGTGTGTGTGTGTGCGTGTGTGTGTGAGCAAACATTGAACTACAAATTCTTTCGCTTCGTATAACATTTTTATTTTTTCATCTCTAAAAGATATTTTTGTGTTAAAAAAAAAAAAAAAAAAACTTAATGTATGCACCATATGCGTGTGTATGTGTATGTTTATCCAATATATAAAAAGCAAAATGTGTGTGTTTGTATGTCTGCTAAAAACTTTCGACACGCGACGGATCCTCACGAGATCGGTATTGTTTTGAAGGTCGATCTTTCCGATGACAAGTATCGAAAAATTGGTCTAAAACATTCCTTCACCCTCAACTGGGCAGTTTTTTTCCAAGGAATGTTCGTTTTTTAGTAGATATTTTCGCAAGTCATCACCGTTGGATTGACTACACTTAATTCAAATGCTCTGGACTTCTGCTTGCGCCATGGACGCATCGGCCAAGACGTTACATTTTTTTATTTTTTTACTTCCTCCTTCGCGTTCCGGGTTCGAGCCTGCCTGTCTACCACTTTTTTTTTTAACATATCTCTCCACCCAAACAGCCTACTGTTGTTTTGATCCCCCCCACAACTATCACTTTTTTTTTAATATCTCTCTTCCCACCGCATGAGGTTCCTTACTAAACCACCCCTACACACCCAGGCAACGCCGCGTACACCCGCTAGTTGTCCTTAAAATAAACATTAAAATGATAGGATAGTGTTAAAACTTTCGTTGTTCCGTTTGTTATTTGCAAAAATGAATGGCAAAAAGAGCGAACATTTAATGGTAATGGCGGATAATAGTATCGATGACACAGAAAAAGTGTATAAAACGTACGTATCTATACAAGAAGGGAAAAGATAAAGAAATGGGCGCATAGATAACACTTTATAGAGTCTCTCTTCTCTTTAATTTGTGACATTATTTTGTGACGTTATCCACTATGCGCGACTATTATCAATCTTACAAAATATGTCGTCGTCCACTTTACATGGAGATAAACAAGCCTGGCTCATAAAGTTTATCCATATAAAAACATTGTACTGTAATAACTACTCGTTGAATCATATAGCTAGCATTCTTTTAATGAACAATCGCTATACAAGGTATGAAGTCACTTATAAGAGCCCCCCCCCCCAAGTACTACTTAAAGGTAAAAATTTACCAACGGTAAGTGCGAGATAGATTCCGACTAGAAAACTAAAATTCTTCCCTCTGTCGGAAACATCACTCATGGAATGCGAGGACTAAATGACGAAATAAGGGAAACGAAAGTAAACCGAAGATCCATGTTCTACTCATATTTTTGGTCCATGCAACTTTCCTTAGAGTATCTCCTATCGAATAGTGTAAACTATATTTATAAATAATTAAAAAAATATATAATATTGTTGCCCCCCCCACACACTTCTGAAAACTTATGTTTCTATGTTACTCATAAATGGATGACGAGGTTTTGTTGCAACATAGAATTTAACTTTTTTTTTAGTGATAATGTTTCAAGATTGTGGCGTTCGCTGACAAGTTTAAGGTTGATATCATCTTAGCGAAGTGATCATGACTAATATGATCTTATTTGATAACATATGAAGATGCTTAAAAACACATCCTTTCCTCCCTATATTTTTTGTATGATAATCGCTATAGGTAACGCATGGAGCTATTTGTGGCAAACTAAAACAAACAAAAAATTTCAATGTTAAAACGAGTCAACAATAAATGTTATATGGATTGAAGACAGCAATTCTTTCCCCTTTGCCAGAAACATCGCTCATGGAGTATGAGTTGCCTGGTGTTTACAAAGTGCTAAGAAAAAAGGCTTTAGTACAGAACCTAATTGTGTCGATATACTATGAAGACTATAGATCTTATCTTGTTTGTTCGCTTGCATGCTGGATGACGTCACCGTTTTATGCATCAAACAGAAAAATGAGGATAATTGTGAATAAGTGATGACGTCACAAATAATTTCATGCATTCAAACAGATTGAGATAATCGTGAACAATGAGGAAGAGATGATAAAAATACGAGGTGTTGCATAAGTAAAATTTTAAATACTTCTGTTACTACTACTACTACTACTACTACTACTATTAAAAATGAACACTTATAGACTGCCAAACTATTGGGTAGTATACCATAACATTTAGCACGAAGAACTTTTCGCAAGTTGCATGGAATAAGAGTACGAATAATGATCGTTTCTTTTTCAGTTTAATTAACCCCAAACAAGTTAGTTTTATAGGAGGCATCCTAAATGGGAGTTGTGCAGCAAGGTGTTTTTTCATGGGCACCGAATTCTTTCGTTCATCTCATAGTTGGACAGATGCACCATATTAACAGAGATAATTGTGCATCATATTGGACATTTTTGCTGCATATTTGACTCGTTTGCAAAATATGGAGTTCAGTCATTGGCATCAATGATGCCAGCTATCGATACAAGAGTTTTATTTATTTATTTATTTTTATTTTTTGAATGCGCTTATCTTCCATGCGGTGGACATGGCCCAAAGGATGGTCTACACTGAGGAGGGTGGACATGCTGGGAAGTCTTGTATGAGATGGGATCAGTATTGGATACCGTATTCCGCCAAAATATACCAAGGATGCAGCGGAGACTACGCACGTGAAAAGTGTTGAGTCACCGCTCCGATCTGGCGTAGGTTGTTCATGACTCGTTGCTGTACAGGAGTATTTCGTTGGAGCAAAGATGCACAATAACTAAACGCATTTTGACTTATATATGCTTATGCTTAGCAGTAAAGAAAGCTCTTCCACAACATGAAGCATTGCTGGGATAAACAGAGAAAGGCTAGTGTTATTTCGGCGTTTCCTTCTCCTTGACTGGTTGACAAAGTTTGAAAGTATACATTACCTTACTAGTTTTGTCTAAAAATACTCAACGAGCAGTGACAATGGACAGCAATACAGCATAGAAAAATATAAATTTAAATGAAGCAAAGCCAGAGAAGTATAAATGCGTTGCGTAATTAAATCCGAAATAATGTGTTGAGAAGAAACCAGCAGAAGAAAGAATGAAGAGAAAAACATTTTGAAAAGGAAAGAATGAAAAATATAAGAACCTGACGTTGAGAGAATAAAAATGTCATTGTCGCGGTTGGTTTAGTATTAGACTGGAATATTTTTAAGGAGAGCTGGATAACCAAACAAAATTATCGGTTATTAGTACATAGCTATCAATCCGTCCATTGATATGTGTTAGGGACAACCGTTGTAATCTGCTCCGATATATCCATGTATGTGTCATACATGTTATATTTGCATTGTTTTATTAGAGTGTCTGCTTCCATCATCTTTAGGATTGATGAAAAAAAAAATTAAGTCACAACACCTGCATTATGTCTCCATTCTGGATAAGTTATCACAACTAACTATTTACAACCTTTATTAATTGAAAAAAAAAAAGAAGGAATTTAATAAACAATGCCGAGAAAAGGAATGTTTACGTAAAGGAAAATCCAGTTTATTTTCGGCAGCGTTGTATCTCGCGTTTCCATTATTTTGTCCTTTACTTCTCGCATGAGCGATGTGTCTGACAAAGGAGGAAGGATTGCTGTTTTCTCTGGTATGAATCTCTCCATCTTACTTTTACCATTGGCTGTTTTTTTTTTTTATCTTAAAGTAGTATTTCTTCTTAGCATGTTACATCAAGTAGTTCTACGCCTTGTCTGAAGCATTTCCATAAAACAGGATAGGTGAATAGGTTGGTACTGCATGACTCCAACAACTTAGATTTTGTTATATATTTGTTTTCACTTTTCATGTCCAGTTAGGATAGTCTAATTACAATGACTTCCACTTGAAGTAATTATAAGGAGTGGACAAAAGTTGCATTTATTACTTGAATAGTTTCATGACTTTGGTACCAACTTACACCGTGACGTAAGTAGATATAATTATATGAAGCAGTGGTCAATTCCTATGTTAAATATATTACAACACCAGATGTCACTTTACACGCGCACACAGACTTAAGTTATCGCTCCGATTATTTCCATAAAAATTATAAAACAGATGCCGTAGGGAAATTGAATAATATTGGCGTAAACTTTCTCAACACACATTTATGCTGCTTGAAACCACTTGTAGTTTAATAAGGCGAGGGAAAATGAACTTCTGTGTTTTTTTATTCGTCTTTTTTTTTTTTTTTTTTTTTTTTTTTACACAGTGATCACCACTTATCAAGGCCCGGAAGCCACTCAGGGATAAGGGTTATTGCAAGTACATTACGTTAGTGTGGAGATTTGATGAAGTGTTTACTTAAGGGGGCGGTTCATTAGGAATTTGTTAACGTTGGACTTGAACACATCCAAGTTGTAGCCCGGTGGGAAGCAGGCAGACGGAACAGAGTTCCACAGGCGTGCAGTTCTAAGAAAGAAGCCTTGTTCATGGAATCCGCGTTTTGATTTAGGCACAGATATAGAGTGGGGGAAATTTTTCACAGTGGATTCAGCTAGACGGGTGTTTTTCGTGAAAGATAGGCGAGGGGGACCAGAGATTGGAGTTCAAACGAGCACCTGCCATGGAAATATGCTTCACTCCATACTTTTCTCCCCTTTCTTTATCTTCCGAAAAGCATCATGCATTTTTAAAACCGGAAGTGTGATGTACTCTGAACTATTTTTATATCGTAGGTAAAAACAAAAGTCGAATTAATCTTGATTGATCAATCATAACATTTTCCCGCGCGATTTCTAGAAATCGCATCATGAGTCCTCGGGATTTAGCTAAAAGAAAAATTGCTGCCCCACGAGTTTTTTCCAGCTGACACCAGAGCACTGACGTAATTAAATAGTGAAGACAGTAGCGAGATTTCAGACGACAAACGCCATAAGCTAAATATACATCCACAAACGTTGAAATTACACAGCCATAAATTCTACTAAGCAAACATCGACATGAATCTTTACGACATAATGAAAATTAAAATATCAATTCGTGCTACATATTTTCTTTCATTTACATGTAATCCGTTCTTACATTAACCAAAACGACAGCATACGAAGCACGTCTTATCTTTTATGCATTAGTAGCATTAATTTAAGACGAACTAAATAACTCTGCTTAATCTGGTAGATAAAGAGTAGAAAAATCTATTTTACATAGCAAGATAACATACATAAAAATGGAGAACATAAATTAAGTTTATTTAAATATGTTAAGGTTAATAATTGGGATGAAGAAAGATACTATGAATAAATTTAAAAATGAAAGTTTAGAGATAAGCAAAATTATATATAGACATAGGGATTTATTACGCAATTTTCCTGTGTCTTTATATGACGACAACTACAAAGTTTTTTTTATATGACGACAACTACAAAGTTTTTTTTATATGACGACAACTACAAAGTTTTTTTTATATGACGACAACTACAAAGTTTTTTTTATATGACGACAACTACAAAGTTTTTTTTATATGACGACAACTACAAATTTTTTTTTATATGACGACAACTACAAAGTTTTTTTTATATGACGACAACTACAAAGTTTTTTTTATATGACGACAACTACAAAGTTTTTTTTATATGACAACTACAAAGTTTTTTTTTATATGACGACAACTACAAAGTTTTTTTATATGACGACAACTACAAAGTTTTTTTGTAGTTAAATATACAACAAATTGAAATAAACCTGCTTGGAAGGGCGAAACTAGAGGGAAAAAATCTTAGAAATTTGTAAACCTAAATTGAACAAATTCATCATAATAAAGATTAATTAAAATTGTGAAACAACTAAACATATGAAACATGTATATTCATTTCTTTTTGTAAACTTATCCTCATAGTTGTTGCTTCACCACGTTTCGGCCAACTTAACCTCCGGCCTTCTTCAAGTGAAACAACAACAACGTTGAAGATGAAGATAACGGTCAGCGAAAGAATAAATACACAAATTATGAAAGGATTCAATATATATATATATATATATATATATATATATATATATATATATATATATATATAAAACAGACAAGACAAAGCCATATACTGGTATACATAGATTTATTTGTCGATGTAATTTGGGCTGGTGCATCTGCTGCTTGTCTCACTTCTGGACAGGGTTCAAAAGAGTCGCTAACTTGATAGGTCCTAATCTATCATCTAGGCTTCAGCCTCTGTCCCACCGACAAAATGTTGCATCCCTCTGCCTATTCTACAAATACTTTAATGGTGAATGCTCTGACGAACTACAAGCACTTGTACCTCCTCGACGTGACTACGCCCGACAAACCCGACAAGCAACTAAGTCCCACCCCTTTACAGTAGAGATCCCTAGGTATAAGAAAGCCTTTTACTCCAATAGTTTCTTCCCCAGAACTGCAAGACTTTGGAACTCCCTTCCGGGATTCTGCTTTCCCAACTGTACTGACATGCAGAAGTTCAAGTGTAATGTGAACAAACATCTTGTTACACATCTCTCTTCATAATGCCCCTGCAACTTATGTCCTCGATAGTAGCCCCCTACTTCAGAGTGGCACTATGCCTTGTTTGGGGTGAAAATTGACTAAAAAAAAAAATTATACTGGGGGGGGGGTATATGTTCTTTATACTAAGGCATTTCGAAGCCTGATGCTTCTCATCAGAAGAGGGGCTAGGTTGCAAACATTTTAATGCGACATCTGGTTAAGAGGACAATCGGGGGATATTAAGGTATCTGATATATATATAGGAGTGATGACGAGGTATGTGCGTGGTATCTGGGGGCTAAACTAATGTAAGCGAATTTAAGCAAACTGATGACCCGAGAGAAATTTGGAGCCATAAGGAATGAGGAATATGAGAAATAGGTGGATGTAATATGTGGAGGATGGTCACGATATAGAGAGAAGATTCAAAGAGATGGGGCTGTATAACAGGGCCAAGGACAAATTCAATGAGCAAAGGAATTACGTTTATTAATAGACATTTAGATTAAACCATGAAATGCATAAACGTGCATAGATGGGTTGATTTAAATAAAATAATGATAAAACTTAGATCTAATAATATAGATTGTTGTTGGTTAAAGAATAGACTGATATCTTATATCACAAGAAATAGATTTGATTTTTTTACGATCAGTAAAAAATAAACTTAAAGATCCATGAAGTCATAAAACCGAATAAAAATGTCGAAAATAACTGAACATTATGGCATTAAATAAACGCTGAATGGTGAACTTATTTTTCAGCACATCCTCTCCAAACATTGGATTATTTATTGATTGCATAGAAATATGACATACATAGACGTATCACAGTGGATTACAATGGAGATATTCACACTTATCTACTAATAACCTATAATTTTGTACAAATCTCCACCTCTCCTTAATAATATCCCAGTCTAATTTAAACCAACAGTGACAATGGCATATATGTCTCCTCTTAACATCTTATTCATTTTTTTTCCATTCGTTCATTTTTACAACGTTTTTCTGTTCATATTTTCTTGTCTCAGTTTCTTCTTAACACCCATCTCTGATTTTTCTATGCAATGTTTAATTTGAACAATTAACCCATTTAATTCATAAGACAAGGTTTTCTAGATTTACTTGAATTCTTTCAGCTGTTAAAAAAAAAAAAAAAAAAAATGCCGCGAATCTCAAGCTTAGCGCGTTAAGATCAAACTTGAGCTCTTCATTGTTGGTTCTAATTTCTTCGTTACACTAAAAATTAGGTTGGCCATATCAAACAATATTGCTACCGAGGTGTCAGGGGCTACTGAGAGTAACCTAAGTGTGTGCAGTGAGCACCAACCCTATTAGGGTTTTACCGGCTTCCTCCGAAGGAGGAGGAAGTTTCATGGGAGTATGAAATTCACAAGCGGTCCCCAGTCGCATGTATATCCTCGTTAGGTGAGATGACGAGGTTAGGTTTTTTTCAACTTTTGCAGGGAGGTATCGACGTCCTCCTACGTACAGCACCTGGAATTGCCAAATTTGTCACCCATTTTAGCAATGACCAGGCTCAACGTTGCTTAACTTCGGTGATCTGACGGGAATCGGTGTGTCAACGTGATTATAACCTAAGTGGATAGATGTTCGCTCACATTGCATTTAAATTTCTGCATGCTAGTACGGTCGTGGAAGCAGAAGACAATTCACAAAGACAAGCGGACTGAAGAAAGAAGCTATCAGAAAAAACAATGTATGGACCTCTACAATAAAGGGGAAAGATTTTGCCGATATTAGGGTAGGCGAGGAGTATTTTCGTTTGGGGTAGTGCGGATCACGTGAGTTCATTGAAGTACATTCCATGGAAATACTTAAAACGAGCACAGATGCAACACTGCAGCGTAATGACAGAGGTGGAGCTTAACAGACAGTACGGGAACTATTGGGCTGGAAATTATTTTTTTTACATCCTAAGAGGAAAAGATTGGGGCATCAGCCCAGAAGTGGCAACAATACTTTACGCACACCGAACGGCCAGTTGTGTATAGGCTTTCTTCTATTTCTTTAACGAGCCCCAAAGCGATTGATTGCAGTATAGAGACTGTTCGACAAATGTCAATTATTTTGTTTATATATCGGGGTGTTACACTCACGTAATTTAAATTTGCTTCTGAACATTTCTTTTGACATTGATTTCTCCTTTTTCAGTTTTATTTAAAAAGAATAGTCTTTTCTTTGAATGAATATAATAAAATTGAATTCGTCTTAACACCCAACTACTTACCTTTCAAAATAAGCTTTCGACGTATAAGTAAGCAGAGGAGGTTTCGTCGGTTTAATAAGAACATCTTCGCGTCCAGTCTTGGAGGTGACGGCTTCTTCATAATTGTGGCAATAAGACAACAGATTCTAAAAGTAAAAAAATAAACAAAACGCACGTTAATTTAACCGTAATGACCCGTTTCTACCTACTTACAATCATGAACTCGACCAAATGCAAAAGTTCAAGTAATTACAATTCATCTGATGTCGAAGAAATTTATTAGTTTTCAAATTTTCAGAAAGTTAATATTTCTTTATCATTAACAAACATCTATATTAATTGTTAAGTAATAAATGTTCGAAAAATTTAAAATATTAACACACAAATATATTTTCCATTTTCGCAAAACATAGCTAAGCCCATAGGAGGCAACTATATAACTACTTAATTTACTCACATTATATATATATATATATATATATATATATATATTATTAGTATTACTTGCTGTAATGGCTCTTGTGAGCTGCGACGTATTTTGGCTGTGGAAATAATGATATAATCTCTCACATTCTGAAAAATTCTATTATTAATTGCTCACTAGGTTAGCTTGTTGGATGACATCGTCCTAGCCAGTATAAAATTTGTAACTTGTGAGACATCAGCTTGGGTTATTGCTTGGTTGAATGACCACATCCCTTGTTCGAGACGAAGTAGGTCCGTTTCATAGTCAGATTTCGGCGCGGCTTGCTTGATCTGTGTTAGTTAATAGACTTTCTTGCGCGTGTGGCGGGTTTGCTCAGGTGACAGAATGCTCGCCTTTCATACAAAAAGCTCGGGTTTCGAATCCAAAGTTCGAATATACCCAACTGATGAGCCCAAATGAGGGCGAAACTCGAGTCTTGGACTTCCGGCTTCTTGGATGTCATGGCTCTTGTGAGCTGCGACGTGTTTTGGTTGAGGAAATAATTATATAATCTCTCACATTCTGAATATATATATATATATATATATATATATATATATACATACACTATAACCCTAGGATACGTTTTTTTCAGGTTACGATGTGGAATACGATGTTTTTTTCATTCCCTGATTACGGTATTATTTATGTTATTTTATTATATACATATATGTTAGGCACCTCCAAAGTTCACCACATAATTAACCCCCTCTATATAACACGATGTAACTTAATTATTATAAGTTAATATTATCAATATAACTTTTGCTCCATTTAAAAGAAGAGCAAAATAAACTAGTAATAATTAAAAATGCTTTCACCCCTTACTATTCGGGGGTCCTTACTACACCACCTAAACACCCGGAGAACGCTGGGCACCCCCGCTAGTTATATATAAAGTGCAATTTCCGTAAAATATATGAGGGGAAATATTTTTTAGTGCGTGTTCCCTCCCCCCATATTTATTTTTTCGAAATTTCAACAAAATATATTTAAATTGATCGAAATTTCTATTCATTATAAAAAAAGAGTTCAAATTAGTAAAAAAAAAAAAAAAAAAAAAAAAAAATGAAAAATGAAGTTTAGATCCACGTACTGAACAAACCCCTTGATATAAATTTAATGTTTTTTAATAGAACTTTTTTCTAATATATACTATAATCAGTTGAATTGTCAAGAAAAAAAACTTCATAAAAATTAATTTTCAAAAGATTAAAACGATTAAAATTCAATGATACTGTTCCGTTACAGATTTTTAATTGTGTTTAATTCTTTTTTTTTAAATATTAAGTTATAATATAAACATGACCCTTGCCAGCTATTTTATCGCCAGATTAGAGATGATTAAAAAATATTATTGCCCCAAAACATTTTGGTAATCTCCAAAAATACCGTTAGGGCTTACAACATGGCCGCCAGAAGAGTCAACAAAAAACTGCGAATAAAATATATAAAACTCGTAATTTCTACGCACGTTCGTAGACATTTTGTAAACATTGTTTTTAAAAAATAAAAAATAATACTTCTATTATGTTTTAAACGACTGTAATAGTTTATTTTGGAAGTATATTTCATAAAGAAAATTGACAACCCACTTTAAAAACAGAAATTACGAGTTTTATATATTTTATTCGCAGTTTTTTGTTGACTCTTCTGGCGGCCATGTTGTAAGCCCTAACGGTATTTTTGGAGATTACCAACATTTTGTAGATCACTCGTTTGTTTCTTTTTACTGAATGAAGTATGGAAACTTGTAATTAACCAAATGAAAAGTCGTACATATTTAGTAAAACCGTATTTTATATTTAATATACTAACGTTTATAATTTTATTTATTTTAAACTGTAATTCTTAAAACCTAAAAAAATTATAGCAAAGATTAATTATTGATTGCAGTCTGAAGATAAAGGTCTTTAAAAAAGTCGTTTCTGCTGTTCCATACTTCGCATAGTTAACACAAGTTTGACGTCACAGGATTTCCTGCTCCATTCTTCACAATCGTTTGGACGTCCCTAATATGTTTTACATACTTTACTGTATTTTGTAACTAATTTTCAATATGTACTGTATAAAATTGTGCTTAGGCCCCGCCATCAGCGATTTCACCTTACGATCCCAACTCCGGAACATAATGCTGTATCCCGGGGTTCTACTGGTTATATATATATATATATATATATATATATATATATATATATATATATATATGATTGTTGAGCTGGATTAAATCCGACGATATGAAATAAAATGGAGGTGGAAGGACCTGGATACTCAACGTTTCGCCCGATTTATGCGGGCTTCTTCAAGAGGGATGGTCATTGACCAAAGAATATCAATGACCATCCCTCTTGAAGAAGCCCGCATAAATCGGGCGAAACGTTGAGTATCCAGGTCCTTCCACCTCCATTTTATTTCATATATATATATATATATATATATATATATATATATACACGTTTTATTTTTTATTGCCGTATTTTCTGTTAAGTTACATTATTGTTTCAGCTACCCGCCCGTTTTTTTTTTTTTGGCCGTCTGTAGCTTCCCCAGACTTTAACAGAAAAAGTTTTCTGTAAAAGTGTGAGGAAGCTACAGACGGCAAAAAAACAAAACAAAAAAAAAAACAAAAAAAAAAAACGGCCGGGTAGCTGAAACAATAATGTAACTTAACAGAAAAATACGGTAATAAAAAATAAAACGCATATTTGCTCTACAACAGTATTGAGCACTTTCTTCAGGTTTTTATTAATTACCATTTCTACGAACTATATATATATATATATATATATATATAAGCTGAACGTCTGTCTGTGTGTCTGATCACGAATAGGCTCCTATATGGTTGACTATTATAGAAAACTGATCACATAATGATAGATGTATCAAGACACAGGAATGGGTATGTTTGATCTGGCATAATGATGATTCATTAAAATTGTGGGGTCTGCGTACGCGTCTGGTCCACAAAGTATGGAAATAATTAAAGAATTAAAAAAAAAAAAACGTTTACAAGTGTTTTTGATATAGATGTACATAATACTTTGATAAGTATGTTTTAACTTAAATAGGGATGGTATAATAAAATTGTGGGGTCTGCGTTCGCGCCTGGCTTCCATAGAATGGAAATAGGCACAAACTTTAATGAAGACTTTTCATATCTATCTACGTAAGTATACTTTGATAATTATGTTTCAGTTTAAAGAAATATGGTATAATAAAATTATGGGGGTGTTCGTTCGCGCCTGACCTCCATAGAATGAAAATATGTCACAAAGTTTAACAAGTTTTTTAATATAGATCCACAGAATATTGTGATAAGTGTTTCAGTGTGAACAGATATGGTATAATAAATTATGGGGTTTATCTATTTTATTTTTACTTTCATCATATTTTTCTTTGGTTTTGATACCCCCAAATTCGAAGCTATCCTTTTTACAACCCTTCCTTTTCATAACCTATCATACGTTCATAAATCAGAGTCCATTTTCTGTAGGTTGTTTTTAAACTCAGTCAACGACGGGTACTTTTGCTAGTATATATATATATATATATATATATATATATATATATATATATATATATAAGCTTTTAGTCATCATGTAAAACAAACAACAATATGCATGTATCCCACATTGATATAATGCAAGCACAAAACACTAATTTATGTAATGCATACAAAGAAGCGCCATCAACAGAAACAGGGAGGTGACGGTGGTTCAATGGTTAATGACACGAACTGACAACCTCAGTGTGCCAAGTTCGAATCCAGTTCGTTCTACAAAAATCACTTTTGCTTAAGGATGTTGGCAAACTTCACGTGATCCTTACTCTATATATTTATAGAAAGGATTTTAACTAGAAATATCGAACAAAAATTAGCAATTATATGTTTTTATTGGAATCCTTTGAGATGTGTACTTATTTATTTGAGGACTGTTATCCTCATCTTCATAGTTATTGTTTCATCACGTTTCGGCCGACTCATACTCTTGCCTTCTTCAAGTGATTAACTGCGACGTGATAGAAATTCAAGGCCCGTCGTGCAGTGGATAAAAGCGTTGAGTCTCTACAGTTCTATGTTAATATTGTCCGAATCGACCAAAAGATTAGTTGGTCAAAAGCGTGGTGGTAAAACAACAACTATGGAAGGCAGTAATTATTGGAGATACAGTTACAAGACTCAGCATTTTTATCCCTCCTTTTATACAAAGGAGTCACCACCTATCAGGGCCCAGAGGCCACTCGAGGATAAGGATTAATGAATGTACGATAGTCAATGGGATAATATCGTAGTAATCGTTAGTAGTGTAAATTTGGTAAAATAGATGACTTAAGGGGACGATTCATCAAGAATTTGTTTATGTTGGACTTGAAAACGACCATATTTTAATTAGTTGGAAAAAAAGGAAACGGAAGAGAGTTCCACAGATGTGCAATTCTAAGTTTTCTAGTTCCCGTCGCGATTAAGAAAATAAGTTAGTCGAAACGTGATGAAAACAACAACTATGAAGCTAAGTATAACAGTCCATAAACAAATGTCAGCCATAATTATCAGATTCATGCAAAATGAATGAACGATGCTCAACAATTACAATCAACAGAAACAACATCTACTGCTAACAATACGGAAGCATTCCTCTCGTCTGTAGTTCCAGTATCAGCAGTACAATACAAACGCCGTTATACCGTCTTCAAAGAGTTTTACATTTCAAATATAAATCGTCATATTGTAGAGATGCACGGCTGAAATTTGGTAGAAATGACGCCATACGGAAAGTCCGAATGTTGGAAGAAAGAAACATTTACATTTTATTCTTTGAAAAAAAAAAAAAAAAAATCTCAAGGAAGCCTGAAATCAGCGAAATAATTTACATTAATTCCAATTTTTATTTCAATTAAACCGTAGATAAATTAGACAAACTTAACAAAAACACAATTTCCAAACCTGAGCGTGACAGACCAACTGGTATTATTTCAAATTGGAGCATGGCAGACTAAGAAAACCGATTAAAAAATATTAGGCTGGCAGACCAGCGGACATAGCATTTTTGTTAAATAACTTTAGCTGAGAATGTGAAGATGCATTTAAGAGAATTTTTATTTTTTAAAACTTTGTTTATATTTTGCCATAAAGAAATGGCTGGCATCGAAATTTGTTTCGTTCCCATAGACGTTCATGATCAAATAAAGCATAAGTAGTTTAAGAGGCAAAAAAGTCAGACGAAAAATGTTGGGAATTTTGTTAGTTTTTCTTTCTTTGCACCTGATAGTTGAGAGGAAAAAAGAAAGAAAAAAGAATGTACTTCCCAGTGTTAGCATCCAAAATGATATACATTTCGTTCGTGTTCAGGTATTTTAAGGTGAGGCATACTTACATCTAGAGGGTGCATATTTTCTCATAAATTATCTCTGTAATATATATATATATATATATATATATATATATATATATATATATATAAAGAAAGAAAGAAAGAGACGCACACAGACACACATCAAAATTTGCTCGTCCCTCTGCTTTTTACATCCAATGCAAACTTAAAACTTACAAATCGCCATACACAAAACACATTCTATATATTTGTTGGGTTTTACGGTTTGCCAACTATTGTTGGCTCATTATTATGAATTTAATCTCTGGCATATGCAACCTCCAAAAATCTCATTGTATTTTTGCTTAATACATTTTTAGATTCCATTCATTAAATACCCACTAAGAATTCTCGCCCAAATCGGCATCAGTAAGAAATCATTGTCAATAACTGAAAAATCTGAAATTTTCAATATTCTAGACTTTTTTTTCAATAACGTTTGAAAATGATTCTGCATTATTATAACAGTTCCTTAGTCTTAATTTCTCCCTGGAAACGATCATCAATCGGATTTAGAGGCGATAAGCCCCCTTCCAGGCCCCAGTCCCTTCTGCATTATTCAAGTGGAGGTTTGGTAAGTGCTATACATGCTTTGTATAAGACTGGTTTAAAAGTTAATTTCTATTTTATCCATAGATTGCGCCTTGGTAGGTACTGCCACTCTGGCTCAAAAAGCACCCGTGTGTAATGACAACTAAGAGGTGACCTCATCAAATTAGGGTCTCATCATCATCGGGTGCAGTTTCCTGTTATATTCATGACGATTAGAACTTTAGGGTTAAATAGTTGATAAAGTTAGGAAATATGGTAGACAAAAGTATAAAATGGACTGGTGAGATTTTTTGCAAGGCGAAAATCTTGTCAAAGTCGTAGAAATTTTAGCGACGTACACATAGAAGAGTTGATATATATTACAACTCCGCTTACGGTGGATTTTTAGTAATGATAAGAAGCTCCACAAGTCACATCCATTGTGGCTCACTCAGAACATGTATTTGTTGAAGCATTATATACAATAGCAAATATATATATCCGAACAGATTGCAAATTTTTTAGATTTTTTTTTTATATTACATTAAATACTGTAAACGTAGTGTAAAATGTTTAGAAAATAAAATATTAAACTTGTCTTTGATGAATAATAATAAACGTTTTTCAACAAAGTTATTGATATTATTTCAACATAAGGCTTGCGAAAAATGTCTGTTTAATTTCGACGTTTATTCATTTTTTTTTTTTAGATTTTGAATTAAGCAGACCACGTTCCTAAAAATGCTAGAAATTCAATAAAAGTCGAACACAAAATGAGTATTGATTCTAAATGAATTTATTGAATAAACCTATATAAAATCAAAATAATTAACGAACAATATAATTAAAATAGATGAATATAGACGACAGTGCGATCCACCTACCCGCATCCACGTCTACAACAGGCTTCCACTTAGAATAAACCATGTTTTGGGATTATTATCGCTAAGATATAGTTTAAAAAAATATCTCAGCAGGCGGCCCGGCATTGTCTGGTCGTAAAATACGCTTAAATATGATATTTTGATTAATGTAGATTTCGTATTTATTATATTATACTGGGCCCAATATAAAGTAATGATTTAAAAAAAAAAAAAAAATTACCACCAAGAATCGAAATCAAAACGTTTAGCTAACGATTTACTTTGACGTTAATACCCGAGCTATGAAGACATGTTTGCTGCAAGGCTAAACATTAAAACATGAACCAATAGCTATTACGTTATGTATGCATATTTGTAATGTCGTCCGACCTTCACCTGGAAATTTCCATTTTCTTTTAATTTTCACACACTTGGATCGACTTCCCCTGGCTAAAACCAAAATATAGTTTCGCACGGGTTCGAATGTATCAGGTTTCATGCCTGTAGAGCCAAAACTTACAGAGGAGTTTGGTAGGCAATTTTTTTTAAACTAATATACATTTATATATATACACGCATACATAAATATATATAGAAAGATTTGTGTTTACTATACTCTTTTTACGCAAGTATAAATAATGTAGACTATCTGCACGAATAAAATTACACGTAATAGTTAACTCAAAACGATCATCCCATAAGAAAACAGAAAAAAAAACTAATTGAGAATTAATTAAAACGAATGTTTAAAAGAATATACAAATTAGCTAGATCTTTTGCAAATAAATGCAATTCCACGACCCATATATAACAAAGTTGTATTTTCTTTTTAAGTAAACAGAAAAAGGGGTTTATTATGAATATCAATACACAAAGAAAGAAATATATAGGAGTATAGATATATATATATAAGCGAGGTTGGAGGTTAAATTTTCTTATAAGTTTCACGGAAGCTGATAAAATGAAATTGATATTTCCCCATAAATTATTACCATTTTTTATGATTGTATGCAAAAAGGGTTTTATCCTTTTTATTTTTATATTACGCACGAAATATATGCATTGTGCGGATGCATAAATTTTGTCGCTTCTGACTGGCTGAAATATGTTCAAAGTCTAATACAATTTTGATTCGATATTTTAAAATATTTGTTAGTTGGTGCTTCTGTATTTGAGAGTCCAGTGTTATGCGTGTTTAAGGTAAACTGACCTTTAAGATTGTGATTTCTAGAACTTTTAGAAGGTGGAAATGTGTGTGGGTGTGGGTGTGTGTGTGGGTGGAGGGGGCATGTTGTAGCTGTTTGTAAAAAGTTGATTTTATGCCTGAAAATGAAAAGGCGAAATGCACACAAAACCAATGAAATACACCTGATCAACTGCGGGACTGTTATTTTGCAGCACATCAATCCTTCAAAGTCGTTTCATGACATACGATTTTTTTCATAACAATCGTTTGATAAATCCCAGAAAATTATTTAATTGTATTTTCAAGGCAATTTTCACCACTAGATGTACAATAACCAAAGCAGTTTGAGGTGAAATTGACCAGTTAGGTTAGGGTTGGGAAATTAGGTAAGTCGTTGGGTGGAGGAGGGTAGAACAGATTGTGAAACGAAGTGGGACTAGAGGCAAACACCTTCCTCAATGCAATTTAGTCTAATAACAAAAACACCTATTTAACCGATAGATGAGATGGCATATACTAGCAATTCTCCGTATTAGAGTGGATATGCCAGTAATGGCAAAGCAGAGGTTGCTATGCACTAATTTGGTTGCTTCTCCGGATTAATCTATACCTAAAATAGAATAAAGTGTTATGCTATTTTCTTGATGTACTTGCCTGTTAGGTTAAAAAATCAAAATTTATGTAAATTCATTCAGTATTTCTATTTTACAAAAAAAAAAAAAAAAAATCCCCATGCAAATTTAGAAAGTCATTCTTAACATTAATGGTGATTTTTATTTACTCATCACATGCTTGAATTATAGTTTAAGTCATGCCCACTTGTCCTTAATGAAGCCGAAAATGACCGCCGATAGCTTCCACCGATAAAATTTTGATTTTATTTTTTTTAAAACAAAAATACTGGATGAATTTTTTTTTTTAAACTCATCAGGGAGTACATTATATTTTCGTAGTGATCTTGTCTTTATTTTTTTTTTTACTAGCGCAGTAATTTTAATTTGGAGAACCATCCTCGTTTGTTTCTGGTAAGCCCAAGTGAATGAATAATGTAATTGTGATGTTGACACATTTTCGAACAGCATGGCGTTATTAGGTACGTGATTATATTTCCTGCGGGCATTCACACAGTGTTCAGTCGATTAAAATGTGGCAGTTTGTGAGTAGTTCTTCGGAAGAAGTGCACGGAGGTGCAGCTTCCGTTTTGAGTTAGTATGAGCGTGATAGATGTGCAGATCCGTTTCTGACTGCTTAGTACTACGTTTTGCCGTTCAACTGTTTGTTAATGTGATTTATCTCGCTTCCAAGGCGACACAAGGGTAAGAAAGTGGCTTGCAAGAAATGCCTTAGCAGTCCTGTCCACAAATCTCCATAGGTGCACTGCAGCTCAAATAATTAGCTTGAAACCAACCACTTTTTATAGGGAGACTCTTGGAAGGGTGGATTTTCTAAAAATACACAAAATTAACATACCGTAGTCAACAGCGAAAAAAACATTTCAAAATGCCTTAAACTTTGTTAGCTTTGATGCTGAGAGAAAAATCTGATTGTTGACGTATCATTTATTTAAAAAATTAAAACTCGGTTTAAAATGAAAACTTCCAATTAATCTTTTACGAAAATTTTTTTTTTACAAACATTATTTTGTTTAACCAATGCAACGAAACAGTTTCAAACAATAACTGAACAATTTGTTTTTTAGAAATTTATTTACTAACAATTCCACCCGCTGTTACCCGGTGATAAAATACGCTCAAATATATTTTCATTTATGCAACTTCGTATTAATTAAGGAGTCATTTTTTATTGATTATTAAATATTAAAAATTAAAAATTATTAAAAAAATTAAAATTATTAAAAAAGACACAGTGTCACTTGGATATAAAAATACTACTATTTGGAACCCTACGTATAGAGTTGATCAGCGAGATGTCTGTTCACATTACATTTGAACTTCTGTATGCCAGTACAGCTAGGGAAGCAAGGACTCTGGAAGAAATTTCAAAGTCAAGCAGTTCGAGGGAAGAAACTACTAGAATAGAAGGCCTTTCTGCCTTGCATTATGAAGGTGATATTTTGCTGCTTGTCGGGTTGGGGATATTTACGCCGAAAGATTACAAGTGCCTTGAGACCGTCGGAGCACATTCCATTAAAACACTTGTAAAGTAGGCATAAGGATGCGACATTTCGGCGATGAGACAGAGGTTGGAGATTGGTTAATAGTACGGAACCTATTAGGTCTTGTAGTATAGTTAACAACCGAGAAAAAGAAAATTAAAACGAATACAACTAATCAATTTCATAAAACAAAAATTCAATTTTCTACCGATTTACGTTTTCAAAGTGCAGAAACGGATTGTATGATTTATTGTTTGTGAATTTGAAAAAATATATATATATATATATATATATATATATATATATATAAAAATGTCGATTATTTTTGAGGCGGTATCTATTTGAAGTTAAAAGTTAATCAGAAATGACTTGACCTATTAATCCCGAGTCTGGGATAGGGGAGGGGAGTCTTACCATATCATTGATGCTAAGTACATGTGGCAAGTCACTTTTATATATATATTTTTAAAGAATTAATAATTAACAACAACAGAAATTAAGGTAATCGTTTTGATTACCATGTTAAAAAAACTTTTAATGAAATTTAATTCTGAAAAAAAAGGAAAAGAAAAAACTTGAAAATGGTTACAGAACGTTTAAAGCACACAAGTCGATAGAAAATAAATTTTAATGCATTTGGTGAAATTTATTGTATATTTTGCTTTGTCATTTTCTATTTGTCGAAAGATTTTATTTTTTAACTAAGCTGTAAAATTACCAAGTTTACCTTACTTAGGTAAAATAAATTTCTTGAAAATTCAAAATAAATCCGTATTAATCGGTAAATTACTTGAGTGTAATTAGTGAGTTTAGTTCGGTTAAAACAGATGTACTATCTTCATTACAATAATATACAAGAGAGAGAGAGAGAGATAGATAGAGAGAGAGAGAGATAGAGAGAGAGAGAGATAGAGAGAGAGAGAGAGATAGAGAGATAGAGAGATAGAGAGAGAGAGAGAGACTGACAGGAGAGTTTAAATTACCTCCTAGACACCATCGAGTGTCAGGCAAACCTGACAGAGATACTTCACCTTACAAGTTAACGCTGACGAAATACCAAAAATCACATCGCATTTGAAGTCCAACTAAAATCCCTTCGCCCTAACCCTAACCCTAAACACCGACAGTCAAACGAATTCATACTGATGTTCCTGTTTACTTGACTCCCCACGAGACACAACGTTAGTTTTTAATGTGGGGAAAATCCAGCTCTGCAAAAAGGGGCATTCTGGATAGGAATAAAAATAAAACTTTGTCATGAAGGATCTCTCCTCCACTGACCAAGAACAGAAAAGGTGAAGTGTAGTATCAGGACAGATACTACACTGTGATCTTAACCCTAAGTAATGTCACATCAACTAACAACATTTATCTAAGATAGACAACAACATAGTGAACTAGTCAAGTGGGGGTGGTTGGGGGGGATAAATGTTCTTATCTTATTTACTAATTGAAGGTGTGAAGGTATAAAAATATTAGTTGAACACTCGGATATGTATGTATCTCATATCAAGTGGTCGCCTTTGAAGGGACTCCTTGATTCACGAGACTTTACTGAACGAAATATATATATATATATATGTGTGTGTGTAAAAGTGAACGTGTCTGTGTGTCTGTACATTTTCCTTCGCAATAACTATCAGTTTTTAGTCTACAGACTCGAAATTTGATATACAGGGTACTGACATTTGGGAAAAAATATATGATCGGGTTTCGGCCAGAAATTTGGCTGTTAAAGGGTCAAAGTTCAACGATTTGACCTTTGAGAACTCTGCCAAACTCCTCCGACAATTTTGGGTCTAAACACTTGAAATTTTAGATATAGATTCCTTGGACATGGATCTAACTTAATAACTTAATTTGAGCCCAAAACTAAATTTTAAGGGGTCAAAGTTAAAAAAATTGACCGTTTTTTTTTTGTTTTGCTCCGCATACATCCCCAAACCCCCGGGCACCCATGCTAGTATGTATGTGTGTATATATATATATATATATATATATATATATATATATATATACACACACACACACACACACACACACACACACACACAAATCAAGTAAGAATTAAGTTTACAAGCCAAAAGCTTCTGTAAACTAATAGCGAATATAAATATTAATATAGTAATCCTAACGAAATAAAAAAGCTCAATAAACCAAAATAGGAAATAGAGCTTTGTCATAGAAGAACACAATTTAAGAATGTAAATTATATTGTACATGTATTTATTGTTCGACAGGATACCATAAAATTATTAAGATTTCTTTAATCCGCGGAGTTTCAAAAAATGTATTCTCTTCACAGGGAAGATACTTTCAAATGAATATTATAGCAAAACTATGAATTTGCTGGCATAAATTGAAACTGCATTATATAAAAACTAATCATATTTGTAAAAAATGTTTCAGTGCAAGGAGTTCATGAAATGGAGAATGGATGTGGAAAACGTAAATTAAAAATTAAAGATTAAAAAGCCAGATGAAAGGATATGGAGTGGTTAAGTATTTCTAATGCGAAATGATCATAAGATGATTAAAAGAACGCATTCTTTGAAATTCTGGATTAAGGAAATCTTTTTTGAATATCCAGTCGAACAATAAATTATTGCAAATTCTGATAACAGTCTTAAATTGTGTTCTTTATATTTATACTAGCAGGCCGCCCGGCATTACTCGGTCATAAAATAAGCTTAAATATGATATTTTGATTAATGCAGATTTCGTATTTATTATTATATTATATTGACCTAAATATATAATAGTGATTAAAAAAAAAATAAAATACTCGTGCCCCACCACCGAGAATCGAAACCAACACGTTTTGCTTACGATTTACTTTTTTCTTTGACGTTAATGGCCGCGTTATGAAGACATGTTTGCTACAAGGCAAATTAAAACATGAACCAATAGCTATTACGTTATGCATACATATTCGTAATGTCGTCGTTTAACGAATTTTTAAAAGAATATGCAAATTAGCTAGATCTTTTGCAGATGAATGCAATTCCAACACCCATATATAACAAAGTTGTATTTTTTTAAATACATAGAAAAAGGGGTTTTAATATGGAGATCAATACACAAAAGAAAAAAAAACTAAAATTTATAGGAGTATAGATATATCTTTACTTCTATATTCATTTTATTAATTTCCTCTTAGTTTTTTCGGTTGATCCGTTTTAGTTAACTATTACGTGTAATTATATTAATTCAGATATTCTACATGATTTATACTTGCGTAATATTTGCATAAAAAGGTTATAGTAAACATAAACCTCTTTAGATCTATATATATTTGTTTAAAAAATTGCCTATCAAACTCCTGTCAGTTTTTTGTCTACAGACATGAAGCTTAATATATAGGGTATTCGAACTCATGCGAAACTTTGTATTTGGGTTTTAGCCGGAGAAAATCGGTACAAATTAAAAAAAAAAAGGAATTTGCCAGGTGAAAGTCGAACGACGGCATCACAAATATGCATGCGTAACATGCTATTGGTTCATATTTTAATTTTTAACCTTGCAGCAAACGTCTTTATAGCTCAGGCATTAATGTCAAAGAAAAAATAAATCGTAAGCAAAACGTTTTGGTTTCGATTCTCGGTAGTGGCTCACGAGTTTTTTTTTTTTTTTACTTTAAATCATTACTATTTATTGGATCTAATATAAATCTTACCTGTCTGTTTAAATGTATGTCTGTTTGTATGTCTGCCTAACACTTGACCGAGGAAACTAATTTTCATGAGATCGGTATCATCTTGAAGCTCGATCCTTCGGACGACAAATATCGGAAAATTGGCTAAAAACAATTATTCCTTCACTAGGTATGCCAGAATTTTTGGGAATTTTTGACACCTCTAACACAAAACTGCGAATAAAATATAAAAAAAACCCTCGTAATTTCTCATTTTGAAGTGGGTTGTTTAATTTCTTTATGGAATATACTTCCAAAATAAACAATTAAAGTCTTTGAAAAAATAATAGAAATATGATTTTTTATTAAAAGTGTTTACAAAGTGCCTGCACGCACTCAAGCAGCCTTTTCTACTACGTAATGAAATGAATTGTATTTTAGGAATTAAATTTTTTTCAATTTTTCACTTTAAAAATCTAGCAAAATTATTGGTTTAATTTTTACAATATTTGCAGGTTTAATGTGAAATTCTATGCTCTTTCCAATAAACCGAATATAATATTCTAGACAAAGATTTTTTTTAAAATTCACCTGCTCCCATTTTGAAATGTCTATTAAAATGAAAATAATTAATTTTCCTACCTCGGATTTATATATCACAAATTGAAGATAAAAGATCAACAAATAAAATAATCTAATTTAAAACAACAAAAAATAATCATTTTGTGCAAATTTACGTGTAAAGTCAAAAGTTTAAAACCTTTTTTTTAACAACGTTGATTTTTTTTAAAGTGAAACCCCACTTTTTTAAAATATTGTCCTGAAAAAATTGAACACCTACAATTTTTTCTGTTTCATTTTAATGTTATTTTAGATATTAAAAAAAAATTAAAATATTTTAAATCAAAAACTCATGTATTTCTTTAAGAGAATAAAAACAAATGGAAAATTTGTCGAGGTGTTTGTTCATAAAAGTAAATTTACTTATGAGTGAATGTGATCATTTTTCATATACGGAGACCCATATTGAATAACTTTTATTAACAGCAAACACATGTCAGAAATAGAAAGGGGAGATTAATTATAGCGCTTTTAGGCCACTGTAGTTCTCAACTGGAAGAAAAGGAGACGCACCCGCTCTTTGACCATCTGATATGACAATTTAAAAATCGCGGTATTTTTTAACCCTTGCTTAAAAAATCCTTTATTTAAAAAAAGTACATGGAAAATAAAATATAAATATGGATATATTCTTAACAATGAAGAATGAAGTACCCATTGATTAGTATTTTTATAGGTAAGTGATTTTTTGAAATTTATATATATTTGTTATATTCGAAGTAAATTGAAATTCGTTGATTTTCTTGAAATCTTTCTTTAAAGAAAACCGATTTTAAAAAACAAATATTGCATATTTTGCTATTAAACCTGTTATTTCAAAATTTGGTATTTGCTCCTTTTATTGAAAAAAAAATTATGGTTTAAATTACATTTTTCAAGTAGTTATAAGCTTCGAAAGATAGTAAGTCTAATCATCCAAGTTTTTATCACGCATTTTTAATGGCGACTTCTGACACTGCTATTCCTTCACTCTCAACTGGGCACTTTTCTAGAGGGAGGGGTTGCTTTTATCGCCGATATTTTCGAAGGTCACCCCATGTTTTCGATTGACTAGCCTTAATTTAAACATTCATCACTTCCGGGTTGGCGATAGGCGCAACAGCAAAAGCGTCACGTTTCTTTTTTCACGTTCTGTTCCTCCTTCGCGGTACGGGTTCGAGTCTGCTTGCCTACTACCACTTTTTTTTTTTTTTTTTTTTTGCTCAACACGCACCTCGAAACGCCGGGCACCCAGGCTAGTATAATAATAAATACGAAATCTGCATCAATCAAAATATCATATTTAAGAGTATTTTACGCCTGCTAGTATATATATATATATATATATATATATATATATATATATATATATATATATATATGATTGTATATTTTTAGTCGTAAGATGTAAATCCACTGAAACTCCTGTTTATCAAAGAGTGCTCGATGAAGAAACAGAATGTTTGTTCGTGTTCCTGAAAAAAAAATATCCTAAGCTGAAACTGAATACAACTCTTAATTGCGATAATTATAGCATCAATAGGATGAAGTATCAATACAAAGTCACGATAACATTGGATCACGCATCATTCCAAAAGAAAGTTGGTTTCAGTTTATTGCTGAATTTCTATCGTCCTCTTCTTTTTATAACCTTGAAGAAGGAAACTGCCTGTCAGTCGGTCGTCTTTGTCGGCCAGGATGAACTAGACATGCAACATCGCTTCAGCGTAGTTGTTGGGTCGCGGATGCCGGAAGTGAGATAAAAAAAAAAACAAAGGGTTGCGCCCCCCCCTCTCGACCTGGCGTCATTTGCGAAAGTATCATTTTACGTTTACTGCCGTTCTCTTCTTTTCTACCGTTGTTAGGTCTGCTATCGTAAATCCCAGTTCCTATTTATTGCTCTGGGTAAAGACGCCCCTTCCTCTTTACGCATTTAGTATTTAATTTCTCTACCTCGCGTATATCAAGTTAGACACAAGGTTGGTTTTTAATGCTGGGAAATTCAGCTCCTCGTTCTTAAAGGGGCGCGCTGGATTGGGATAAATATAAAAATCGTCGACACTTCTGCATTTTAGGTATGCAGGACATTTTTTCTCTTGGAGAGTTTCACTCGTTACAAAAGAACATCTCAAAATTTATTGAAGTTTTGCATTGGAGCAACGCAGTAATACGTGAGAAATTCCATATACAGTCGCCATCTTTCTTGTTTTGTTTGGCCGCCCACGCAGTTATGGTGGTTGGCCATCATTGGTTAATTTTGAATGTGTCAGGTGATTTGCTTGGCGCGCTTTTTGTATCGTGATTTTACTTTCAGTCCACAGTAACTCGGCAAACGGATGGACTCACAACCCAGCGGCTCCTACACTAGAGGGAGTCACGACAATTCCTTCTTGTTGTATCACTAAACAGTTGGTGAACCACATCTCTACAAGCAGAGACAACTTTATACTGCTGAAACTATCATGACATTTAAGAACAGTTCATGTTTATTTACCAAATATTGGATCTTATCTCAATTCATCTAGAGTCAGAAGTGACTCACATTATGCCTAATTATAGGCGCCAATATTCCGGCCGAGTCCACTATGAACATTCATGGATCCTTTCAAGGAACAAAGAACTAACATTCCGACATAAGAAATTCATACTACTGGCTCCATGCGCATGGAGGCAAACCAGGCCACCGTTTTGCAAATGGACAATACCAGAACCAATAAACTTTAATTGCTGTTACATTTGAATAAATTTTGAGTTTGAAAGGTATGGCTTTTGCATTTGTGGATTCTTTTGCCTCTGCAGGGAGTAAATTTGGATGTGAGAAATAATTTCTTACACACAACAAAACAATTACATGAAAATTTATTGAAGTCACCAAAAAGTAAAAGTGCCGACTTGTTTCATACATTTCAGAATATCCCAGACTGACTGTTTTAATTTATTTCGAAATTGTAAAAAGATCGTTTAACCCCCCGCCCCGAATAACAAAACTTTGATTGAATTCAATAAATTGTCCAATCCTCGAGTGGAACTCCCTCAAAATACCCCCCCCACACACACAAGTGCCGAATCCTCTCACTCTAGGATTCGTCTTTCTCCGGCTTTCGAACACACAGTACATTTTGATCCTTGTCCAAATTTCGAAGCGTTTGCATATCACAAGTTGTGTTCACACGTTTCAGAGAAGTTTGTAGCAGCCATAACTAAAGATTTATTTTCCTGCTGGGTGATTTGGCCGCAAACTGATTACACATCTTTGCAGGGCTCTTTAATTTCATCTGTCCATTGAAGAACTTCTTCAGCCCCTTTGAAGGTCGGCCAGCAGAGAGAACGCTGAAAACGAGGAAAGACGTCATTCTGTCACTCCTGTCCCTGTCCACTGGACATTCCAGCATCGACGTTTTCGTAACCTATGTAAATATACATTCAGGTCTTGCACTGAAAATGACGTCTTGTTCGAATTCCTAGCAAGCAAGATTTGTCAAACAGTCAGACTGGCGCAGCAATAAAATCTTTGGGTTTGTATTACTGTACACGTAGATTCGAAAAAGTTTTCAAAAAACAAATATATAACAAATAAATGTTATCAAAGGCAAGATAAATTACTTTTCTACCAAACTGGATATAATTTTCGTGTTTTTATTCAATTTAACATGTTTATTCAGCTCGAAAAGCATACAGTGTTTACCGATGTATTGGAAAATTCAAAATGGCGGCCGACTCTCTCTTTAACACGGTAAGTTTGGAAAAAGGTGTAATAAATAATAAACTAGACAAAATACTGTTAGAAATTCGCTCAATATATGTTACCGTGACATAACTTGACATATATTCGGTGGTTTTTAATAGTATTTTGTCTAGTTTATATCCAGTTTAGTAGAAAAGTAATTTATCTTGCCTTTGATAACATTTATTTGTTATATATTTATTTGTTATATATTTGTTTTTTTTGACAACTTTTTCGAATCTATGTGTACAGTAATACAAACCCAAAGATTTTTTTACATTTTTTTGTAGATTTTTAGCTACTAACATGATTACGTTTATGGCAGTCTATTTTTTTTTCTTTTTATGAAAGTCGATCTTTTCCAGAATTTTTTTTTTTATTTCACTTAATCTTAAAACCACGACTTTTGTGTTAAAATAAACTAAGAAATAATGTTTACGCTTTTTATTAAAATAAACGTTAAATCTATTTTTTACGTAAAATATCGTCCCCATTTCTTAAGAAACCTAATATTCCGCAAATATATAAGCTTTGTGTGTAAATATGTAATGGTGAGAAAATCCGTACTTATAGCAAGTGAGCGACACAAGTTTGTTTCTACTGAAAGAATTCGTCAAACTACTCGTCTGACAAATGCCCTTGATGGAATTAAACACTCGCGATGAGTAGGCACCTCCAAAATTCACCACAGAATTACCCTCCCATATGTAAAAACGATGTAACTTTATTATAAGCTAATATTATCAATATAACTTTTGTAACATTTTAAAGAAGGGCAAAATAAACTAGTGATAATTTAAAAAAAAATTTTCATCGTACGACAATAATGAAATTGCGAGACGAAAATCGTGTTTACATAATTGGCGCTTAAAAATAACGTTCCCATGTAGTAAACATTCCGAACGTGAAAACATATTCGTGTTTAAGAAATCTAGTAAACATCAACTAATCGTCAGAGTTTTGTGAAATTTTCGATACTTATCCATTTTAGAATTAAATTACATATAAAATGCAGTTTCCCTAAAATATACGAGAAGAAATATTATTTTTTAGAATATATATATATATATGCGGTTTTTTTTTTATTCAAAAGTAATGGAATAGTGAATTCAACGAGGTTGTTAGATAGTGCTCAATAAAAAGAGCTGATAATACTTGTTTATTGTTATATAAACATGCTCACATCCCGCTGCTACAAACATTGAATTCAATGAACATTTGAATAGTCAAGTCGCTGCCTGATGATATCTGTTGTTTGATTGAAACAAGTGGCTGTTTGTAGCAGCGGGATGTGAGCATGTTTATATAACAATAAACAAGTATATATATATATATATATATATATATATATATATATATATATACACATACTGAAAATTAAATGTTCTTAACTCTAAAGTGCTTTTTAAAACATATTTTATTAACTGTTTGTTATATATATATATATGTGTGTGTGCATTGCTCTAGAGTATTGAGCAATTATATACAGTAGAGGCCAGAGATACGGCATTAAAAATTAGTAACAAAACAGAGTATATAATACACATGTATATATTCAAATAACATAAATAACACCGTAAGGTGAGACAAATATCGTAACCAAGGGCCGAAAAAAAACATTGTAATTTGAAAAAAAAAAAAAGAAAGTATCCTAGGACCACCGTATCCCGGGGTTTTAAACATGGAATGAGATCTTAAGCAAAATAGAACTCCGTTTTCTTTTCAATAAAGCTTATTTACACAAAATAAAAAATTCCTATTTCAGTCACGTAAATTATGCAATGAAATTAGTTTTAATACTGCTCCTAAACTTTTTATTTATTAAAATCATGTTTGTAAAATAAATAATGGGGCTTATGAAAGAAGGTAGCGTGATATTTTTAGTTGAATTCAAATTTTACAATTTCTTTAAGTAAATTGTTAGATGAAAGTACAGAATAGTTACAACACATCTTCCTCATGTTAAGAAGAGGTTTCTAAATAATAACGTTATTATTTCAGCAGGGTACCTTCTCTGCATAAGTTCCAAAGTAATAAAAACAAATAATAGCAAGTTACATCATACACGCGAAACAACGAAATGAAAATCTGAACAGTCTCCACCTATATAAACTTGAACTATGTTTTTATGGCTAGCATCTACTTTATACAAACATCTACTTTATTTTTCGGGCGAAGCTTTCATTTGCACACACTTTTCTTTCATTGAATCATGGTTTAAATATATTGTCCTGAAGCATTAAAAATTAATACAGTTACAAAAAAAAAAAAAAAAAAAAAAAAAAAAAAAATTAATTCACGATAATAAAACTCCGTTATAAATTTATTTGAAAATAAATATTTATCTTTAAAGGTAAATAAATATTTCAACACACGTCTTTTTTTTCTCCGAAATTAGAGAGAGAACAAGAGTGCTGAAAAAGAACGGTTGTGGAAAAGAAAACATCGTGTTATAATTAAGTGCGACGAGACTTTAGGATTGATGATGTTTTAGAAAAGTTTCCAAGATTTAGGGGTACAATGAGGATGGTACATTTCTTTGATAAAAGTCTTTATCCAGGGAAACTGGTCCGTCGCATGTTGATGCTTCTATCGTTTCCGCATGTCTGAGAGAGATTTCTTCTTTGTATCTCCCTCTGAGACAGTCCTCTATTCCGATTGGCTGAAACCTCTGGTGACGTTGATAGAAGAAAGGAAGGGAAAAGTAGAGTAGGGAGAAAGAGAGAAATAAGGGAAGCATACCGTAGCAGCATCATAGTAGTAGTTCACTACACGAGCCCCCCTCCAAATAACGGAGTTAAGTACCCTCCACAGAATTATTAAATGTGTATTGCCTAAATTTGTTTAAAAATAAAAGTACTCATTTTTCTTGTTCCATGTCACTTTCCTACCAGATCTAGACTTATGTGTCAGCACTTTTGTTATCTCTCTAATTTCGGAGATGCCCCCAAAAGGGGACCGACCGAAATGGTGACCCTTTTTCAAACGTCGTTAAAATCTATGGTAATCGCCACAACTTGGTGACCCCGACGTGATGTTGAGAGAAGAAAGGAAGGGAAAAGTAGAAGAGTAAGGAGAAAGAGAGAAATAAGAGAAGCATACTGTAGCAGCATCATAGTAGTAGTTCACTACAGCATCTCTTAATTGCATTTCCCCGCCAAGAAATTCTGTTAACTGCACGTGTTCAGGTGGGAAATAAGTTATTTTCGTACTATTTTGATCATTCACCTCTGCAATTCGATACAACGGAAAGACTTCTGGTTCTGTCTTCAGGACTATATTCTATGACATCAGCAGATTACACAAGTTTAATGCAAAGGTAATCTTCACTTAAGTCACGATGAAGATAATTTGCTAGCCGACCTTCGACAACCCAACTTTCTTTTTTCACTTGGACCATGGGACATTCTTCCATTTAAATAAACTCTTTCGTTGTTGAGTTAAAATGGGTTTTATATTTCCTTTCTTGCAACTGTTTCGTTACACAGAACTAATATATATAAGTGCATCTCACAAATCTATTAATTCACTTTTATCAATGAGCCTTGTCATTGTGACCAGAGACATAATGGATCAGCATTTGCATAAATTAGAATCTTATCCATTGTTGTCGTCGAGGAATTTTTCTTGTTTTAAATAATTGCGGAAATAACACCCGCAAAGGTTATTACTGTTCTGTTTATTTAATTAGTTTCGCGCGTTCAAAAAGTACTTAGATAACACATGCACGTCGAAATCACAAATCGCATAGAAGGGGGGGGGGTCGTGAAAGTGTAGCTTAAGATGCAGACACGAATAAGCTAAAACTTGATGCGATGAGATAATTACACGAAGATTCGTTTGATGTGAAATGCTTACAAAATGAGCAACATTTATTTGATCGCTGCCCCTCCCACACTTGAAATGTCGATTTCATGCAAATGAAAAACATTAAAAACTTATGTTTTCAATATTCTTAATTTGGCCACACCGAGTTTTTTTTTTTTTATCTTAATTTTGTTAAGTTACAGCAATAACTCGTTTAAAGATTTATCTTTAAAGATAAATAATTAAAAAACAAAACAAAACAAAAAAAAAACACATATCGTTTTTGGTTTCTTAAACGTCGAATTTTAAACTTAAAAATCATTATGAATATCTCTTAATTTACTGTATTTCTATGGCAAGAAATTCTTTTAACTGCACGTGTCCAAATGGAATGGCTTGAAAGTTTTTTTTTCTTTTTACTGACGTTTGAGTAAGGCTCTACTATTTGGGGGCATACCTAGCAAAGATTAACAAAATGTTGATTTACATTGCATTGAAAGTTCTGTATATCAATTCAGTCAGGGAAGCAGGAAGGAAATTCTAAAGTCTAGCTGTTCGAGGAAAGACGCTATTAATCAAGAAAGCCTTCTAGCATTTGGGGAACTCAACCGTGAAAGGGTGTTAGCCTCCACTTTACACTAAACGATGACCGAAAAGTCTTGTTACCCTTCCCCATCCTCCACTAATGAAGGATAGCTGAAAAGTTATCATCCTCTCCCCGAAAAAGAGGGTGGGCGAAAACTCTTGTTACGCCTTAACACCAAAAAAAGATAGTGGTCAGAAAGTTTGGAGCATGTCATTCATCAAAGAATGCTAATGGAAACTTAAGCAGATAGAGAAAAAAAAAATGTCCAAAACTTCAGTTGCATACAAGCTTCCAATATCATTTTTGTTCTTTTGAAGAATCTGAACTGAAAGATTTAAAGTTGTTTCATTTTTATGGATTCATTGTTGGGCAAGTATTCTAGCTGGCATGTATTCAATGTTATATCATGAAAAAACCGGTACCACTTACCTTGTACATCGTGACAACTCGTTCTGCTTTGTACCAAGTGTTGTAAGCGGTTGAATTAGATTTAATGTCGCTTCCTAAAGAAAAAGAAAACAAGCGAATTATGTTCTAAACTGAATGACATGCTTTGCAATTTGCAATTCGAGAAAAAGACTCAATTTATAACCGCAGCAAAAATTATTGGACGGAATTTTAAATTTAACAGGAAATCTTTTAAATGCTTTGCTATGTGATAATATAAAAGAACGATTTCCACTTTCATACAATTTGAAATAAAATAACGGTTTGTGCATATAAGCTACGCGTTGACACTTCTTTTGTCATTCGAGCTGAGAAAACGTTCAAGTTGACGAGTCTTTTTTAAGCGTCTTTGACACATGGTTATATAACAATTTCCTCACTTTTTTTTTTTTACATTATCCTTTGAAATTTTTTTGTACTCTGCAAAATCGTTCAAGCTGCACCGATTGGGCAGTATCCCGACCCCCTTGTGTCTTTTAAATGTATGTAATTAGATGGCACATGCGTATATCGACACTATATACCGTCTTTAAGCATGTATGTATATTATTCGCTTGGTGTCGTTAGAGTGGCATATATAGTCTTTAAATGTATGTATAATCTCAATTCGATGTTGTCACCTTATCAATGTGCGTATGTGCAAATGAATAATTAACACATGCACAAACAGTTTCCAAACACATGTATAATTAAATATATAAATAAACATGTATAATTAAATATATAAATAATAAACATGTATAATTAAATATATAAATAATAAACATGTATAATTAAATATATAAATAATAAATGTGTATAATATATAAATAATAAATGTGTATAATATATAAATAATAAACATGTATAATATATAAATAATAAACATGTATAATATATAAATAATAAACATGTATAATTAAATATATAAATAATAAATGTGTATAATATATAAATAATAAACATGTATAATATATAAATAATAAACATGTATAATATATAAATAATAAACATGTATAATTAAATATATAAATAATAAGCATGTATGATTAAATATATAAATAATAAACATGTATAATTAAATATATAAATAATAAACATGTATAATTAAATATATAAATAATAAACATGTATAATTAAATATATAAATAATAAACATGTATAATTAAATATATAAATAATAAACATGTATAATTAAATATATAAATAATAAACATGTATAATTAAATATATAAATAATAAACATGTATAATTAAATATATAAATAATAAACATGTATAATTAAATATATAAATAATAAACATGTATAATTAAATATATAAATAATAAACATGTATAATTAAATATATAAATAATAAACATGTATAATTAAATATATAAATAATAAGCATGTATGATTAAATATATAAATAATAAACATGTATAATTAAATATATAAATAATAAACATGTATGATTAAATATATAAATAATAAACATGCATAATTAAATATATAAATAATAAACATGTATGATTAAATATATAAATAATAAACATGTATAATTAAATATATAAATAATAAACATGTATAATTAAATATATAAATAATAAACATGTATAATTAAATATAACTCCAGTTAAATAACACCAGGACAGGGTGTATGGCGACGACGTGTATTTATACAACACGAAACAGTTCGCAGAAATATTAATAACAATGGCCGTTTCGTAACGAACTACTAACTTTAGCAAATTCAGCAAATACGTTTTACAATGAGATATACTTTGCCTGCCTAGTTCGCCGGCGGTTAGTACCTGCTTGAAGCTCTTTAATAAAGACTACTTTTGTTGTTTCTTCCATCGGCATTCACCATGGGCGGGTTGAACCGGCTTCCTCAGAGGCAGAAAGTTTCATGAGAATATTCTCTGGGGATTGCCATTGTAAAATTCTTACCTAGACGACCTCACTTGTTTATAATTCCACTTCGTCACTTTTGTTTTCAATAAGTTGTCAAATATTTCACTTTACTTTAAACTTATGTTTCAAATTTTGTTCCTTTTATTTTAGCCGCGCAACGTGCAATTTGTGGCTCTGTTAAAAACCTATTGATTAAATATACCCCTTTAACACCTAATACAAGACGGTTCCCTGAATGTGTCCTATTCAAAGAAAGTTTCATTGAAAATAAGTTTCTTTTGGGTGTTGACCGGATTGCGATCACATTAAAAAAAAAGACGATGAATGAAGGCTTTTCGCTTTCAGGCAGTTAAAATTAAATCCTGGGTAATTAATCAAGGTGAATTGTTTTCACAATCAGATACGGCTATTTTAGAATGCAAGGGAGGCAATTCGTTGTCACAATGAATAATAATAAAAAAAAAATGATTATTTTAAGAGAGAAAACAGTAACTCTTTTTTAAAGGGTTGATATGCCGTAAAAGAAACCGAATCATTCATATTTCCATTTAACACTCGGAATAATGTAACGAAAGAAAATATCAGAAATATTTAGCAAAGTGTCGTTGCATAAAACAGAAACTAAAATATTAGCTTCGACATTAGGTTCGTAATAAGTTAATCATCGGAAATTACGAGAGAACACTCTTGCCATACTAAGAGAAAAAACATGTACGATTAAGTGAAGTTTTCTTTCTGTGTGACTAACAAACACTTCAGCCCCCAAACTGGAAATTCAACAATTGTGTGCCACAGACTCTAAAGATTAATTACAGCACTTTTTTTTACCCTCGTGCTAAGCTCAAAGGGGAGTAGCTGGTAGGTTGCCAATCAAATCAAATGAGGAGGAAAAAAAAATCACACACATATTAGCCCCAACTTAAAATACAAGGAAGCTGGAAAGACCGAGAAAGAGGAACACCATTTAGATATCTACTAGAATGGCATAGAGAGTATTAGAACACTGGAGAAATTTATTGGCACTAACTAAATACTAACAATTGTGGCCAGTGAGGAGACTATAGTAGAAGGCTGTTGCTATCATGCAAAATGATTTACGACGTTTATCGGAAAAGACATCTCCCTCTCAGTACAAACCAATAAGTCTCCTGTGTGTTATGAGTAAGTTGCTGGAATCCATATTAAATAGAGAAATAGTCAACCACCTCAGCAGGAATAACCTTCTCAGTGACACACAATATGGTTTCCGCTCTGCAAGATCTACCGCAGATGTGCTGACGGTTATATCCCACACGATTAGTGAATCTCTTGACAAAGGCTTCCTTTCTAGGGCAATTGCTTTTGACATATCAAAGGCCTTCGACAAGGTATGGCATAAGGGTCTACTTCACAAGATTTCCAGCTACGGTATAACTGGAAATGTTTTCTCAATCATTAAATCATTTCTTCCCGATAGGCTCATAAGAGTAGTGGTAGATGGACAAAAATCGGAGGCCTGCAAAATAAATGCTGGAGTCCCTCAGGGGTCAATCCTGGGCCCAACTCTCTTCCTGATCTACATCAATGACCTCCCTAAACAAATACTTAAATCATTCGTTGACATCTATGCTGATGACACGACCATCTACGGCAACACATCAAAGGCTGTAAATGACAAAGTTCTCTCTGATTCTCTCTCCTCTAATCTTGAGCGCGTGGTTCAGTGGGGGGAGATGTGGCTGGTTACCTTTAATGCATCCAAAACCAAACTCCTATCCTTACATCATCAACGCTCTGATCCCCAGCTTGCATCAATTGTGATGGATGGCTCTCGTCTGGGTGAGGCCCCGTGTTTTGACAAGCTTCTGGGTTTGACCTTTACTCCTGATCTGAAATGGAACACGTACATCAAGTCTGTTGTCAAGGTCGCTGGAAAGATGGTGGGATCCTTCTACCGCCCCAGAAGATATCTCACTTTTGATGCAATTCTCTATCTATATAAAAGGCTAGTACGTTCAAGGATGGAGTACTGTTGCCATATCTGGGCAGGAGCTGCTAAAAACAGCCTATCCTGCCTTGACAGAGTACAAAATAGACTTCGTGGCTTAGTGGGGATGCCCTTTTCTCTACCCTGCAACCTCTCTCCCACAGAAGAGACGTTGCGAGCCTATCCTTGTTTTATAGTTATTTCCATGGCAGGTGATCGTCTGAACTCCAATCTCTGGTCCCCCTCGCCAATCTTTCACAAAAAACACCCGTCTAGCTGAATCCACTGTGAAAAATTTCCCTCACTCTATATCTGTGCCTAAAGCAAAACGTGGATTCCATGAACAAAGCTTCTGTCTCAGAACTGCATGCCTGTGGAACTCTGTTCCGTCTGCCTGCTTCCCACCTGACTACAACTTGGATGTCTTCAAGTCCAACGTTAACAAATTCCTAATGAACCGCCCCCTTAAGTAAACACTTCATCAAATTTCCACACTAACGTAATGTACTTGCAATAACCCTTATCCCTGAGTGGCTTCCGGGCCTTGATAAGTGGTGATCACTGTGTAAAAAAAAGAAAAAAAAAAAGAAAAGAAAAAGACAAGTTCTGGAAATTAGGGAACACCATTTTTTTGTACAGTGAGCAATCATAACCCGCGAGTAAATAAATAAGGAAAGAATGCATTTTATGACTCGGCACTTTGTCACATGGTGACATCAACATAACCGATTCGCACAGGAATTGATCGTCAATAGTCAAAGAGAATAGAAAGACCGAGGAAGGAAAGCATCGTTCAGAATTCCGATAGAATGACACGGATAAAACTGGAATCCCGGAGGGTATTTTCTAATTAAAATTTTAAGAAATCAATGGTAAACAGTTGTTGCGAAAATGCATAGTTATTTGTAATGCTGATTGAAAGAGAATACTCGAAATCTGGGAAAACTTGTCACTTAGATTCCAGGAACCACACTGGACACAAATTGTATAGGAATCCACAGTCAATAAGAAATAATAGTAATAATAAACACATGCGCAAAGCATTTTAACAACTTAACCCATATTGAAATACTTTTAAGTGGTAGACGACAAAACTGAAGAAATTAAATTACTGCCTTGTTCATAATGACGCGTTCGGGTTTTAAGTTTCCTTCCTGCACTTATCACACACACACACACACACACACAACATTGCATATACACATTCAACTTTTAATCATGTTATGCAACACACATGTGGTAGTCACACATTCGTTTGGTTGTTATTTTATATCTATCTATATATACAGTGACACGCATAAGTAGTGGATACATGTTATTTTCTGTTATAACTAATTTATATTCGCCATTTTACCTGATATTTTGTAAGTAATATATCGTAAAGTTGTTTTAGTTTTATGTGGAAGCAAAATTAAAAACTCTTGGTTGAATCCATTGTTTTTATAAAAGTTCAAAATTACCCTAAACAAAAGTATTTGGTACATCAATTTAATATCTTGTTGTGTAGCCTTTCTTTCGTTTCACAGCTTCAGTTGTTTTTTATAGTTGAGCTGAAGTTTTTCATACTAATCTATTACCTCATTTTTCATCGCATAATTCCTTTAATTTGCTTGACATTTTGTAAATCCTGCTTATGAAAATAACCTTCAAAGTATTCCACAAATTCTCAATTGAATTCAAGTCAAGAGACCATCTTGGCCGATTGAGAGAACCAATACCATTATTTTCAAACCATTCCTTTGCAAGTTTTGCGGTCTGTTTGGTATCATTGTCGTGATGAAGAACGAAATTCCAACCATTTCCTAAAGAAGTTGCAGATTTCTGAAGGTTCTCGAGAATCGCTTTATTCATTCTACAATAGATAACTTGTAACTCACCAGTACCTTTTGATGAAAAGCACCCTCAATCATAATGAAACCACCCCCAAACTTAACTGTGGAGATGGTATTGTGCTGGTTGAAGGCAGTGTAACATTTTCGCCAAACACTTGTTGCTGTATTCCATCCGAATACAGCAACTTTCGTTTCATCCGACCAGATTACCTTTTCCCCAAATTGTATACTCTTTTTTTGCATAAATTTCAAACTTTAATCAGTCTTTGACATGTCAGGTTTTCAGTAAAGGCATTATTCTTGGTGATCTTGAACGAAAGCCATTACGATATAGACCTCTGCTAATAGTATACTTACATTAATTCTAACACCCTCAAGATCAGTTTTAATTTCAGAAAGAGTTATGAAATTTATGTTTTTGCACATTTCTGCTGACCCACCTTGAAGTACTCTTATTTTTCTCGGTCTTCCATTTCTTGGAAGGTTTACTGTACCGTCGGCATATTTTTAATTTCTGATATTTCCTATTGTACTTAGTGCTAGTTTCATGTATTGGCTTATTTTTCAGTAACTTCTCCGCTCTTGGTGACGTTCAAAGATTCTATTTCGAATATATCTGCCTAATTCTTTAGTTTTTGCCATTTTAAACCTTGAATTGCAGAATGCACACCAAAGAGTCAGATGATTAGTAGGATAATCTTGTAAACAGTTGCGTTTCTGATTGGTCACAGAGAGCGTTCCAATACTATCGAACATTTGAATATTTAAAGTCTTTTAAAATACGAAGTTTCGACTAGAAATTTGAAAAGAAAATTTGTATGTATTCAATACTTTTGCAGAGAGTAGTTTTGAACTTTAATAATAAAAAAAAAAATTGAGTCAACCTGAGTTTTTAAAATTTTCCTTCCACATAAAACTGAAATAACTTTCGGAGATATTTCTTACTGAATACCAGGGAATATGGTGCATATAAACTAAAGTTATAACAGAAAATAATATGTATCCGATACTTACGCGTCTCTCTCTTTCATGTGTGTGTGTATGTATATATAAAGTTTACAGAAAGTTTTTAGATGAGACAAGTCATTGGTACCGCTTGGATATCTAAAACGGTCCTAATTATCGGGTTTGAAACCGACGGTACCAATGACTTGTCTCATCTAAAAACTTTCTGTGAACAAAAAATATATAAATACGCTCTTATTTTCGGATTTTCCTTATAATTGAGCACTCGACTGGGGTTCTTTCCCCCCCACCCCCCAAAACTAATTTATATATATATATATATATATATATATATATATATATATATATATATATATATATATATATATATATATATATATATATATATAGTGTCGGTGAAAATAAAATCCGCACTTGTAATTTTTTGAAAAACTGCAAATTTAAGCTAAATTTAATGTAACTGTTTAAACAACCTATACCTCATTTGATTCGCCTTTTATTCCTCTATAATTTTACTTGTTCATATTCGACTTTTAATTGAAATATTCTAGTGTTCACGTCAATTAAAAAAAAATAACTTTAAATTGAGGAGGCAAAAAGAAACTCCGCAGCAACAAATTCGCTTAAAAACAGCTTAAATTATCGCCCCTAAATCAGTTAAAAATATCCACTAACAGGCAACAAAGCGTCTCTAATCGTAATTGTTGTTGTTCCAGGTTATACAACGTAACATTTAGTCCATATGCCACGACTTTCTTTTAGTGATCGTCAGGAGTTCATTAATCTCCATATTTCTGGTTTATCCAATCGAGAAATCAGCCATAGATTGAAATGTGATGAACAAAAAATTACGAAAGACTGTGCAAAAGCACCAAAACACCGGCAGTGTTCGTGATGCCCCTAAATTTGCTCGTACTAGAGTTAATTCTAACAGGAAGACAATGCTACCGAGATCCGTTTTTACACTTTTGAACTTGTTACTATATATTGGATAGAATATGATAATCAATAGAGAATTGGCTCTAGAATAATAGATAGGAAATCTTGCAAATATTAAAATATATTTAGGCGTATTTTACGACGGGAAAACTATAGATGCTCTGTTACTATATACAATTACAGATTTCATTCGGATTTAATACTTTTCGAAACGAAACCACAAAATATTTCGAAGTAATCAAAAGTAACAAATTCCGTATTGTGCTTGTGTGAAAATACAAACTTGAGATTCTCTTCAATCATAGCCGCTCGTTACGAGCAAAATACGATCGTCGTGTTTCAATAGGATTTTAATTGCGTCATTATGGGCGTTTAGAAACAGTTTTAGTTGACTTATTTCTAGTGTTGTACATATGAAGATTGAAAAGGTTTGTCATAGCATAGTGAATTGTTTTTATTTGAACTAGCATCAAGACCCGACGTCGTCTCGGATTAAATGAGGGATCCTATATCCTTTAGCATTCAGACTGTAACATCATATTACCTTGTTTTCCTCACACATAACCTTTTAGTAATATGCAATTTTAAGCGGAGAACCGAAAAAATATACTCTACACGCACACACTGTTTCATTGTCTTACAGCATTTCGGTGCGGCTAGTCCAGTAACTGCTTCAAGCGGAGATCGAAACTCGACCGCGTAGATAACAATACGTACTTATTTACTCCTACACTATTTGGCCGTTGTGAAATCACAATGATAAACATTGTAAAACGCCGTAAGTTCCATTAAACGAAGAGTATTGCATTATGCGCTTTGTTATTTTACCCAGCGGTATGCTCAACCCCTCAAAAAAAAAAAAAGAAGAAAAAAAGCATTATATATATATTACTAACATGCCGCCCGGCATTGTAAAATACACTTAAATATATTTTGATTAATGCGGATTTCGTATTTATTATTATACTAGAATTTCAGCCCGGCGTTGCCTGGGTGTTTGGATGTGTATGTTGAAAAAAAAAAAAAAAAAAAAATGTAGTAGTAGGAAAGCAGGCTCGAACCCGTACCGCGAAGGAGGAAAATAATGGGGGAAAAAACCTGACGTCTTTGCTGTTACGACCACCGCCAAACCGGAAGTGACTTATGGTTTAATTAAGGCTAGACAATCGAAAGGAGAGGATGACTTTCAAAGATATCGGCGAAAAAAGCGACCGCCCTGTAGAAAAGTGCCCAGTTGAAGGTGAAGATATTAATGGTTTTAGCCAATTTTTCGATATTTGCCGTCTGAAATGTGGAACTTCAAAACGATACTGATCTTTGTAAAATCCGTCGCCTCTGTCGAAAGTTTTAGGCAGACATGCACACATACATATATTAAAGCTTAATTTTAAATAGAACATTTAAAACAATTCTCTCGCTAGAAACATTAACATACCGCTAGTTAGTAAAATCGATTTTCCTTAATACAATATGCAAATGAGGTGGCCTCTTAATCATATATTTTGCAAGAATCATACTATATATAGAAATATATGAAAGAGTAAAGTAGCGGACCTTTAGTATATGTTAATCAAATTGTAAACAAACAAACCGACAGGAATACGAATATATATATATATATTAGGGAGAGAGTATTATATTACTATGTTATATTATCGATTAAAATAACCAAATTTGATGCTAATATAAGAATGATAACTGAAAAAGAAATGTGTATCATTTTTATTTAAAAAGACACTATTTTCTATCCCCCCCAAATATGTCACTACACTGTTTTGTTTATTTATGGATTAATAATCTTTGACTGCAATTCCTGAATAAGGTCACATTTTGGCGTGTATCAGTATCACTCCCTCTTCCATTCTCAAGAGACAATGGACGCCTACTGTAAGGATTCCTACGCTGAATCGATAGTGAAGTACTTATCCTGAACTGTGTTTCATCGTTAAAGTAAAAAGCATCAATGCAGCCGATCGAAGCGAAATTTGAAACTCGGTGGTTGGCGTTCGATTCTTTACCCTCTATCAAATCTGCCACTTACAGTGAGGGAAGGCATTATACCATATTTAAACAAGACTATTTATTTGTGAGCTATTATCCTCATCTAGTTCTTTCACAACGTTTCAGCCAACTATTCCTCTGGCCTTCATCAGGTGATAAGTCGCGACGGGGACGGCAACAACTATGGAAAGTAGTAATTACTGAGAATACAGATAAGAGACTCAGCATCCCTTTCCCGTTGCGATTTACCACCTGTCGAAGGACAGAGGGATAGTTGGCGGAAACGTTGCGAAACAACAACTAGAAGATGAGGATAATTTGCAAATAAATAAATTACTCATCTCAAAAGGATTCCAATAATAAAAATAAGGCTATTTATTCACATTTTTAAAATACTGAGAACCGAAAATGTGTGTCCGTACATTATATATATATATATATATATATATATATATATATATATATATATATAATAGCATTTCATCCCGGCGTTGCTCGACTTTTTGGAGGTGTGTGCAAAAAACAAAAAAGGTAAACTTTTTTTAAATTTGACCCCTATTATGACCCCTTAACATTTATTGTTTTGGGTTCAAATCGAGTTATTAAGTTATAGGTTCCTTGAATATGGATCTATCTAAAATTTCAAGGCAATATCGCCTGAAGAGATCTCTAGTTACTAATAACTGGCTGACCGAAACATGCTCATGAATGTGTAGCGACATATTAATGCTTATGTAAAACAAATAAAAAGTATATCTTGCCCCATTTAATTATTGAGCACTCTTGTTAAAACTTCGTTAGTTACTTTACCTCTGGAAAATATTAACCTAGAATTTATATATATATATATATATATATATATATATATATATATATATATATATATATGCCTGATGGAATGAACTAATATGTAGTTTGCCCTAAGTATATTTCCATACTAAGCTCTACTCATATTGAGCACTATTGAAATAAATAATGAAAATATACGTAATGTAAATGTACATAAATGAATTATGCAGCCATTCATAAACAGGCTATTTCACTGTATCACAACTAGTCATATAATAATAGTCACATAATAGTCATATTTCATTGTATCACAACTCTTAACTGGCTAAATAAGTAATGTGACAAGTACATGAAGCGGAAATCGAAACCGTATTGTTTTAATAACAGGCGAACGTTCTAAGTGCTACACTATCAACACATATTTATTACGATAATTGGAACATGTGCTTATAGTAAACGTTATCAGCAACCGAGAGTTCTCTATTCTCTTACTAAGAACTATGAACTATTATTTGGATTATTCGAACTACCGTCCTCATCTTGGATGCAATCTTCAACCTTTTTCGTCGCGTCTTGAACTCAGGAAAGTTTATGCAATTTCGAACGTAATTTTCGTACAGCTTCGTGAGTTCGGCATGCCTATTCTTACGTTCGATAATACACAACTAAAAGAGTGAAAGTTACATCGGCCTAGACGTTGTTAGAATAATATATAATGGTATTTTTACGACCTGTCCCAGCGTAGAATAAATAACCCCAACCACCCCATGTTAAGAACGGCTTTCGGAATACCCCCAACCTCCTCATGTTAAGAACGGCTTTCGAGGTTTGGGGGTGTTTAGTCCGAAAGTCGTTCTTAACATGGAGAGGTTAGGGTGTTTATAATACGTTGGGGCACGTCGTAAAAACAAATTCTCAATCCTTATCTTAAAAGTTTCGAAAATATGAATTATTGCTAAATAGTCACCGGCAATCTGTTTTACAAAAGTGCTCAAAAATGCGAGAAAACACACACACACACACACACACACACACACACACACACACACACACACACACTAAATATAGAACAAAGCATGCGAAGAAAACAAATATACGGACGGGAGGTTCTACCAAAATTCATTTAGTAGCACCCATTCATTCACGTACCTTCGTCACATGTGTGATTTTTAGGTGCCCCTTCCATCTCTTCCATATTTACAAAGGCGGATGAAAGTAAAATCAACGGATGAGCGATGTTTATATTTGTGGTATCGTTCACAAACAACGTTTCGATTTTTCAAAGCAACTTGACAGAAAAAAAAACGGCTAAACATCAGTAAAAAAATATGAAACTTTCACAATTCATTATCATTATCCAAAGTTGACGAAGTAAAAACCCAAACTTTTTCCTTTCGGTTGGTAAGCAGTAGCTGACAGTATCGGTGTTTGTATTTTTATCGAGAGTTAGATTGGTTGGCAGAATGTCGAGGGTGGGGGTCGACGTAAGAATGGTAGGATTTTGCTCTGCCTGCCTGCGAGCGTTTGGCTCGTTTGAGGCCTCTACTTGTTAAGTGCGAGTTCGGCGTGCTTCTTCGTTAATAAAATGCCGGTTGCAAAGAGGATGCGAGACGAAAAGACGGATGCGGGGGAGAAAGTGGAAGAAAGTCGGGGAGGGGTTTACTCAGTATTGATGCTATTGTTTATAAAAGTGTCCTTATATGCCGATACATTATAGGATTTAAAGCAGGAAAAATACACACACACAATATATATATATATATATATATATATATATATATATATATATATATATATTTTGTGTGTGTGTTATATATATATATAACGTACACACATACGTATATACACACATATAAAAATACATACACATTTAATCATCTCCATACGCATAAATCTATCTATATATTTATATATTGTACCTATTTACTATGCCTCCCCACGGGACAGAGTTAGACACCAGGGTCGTTTTTTAACGTGGAGAAAAGGTACAAAAATAAAAATTGTCTCAGTCGTGAAGGATTTCTCCTCCATCGAAAGAGAACAAGAAATAGAAGTGCAGCATCTGAAGAAAAGATACTACACTTTGATCTTGTCCCGAAGGCCAAGAAATTGTAGCTCCTGACTCTTTGTTCATCAATTCCTACGGCTTTGGAGACCCCCCCCCCCCATCAATAACCATATATATTCTAAAACATTATCTAATGTGCTTAGGTTTTTTGTCCAATTATATTTTAAATTTTATCAAAAATGTATACAATAATATCGTGGGGTCTTCGTTTACGCCGGACATAAGGAAATCTGACCATTTGCTTTATCATATATGATTTTTAACTTTAAAGTTAAAAAGAAAAACCTGAACGATAGGATTAATAATATAGTGTTCAGAGTTTAGAGCAAAGTTCTTCATTAATTCCTGAAAACGCCCGGTGTGCCCTGAAGGGGTGGTTAAAGAGTATAAATTTTCCTAAATATATTTCAATACATGACTGCTTTACACTCCTACCTCATCATTGGGTGCCACACCAGAACTAATTAGTGAATTCATATAATACGCTAAAGCATTTCATGTGCGTACGTTATCACCTTTTACACAAATTACGAAAAATGGGATCTCATGTCGCTAAGGTATTAACTTCCGACTGCACGAAGATGAATTCTTCCAGCATAAAACTAAATACATTTCAAAACGTAACATTTGTTATATTGGTTTGAAGAATATTTAGCTGACAATTTTTTTTTTACTGTAAGAATCTGAAAATATTATTAAAAAGAATAATTGTGCTATAATTTTAAATAAAAAATATTTTATTTTAAGAATTTTAAGCATACAATGACAATTACGTTTCTAAATTTTTGAGATGAGGATTGGATATACAAATTTGGATTTTTCGGACTACTGATCTGATATTGAATGTCATTTTCATAACGTTTCGGTTGATGTAATCTCCGACCTTCTTTAAGTGTATCTTGTCGAACTCAGGAATGTTTATGTAAAACTCTAGAATTTGGACGGAATTTCAAACGTAATTTTTACTTCACGGGGATAGTATGCTCTCGTTCCGTCAACCATGACTGGATCGAGGTCCTAAATAATTCGCAATTGTATTTAAGACTCCTAAAATTCGTACTAGAACTGCCCGCAAAGACGCGTGACGACAAAGAGGACAAAGAGGACAAAATTGATATTTTCCTAAATGTTAATGGTTCAATTCTCAGTGTGGCTGACCGAAAAATACCTCTATCCAGTCATGGCCGACGGAACAAGAGCATGCTACCTCCATAGTTAAAAGGATTCCGTTCAAAATTACGTACAAATTCCCGAGTTCCACAGAAATATTCTCCAGTTTGACAAGATACACCTGAAAGTAATATCGATCGAAACGTTATGAAAATGACACTCAAGATGAAAAAAGTAGTCCGAAGAATCCCAATAATACGAACAATGATAATATTTTTGCCGGAAAAAAACGTCTTTTCTTTTTACTAGTATTGAGCGTGAAAAACATTTTTGAACAACAAATTATACAGATTGATGTAGAAAGTACCGTAGAATTTTCACGAGGTCCACGCTAGTCAAATTACAACAGTGTATAAAACTAGGAAAATACTAAATACGATAATGTATAATGCATTAACAATGGTGCACGAGATTCTTCAATTCCCACACGATGTCGAGTGGATGTTTGATATATTAGTAAAACAAATATTCCGATGGTCGCATCTTTAATGACTAACGCTTTCATTTTGAGTGGCAAAAATTCAGGAACAGCGGAAATTTATTTTTGAAGGAAAGAAAAAAAAATCTCAAAAAACATCTATTACACTATTTACAAATTTGCTCCACATTACCAAACACAATAAGCCGCGACTGATCGTCTTCAAGTCCAATGTAAACAAGTTCTTGTTAAGTCGGCACCTTAATCAAATTATATCCAATTTCCACCACTAACTATTACTATGCTGTCGTCCCGGTGACCACCCTTATCGAGTGGCCTTCATAAGTGGTGACTCAATGTAAAAAAATGCGAACTACCCGTTTTGGGAGAGCTATATTTTTACTAACATTAACACCGACCGTATTTACCTATATATAAAAAAAAGTAAAAAGAAAAAAAATGTCAATGTCATTTTGTTACTTCATACAAAATTACATCTCAAGATTTAACGAAAAGAGATGGGAGGAGATGGCAGCGGCAACAACACTGGTGATAAGATATAAATTAAGTGCAATGTAAAACTTTGTAATTCTATGTCGTAAATACTTCGGCATCCATTTACATATTTAATTAATGGAATTTGCGAGCAGACAATGTTTGTAAAAGTGGCTGTTTTTGGAAGTAGTATCTGCCTTTTAAGGATCCTCTTAAAGTTACTTAGTTATATGAAACAACTATGGCATTCGGGATTGGATCAGAGTATAGTATCTGTTCTGTCTTCAAGAAGTGTAGACGTACTAGAAAAAGACAATTTTTGTTTTAATCCTGAGTGTCATTTTTTATTATTTACAAAAAGAAAAAAAAGCGATACTGCCACCTCCTTAAAAACCAACCTTGTGTCAATAGAGATGATTTCCCGTGAAGATTTAATTTGATTAAAAATACTGAGAAATAGTTTCATAGGATTGGAGATAGAAAAGGACGATTTTCTTCTTTTTTTTTTTTTTTTTGAAATGACGGAATTCTTGCTTGATTATGTTGAAGAACAAATGCAAAGAAATAATGAAAATGCATTGTGGCGGAGTTGATTTCCTGAAGAATAATGTTTGATTATCAATTCTTTGCTTAATTAGTGGCACAACTGAAAAACTTGAAAGAATATAGTAATTTTTGTTAAAGAGCACAAATGAATCCGGATACCAGACTTTTGCCTGTGCTATTCTAACAAGAAACTACTTTCGAATTAATATCAAAGACTTCAAAATCACATTCAAATTTTACATAAGATATTGGTAACATCGTTGTCGTCGCACAAGTTTGTTTCCGTGATTTGTATACAAATATTACTGAAATCTTCATTTCGTTAGAAATTCGAAATCCTATTTAGAAGCCTTGATATTAACGGGTAGAAAATTCTGGTTAGAATAGATTGTATAGACCAAAGTCAAGTATTGTGGTCCGTTTGTACTATTAAGCGAAAATAAAATAAATAATAACCCACATTTTTAGGAGTTACTATTCTAGAAAAGAACCAGATCACCAACATATACATTTCTAAAAAGTATTTTTGATAATCTCTGGCATTATATCTATCGCGCTAAAATTCGAAATGAGTTTCATATTTAAACACACAAATGAAATGAACGCATCTTAAAAATGTCCATTATGATTTTTCAAAGAAGGAAACTTCCTTTCTGTGCCCTCCTCACCCCATTAAACCTTTTACGCCCATTTTCGATGGCATCGCGTTTTTCTTCATTTCTACAATGGCAGTTTCAGTTCCCTTGGTTTCGTGTGATGCTTTATGTTCCTGGTTGTGTTTATGCAGTATTAGTCGGTGTCATATTATTGCAGGTTGGCTTCCGCATTCAAGGATTTTTCTTGTTATGAAATTAGAAAACATTTTTAATGGTTCAAAAATGAAGGGTTTCAACATATTTTTTGTGTTCTGCAGCTGACAGCTTCAGCACTACACCACTATCAGGAGAAATCACTTCGTAGTTGCAGCCCCTTATTTCACAACCGATTTTCTGAAATGAAGGACTTGTTTGTGAAATATTTCGTAGCTTTCGCTAAAACACCCAATCTCTACTACTACTTAAACATGAAATCAATAAATACCAATAATTATAGGAACACGAGGAACAGTCACAAAGGACTTGGAAGAAAAACTTGGAATCAATGGGACAACTGGGATCATAAAACACTCGGTAATGCTAAAAACAGCTGACATTTAAAAAGGAAAACCCTCGAATGCAGAATCATATCCACATGAGCTACAAACGTAAACCGATCACATAAACTGCAAGAAAAGTAAAACAAAAAGTGGAACATCACACGGAATCAAGAAAACTTAAACTGCAAAATTATAAGTTTAAATACAAAAATGTAGTGTCGCTATTGGCTGGCACTACATCAAATAACGAGAAGGGTTAAGGAGGATGAAAACACCGAGGAGAGAAAACACTAACCAAACCTCCACTGGATGAGTGCGAAGAGGACTAGAACCTCGGGTAAGCTTATTGCCACCCAAATTCCAGTGAAGACCACATGGTCATTGCCAGCAATAAATCAGTGGCCAAAGACACTTGTGATAATGCAAATTCATTTGCAAAGTTATCGAAAAAAGGTGGAGTACTGGAAATTTAGGGAGATGTTTTGTCACTCAGACTCCAAGGAACGCTACCAGTTGTTGTCAATGAGAAATCTCTGATGAGTACAAATAATTTCCCTTTGAATATTATACCGTTAAAACAAAATGGGCTATATACTGCCGTACAACTACAGTTTTTATAATGCAACATAAAATAAAGAGGTTTCCGAAGCTCTACCTGCCCTGAAAGACTCGACCGAGGATGAAGAGAATGGTCCTATTTTTCATCCTTTACTTAAACCGGTACTGGATGGTAATATTACGTAATGACTTATTCAGTATTGAAGTGTCTTAGTTAAAGTGCGTATCTAAATAAATCAAGTGAGATTGACCACGTAATGTTATCGGTTGAAAGTTAGATGGTTGACATTTCATGAAAGTAAAAAAAAAAAAAGGAGCGGTCTTGGTTGAACGTCATTAAAACGTGTTTTGTGTTGAGTCATTTTAGTTTCAAGTAGATTGAAAAACGCTTATCAGTTTAGGTCATTTTTATTTTTTGCAAATCAACTGCTGTAATTATGTCAGAAAAAATACGAACTTTATGAAAGTAAATACAGAGGGGAAAAAGAGATAGGTGAAGAGGAAAAGGGGGAAGGGGAGAAGGAATAGGGGAGAAGGAGGATCGGGAGGAAGAATGGGACAGAACAGGGGGGGGGGTAAATAGAAGACGAGGAGAAGGAAATGGGGAGAGAATAGACGCTAGGGTGGAGGGGGAGAGAATAGACGCTAGGGTGGAGGGGGAGAGAATAGACGCTAGGGTGGAGGGGGAGAGAATAGACGCTAGGGTGGAGGGGGAGAGAATAGAAGCGGAGTTGGAGGGGGAGAGAATAGAAGCGGAGTTGGAGGGGGAGAGAATAGAAGCGGAGTTGGAGGGGGAGAGAATAGAAGCGGAGTTGGAGGGGGAGAGAATAGAAGCGGAGGAGTGGGGGGGGGAGAGAATAGAAGCGGAGGAGTGGGGGGGGGAGAGAATAGAAGCGGAGGAGTGGGGGGGGGGAGAATAGAAGCGGAGGAGTGGGGGGGGAGAGAATAGAAGCGGAGTTGGAGGGGGAGAGAATAGAAGCGGAGGAGAGAGAGGGAGAATTGAAGAAAAAAATGGCCGCATTACGGAAAGATCTTAACTAGGCCAATTTATTCTCTAAATTCCATTATTTTCATATCAATGTCACGTGTTGGTGTCATCGGTAAAATGGAATATTGAAGTGAAACGCACTCAGTTGAACTTGAAATGCTTTCAAATCCAACATAGTTAATTTCAAATGGCATGAATATCCTGTAACAACTTTTTTAGAGTAAACATACAGTATTCCTTACGTGAAAAATTACTTTCGGGCATTTTAAGGAGACTTTACATCATGTTTGGTGAAATTCTTTCGAATAATTTTGGAACCTATAAGTGACAAACAAAACCTGCTCAATTATGACAATTATGCTGATCGTTGTAGTGGTGGTGGAAAGGGGTAACTAGGTCCAGTTGGATAGAAATACTAGAAAGTCACTGCCAAAGATAGCTGAATGAATGCTTGGCCGCTTTTCCTCTTCCGCACGTGAAGGAGTTCCGGAAATATTGGATTGCTCAAACACGCACATTAGATAGTTTCGTTCGAGCGATAAACTTAAAGTATCCAACTTTTGTTACAAAGCAATAAAAAATAAAACGAGATTTTACGACTGGTTTTATTTTTTATGAGATCTAGAAACTTCTTTATCCCCCTCTCACTATACACTTTTTCCGTTCCGATTGAATTCTGAAAGAAAAACAAGGTAACTTGAGGATCCTTGGATGTTTAAAGTAGTACAAGAAGGTCAGTCACACAAAAACTACTTCAAAATAATTTATAAAATAGTTGAGTTTTTTTAAAACGATTCAAAATTGTTAAAGTTTCGCGAGAAAATTCACTTCGAGATGATTTACAATTAGCTTTGGATTTCGTGTAGCTTCAAGATAAAACAACTTTCAGTTTCGAATTTCGTGTTATTTACGTATCGTTTTAGTGAAAACAAAGAAAATATGGCCGATCTTACCCATTGCACTTTTATAGTACGATTCTATTTCCTTACCTCCCCGTGAGGGCAAAGTAAGACACAAGGTCGATTGTTAACGTGGGGAAAATGCAGCTCTCCAAAAAGTGTGTTGGATATAGAGAATTGGCAATGCACATTTGAAAGCAGAGGTGTTCACACACGCACATTCCAGGTGGAGTTGATCAACAATTGTGTCTTATAAAAATGACCGGAATTGTATTTATCACGAAAACAAAGAACTGTTTACATTCCAAGGTCAGACGTTATAAATTGTACAATGCAAAATAGAAAAGAATGTGGTATCTTGATGTTTACGATTCCAGGAATGTCGATTTATGACTATATAAGAGAAAATAAACAGAAAACAGAAGAGAGCAACCACAGCGGCGAGCGTGATTAACATTTTGACACCTCTGCGTCGTCAAGCTACACACCAACTAACTCCTTACTATTAACGTCTATCTCTCTCTTTTTCAATGAATAAGAAGCTTAATTGTAAATAAATTTTATACCTTGTTAAATTCGTTTGTGTTGATGTTGAGAATAGCGACAAAAGAATTGCCAGGTGTATATATTATATAAACATTTATACAATGCAACAGGTGCACTATGAATCGGGATAACAAAAATTACGTCAGTTCACAAGTATATTTCCTTCACAGACAGGGAACAAAAGAGATAAATTTTGATTGTAGTCAAAACAAATTGCATGTCCGTTCTAATTTTATTAAGAGTAAATACAATCGTTTTAGAGATTTCCTCGCATGTAAACCTATTTTCTCTTGGAGAGTTTACACAAGAGATTGGGACTCCGACTCACGGCAATCTGCATCGGTAAGAAATAATTCCTACTAAATTTCATTTTTTTTAGGTCTGAAATCCTTAGTGTAGTTAAGCACACACACACACGCCCCTCATGAGCACAGATGAAAATCAGAGTTGAGTATTCACAAAAAACCTTATACACAGAAAGAAGTAAAACTTAGGAATTGTTTATACATAGAATTTCAATCCTTCAAAAATAATGAAAACCATTAAAGCAACATTGGAAAAAAAAATCAATCTTAAATTTTTCGGCAATTTATTTCCTTCCCATTACATATGTGTGTGTGTGTGTGTGTGTTAAAATTATTGTTTTGTGCCCCCTATTTTAAAATCACGTTTTAATTGAAGTTGACCACGTGATGTAAGCACAGTATCGGGATGAGCAGTCAGTCAAAAATAGTCCAACACAGTAACAGAGAATGGAACAGAAATTGAGTAATTCAAAAAGATTCAGGAGAAAAATGTTCGTGACGTCACAGATTTAAGTTAAAGAAATAAAACATTGTTCTTTTGTCTCTTTTAATGGTACAATTGAGATTATATATAATATATTACCAATTTCGTACAATTGAGGTTATATATAATATATTACCAAAGTCAGGATTTCCCATGGGAACTGCACCGGAGTAAGAAAATGTCTGTTTTTGATTGCACGTTGTCATGCGAAGATGATATTTGGAAAACATCAATTGACTAAAAATAGGGAAATCTTTTGATAAGGATATCCTTTTGACATCAAGTGATTTCGGAAACACTAACATAATTTTCAATGTTTCCGACTTTTTTCCCGTAAAACTGAAGCTATTTCATTATGACATATGGAATAAAAAAAATGAGTGTCACATGGTTTTTAAAGTTAAAAATAAAATGGATGTTTTCACAAGCGAAAAGAAATGAGTCTATGATTTTGTTTTTGCTTAAATTTTGGAAAATGGCTAAAAAATAAATCAGGTTTACTAATTGAAATCTAATGTGTCATTTTTTCCGAAATAGATTTTGCTGCAAATTTTTTTTTTTTTTTTACAAAATAAATCATCTTTTGATTATCTTGTCAATAATGAGGCTATTTTCTTCAAATAAATTATTTACGAAAAAAGATATAGCACAGGTGGGGGTAAATGCGAAAATAAATCAAGTAAAATAACTCCCAGATTACGCTAAACAGGTACAGCTAGTGTGTTGGGTCCGAAAAAGATATTAATTTCTGTAGGAAATCTTGGTTAAGATAGCTTAATGCGTTGCAGAGCAAGAATAACATTTCTAACACACGCACACATTGGTCTCACATCCTTCGTTGGAAAACTATGGCTTGTCAATCTTTTGCAATCACTGCATTAGTTTGCTTCCAAGAATTCTCATTTGTTATTGAAGGGACCATCAGCACCTTACAAGGAGAAACTTTTTCTTAGATTTAAAAACTTGTATATCCTGGAAAATACTTAGACTGTTGCTTAGTTCTTTTGAGAAATGACTAATACGGTCTTCAGGAATGTTCTATAAATGAATAAAGAAATTTAATCTTGTAGATTGTTATTGACATCATTTAAATACTAGAAATAATATTTACTATGCACACAGAATGCAACGAACGCTATTTCCACTTACTAGAAAAATAGAATGTATTTCCTTATCGATGGTTATTACAGATTGGAATGCAACTGTAAACAAGTTAAACTAAAAGGAAAACTTTAAATTTTCATTTCAAGAATGAAAGGCTACGTTTTATGGCGGAAAATTAAAATCTGCATTGGAATTTTCCGGGGAAGTTTACCTGTTACGGAAATGCATGATATCTTTTTAATGACTTGCTGTAAAATGTGTATACGTTAGTGGTGGTAAGTATTTTGCGCGTGTGGAGGAAATGACTGCGATTTTTGTTTGAACTCAAGCCGCTGGCAGAGAACCAGATAGAAATACGTATTTTAAAGGAAATACATGTGTATTGTTGAGAATCCCAGAAAAGTGCTCGATTATAAAGAAAATATCAGAATGAAAGCGTAATATTTTCGAAACTACTCAGTCTTTATATTGTTTAATCTTTTTCCTTTTCGGGACTGGTAAAATGGCCGTTGCGAACAAAGCTAACTAATTTTATTAAGAAATAATGAAAGACATTTTCCCATTCAAGCACGCATATACCAGCAAAATTTCTAGAGAACAAGAAGTAAATCTTAAAACAAAGGGGATTACAATAAATAAGTGGATAAAAATTATGATCGAGAGCTGTAAACGTCACAGCATGCGTAACGCCATTTCCGGGAAACTGATATAAACAGACCAACATAGGCGACCAAGTATATTTCCCTTTCGAGTTTGAAACTATCGATACCGATGTTTATCTAACCTTCTGAGATGTGTGCGTGTGTGTGTGTGTGTGCGTGCGTGTGTATGAATAAGCTTTAACAAAAAGAGGGATGTGAATGAACTATGTGAACTTATTTTTATAGATAGAACGGGAAATCCGACAAAATTAGAATTTCTATAAAAAATCCTAAAGGAATTTCACACGGAACTCCCACACTTTATGATGAAAGCATAAAATTGAAATCCACTCGTCTGCTTCCTTCCGAAAATGTGGAGATATTATTGCTAGAATCACTTTAAATCCAAGAAATTTGAAAAGCCAACAATTCACAGTCGATGGTCAAAAACGGGAACTCACGGCAGATTTCAAAGGCATTTATTACATAGTTTGATATCCTTCCGAAAATACAACATCAGTCGGGAAATAGGATTTATCGGTATTTTTAGAAAACACAGACCCACAAATCGAGCAGGAAAATGAAATTACTAAAAGAGTTACAAGACAGTGAAATCTCAAATGTGAATTCTTCAGAAATAGTTTTTCTTTTTAGTTTTATATCTATGCGCATTTTCTAATATAACAAGCGAGCTGAATAATAATAATAATAATAATAATAATAATAATAATAACACTCAACTTCCAGTGAAGACCGATAACTACTACCAACGAGAAATCAATAGTAAACGGTTGCTGTGATGAAGCAAATTTGCAAAAGGTATCGAAAGAGGTAAAAGTACTGGAAATCTTGGACGACTTGTCACTCAGACTCCAGCGAACACCACAAGTTGTACTCAAAGAGAATTATTTGACGATGGCGTGTGTGGAAGTCCTAGTGAATGAATAATAATTATAATAATAATAATAATAATAATTGTCGCAGATCACGTAAGTATTCCCTCTAATTTCAGTCACCAAAACAATACAGATAAAACACAGGAGAACCAAAATAATCAACACCGACCCAAAAAACTGAAGGAAGAAATGGAAAAAAAAAAAAAAAAAAAAAAGACTGGTCATGGAATGCTATTTCAAAAGTCACCCCAAAGACCCAGGATATGGCAAACGTAAAAAAGAGTTATGGGACATGTCCAGTGACTACCATGCATCAGAACAAAGAATTGCAGACCAAGCGAAACTTATCAAGAGAGATTGGCTTCAAATCTAGAACTGAATATTAATACAACAAAAGAAAAATGATGAAACAGACGAAGAACCCCCCTCCCTCGAGGGAGTCCCAAACATAGGCACTACAGGAGGCAGAAGAACTGCAAAACTTGGATACAAGAAACATGGAAACCGAGACCTATGAAACAGAACTTTACAGAAATTAATTAGCTGAAGTAGAAAACATTGGAGAACTTATGAACGAGGACAAAAAGCTTCCATGCTTAAGAAACAAAGAGTGGAAAAAACTAAAAACGGCGACAGAGAAGGTGAACCAACTACTCCCGTACATCTCAACAGAGACTATTACAGACCTAATCTCTGCAGGGGCCAAGACAATAAGTATGAAGTTAAAGGAAAAAAGACAAAGAAAAAGGACCAACAAAACCTGGATAGGAAATGAGGCTTGAAACTCAGATCAACAAACTCAAGAAAGAAGCCGACGCGATACACAAGATGAAAACAACTAGAAGAGGATGGAAAAGTAGAAATGCGACCAGCGAGGAGAGGCTCAACAAGAAACAGGAAGTGAAGGAAAAAATAGCAGCAAAAGAAGCGAGATAAGACTATAATTCAACTCTAAACAGTGCAAGCAAAACGAGCCAATTCTACCAAATTGTAAATGGAGGAAAAAAAAAAAAAAAAAAATAGAACAACCGGACTCGACAAAAACGAAACGCTACTGGAGCCAAATTTCAGAACGAATGGATCATAATAGAAATGCAGAATGGCTGAAAGAAATGAAAGTCACAGCAAATTGAAGGAACAGCGAATGAAATTAGCAAGGAAATCCTCAAGACAACCCTACAAAAAATGTCCAACTGGAGAGCACCAGGTCACGACAGAATACATGCATATTAGTTTTAAAAAGTTCACAACATGAAAGGCTTATCAAACATCTGAAAAAAAAAAAATGTGCATCCACGATGTACATGTACCAGAATGAATGCCCAAAGGTAGAACCACACTGGTGCAAAAAGACATTGAACAAGGAACCACCCCCAGCAACTACAGGCCTATAACCTGTTTATCTACAATGTGGAAAATATTAACTACACAACTGAGGGAATAAATTTATCAGTCCCTTCATAAACACAAACCTCTTTCTATGTATATATTTATGTATGCGTATATATATATATATATATATATATATATATATATATATTTGTTTAAAACACTTGCTTAGCAAACTCTCGACAGTTTTTGGTCTACAGACACTAAACTTAATATACAAAATATTCGAACCCATGCGAAAATTTATATTTGAATTTTAGCTGGTGAAAATCGGTGCAAAAGTGTGAAAATTAAAAAAATATGGAATTTTTCAGGTAAAGGTTGTATACGTAACGTAATAGCTATTGGTTCATGTTTTAATTTTTAGCCTTACAGCAAACATCTCGTCATAGCTCGGGCATTAACGTCAAAGGAAAAATAAATCGTAAACTAAACGTTTTGGTTATGATTCTCGGTTGTGGCACACGAGTCTTTTTTTTTTTACTTTTTGAATTATTACTCTATACTGGATCCAATATAATATAATAAATACGAAATCTACATTAATCAAAATATCATATATAAGCGTATTTTACGATCGGGCAATGCCGGCTAGTAGAAAAACAAAGTAATCGCTGAAACCTTTGCAATTGCCGATTTAAGCAAATTGTGCAGATAAAAACTCCATTTGTTTTAAAACGCGACAGTTTCACCTTTGCCCCATGAAAGGCAAACCAAAACAAAATATATTACAGCTCGTTAGATTAATGAAGTGATGACAGAATGCCACCTCATTTCAAGATAAATTGCTGTTAAAACTAAAATAAAAGATTTGTGTGCACGTCTCACGCTGATGCTGCACCTGCCATCGTGTCAAATCGAAATGTAATTTTTGGAAATTTTATACCTTCCCCGTCGATTTGAACTGAACACATTTTAGGCGCCATTAAAACTTTAGATTTGCGTACAAATAGACATAATCTTAAAAAAATAAAAATGAATAAATAAATAAATAAATAAATGGAGACTCATTTTAAAAACAGTATATAGATTACTGTTATACTCTGATGGTGATCTACCGTATTCGCAATTTAATAGACTCTTCCATTTGTATAAAGGAGATTACGACAAAGTTTGAGAGCAGTCTTTTTGTAACATTTTGTACTCCTGCAAATATACCAATATACCACCGTGTTATCTTATTTATTATTGGAACTTCAACACTGAGGAGAATTATTTATTTAAAATGAACATGGAAAAAATGTAATTTGATACTGAAAAAGTTGGATTTCCCGAAAACTATTCTACGTTGAGAGGACGTAGGGAAATTTTATTTCCTTAACTGGGTTTGAATAAAATTTTATTGAATAAGTTTTAAATATAGATATTAAATATTACTCTCTCTCTCACACACATATATATATATATATATATATATATATATATATATATATATATATATATATGTGTGTGTGTGTGTGTGCACAGGCAATTTTTGATTAGCCAAAGTGCTCCCACTTTAAGCGCAATGGCTTGATTTTCTCCACCTTTCAACTTTGTGTCACATCTTCCTGCTGTGGGATTGGAGGAGATACTAGCCGTCTTGGATCAGTTTTTCTGTAACATAGTATCCTGCACTTCTGTAAATATTTATTCTTGGAAATATACCATTGTGTGGTCTGTCTTATTATCGCCCTTTCAAAGTCACAGCAATTACCCAACTGTAAAGCATAATCAAATAACGAACTCTAATCCACAGGTTAATATTATTCATGTTTATTTGCTGTTTTTTTATACGTTTACATTTTATCAAACAACAACAATAACAAGCAAATAATTTGTTTATGAATATCGGATTGGCATTCAAAATTCGTGTTACGTTACGCATTTATCAATGTGACATCATGATAAGGTGTCATCCAGTAAGTCAGTTGGTCTTCTTTGAAATGTCTCGAAAAGTGAATCAGTGTGCGGGTCGAACATTTACATTTGCGTAAAGAGGAAATAATGCGTCTTAATCGATGCTCAGCCCCAGACAATTGTTAGCGTTTGTTATACAGACATTCAAAGGTGAAACATTTGCTGTCGGATTTTGATAGTGATGGGAGAATACGGGTGCTTTTTTTATCGCAACTTTTTCTGTGGTGGAGAGAGTCATGAACTCAGACACTGAATGGTTCGAGATTCCTAATTCGCAAAGTAATTTAATGGTTTCACCGTCGGGTTAGCTAATAATATAATAAAGTATGCATGGGTGAAATATCACATCCCATCAATTAAAAATTTTTGGACATTGGTAGATCTTATATAGGAGGAATTGGTTGAAAGAGTGAAAGGTTCTTCTAATCGATTTAAAAGTTCCTTTAATTCATCACATGAATAAATGTGTCGTCCTCACTGTTTCCAGCGTCCCACTTGTACAGCAAGTTTTCCATTTTTTATTTCAATAAAACAATTTACCGTGAACACATAATACGTGCTTGAGTTTAACGATCCTAGAGTCTGTTGCTTTTCTTCTGACGTTTTAAGCTTTCGAAACAATTTACTTTCCATCATCAATACGAGTATACAATCAAATTTAAGCTTCTTTAAAAAGACGATTAAGTTTTGGTCGTATCATCCCCCCCCCCCCCGAATCCGTTCTCTTTGGCCTTTTGGTCAAGATCAAAGTGTAGTATCTGTTCTTCAGATGCTGCACTTCTATTTCTTGTTCTCTTTCAGTGGAGGAGAAATCCTTCACGACTGAGACAATTTTTATTTTTGTACCTTTTCTCCACGTTAAAAAACGACCCTGGTGTCTAACTCTGTCCCGTGGGGAGGCATAGTAAATAGGTACAACCAAAACCATTCAAGACAAATACGAAATTCTGCAGAATTATTCTTACCTCTATTAGCGGAACCTGTGGAAATTACACAGCGACATCTTTCGTATGTGATGTATTGCTGCTGGCCATTCTGTGGACATTCAGCGTGAATGGAGACCCCATGATATTGTTGTAGCCCTTTTGTTAAAACTGTACAAGTATTTATTTAAGTAATCTGGTTAATGTAGTGTCAGAATATATTTATCTCCAATAGGAGTTTATGATATTTCCAATGTATGGGCGCCCGGCGCGAACAGAAACCTCATCATATCATTACACCATCTTTAGACAGAACAGATACTACCCTTAGATCATAGTCAGAAGACAAAGCATATTTTAGTTTCAGATACGGCTCAACAAAAGCGACATTTAAAAAAAAATTTAATACAACATACTCCTAACCTTAAATTAGTATATACCTATATACTAATTTAATGTTCGTAGTATGTTATCACCTACCCTTATTTTTTAATAAATAGCATCTAATTTATAATCTGGAAACTGTGACACACGTACGCACGTTAAAGGTACTACGGTATTAATATATAGATATGACTAAAAGTTTCACCAGTTTGCGAAAGATTTTTGTACTAACGAATCATCGCTTATGAAGGCATAAAGACCATTCAAGGATAAGAGTTAATAAGTTTGTCAAGTGAATTAAGAGACAACACCTTGAGGATTGGAAGCGATTGTTTTAACCGAGTAGAATATGATTTATGAGAACGGCTCGACAAGAATTTGTTAACATTATTCTTGGAAACGACAATGTTGTAGTCAGCTCGGAAGAATCCCCGTCATACCGTGTTTTACAGATGGGTAGTTATTGGAAAGAAACTTTGCTCGTGGAAGTTTCGTTCAGTTTGAGGTAAACATAGAAAAGAAAGAAATCTTATAGTAGTTGCAGCTTGACGAGTTTTTGTTGTGAATGTTTTCAGTTTTTTCCTGTTTAATAATCAGAAAGCCTGTTATCAAGATAAATACTTCGTATAGAAGAATGATGCTTTACAATAAGTGGAAACCGCTATTTTCCTAAAATATATACATCAATAACATCTTAAAATAATTTTTTTAAATTACATTTTTACCACAAACAAGGCACATTCTCACATCAAGCTTGCTCCATGTCTGAATGCACTTTATGTAAAATTTTAAATGTTTAGACCAAAACTTTCCTGAATAATCTGGTAGAGATCGTAGAGGTCATTTTTTTTTTTTAACTTTGACCCAAATTTTGACCCCATAACGTTTGTTTTTGGGCTCAAATCAAATTACAAAGTTTGATCCATATCCAAGTAACTTGCATCTAAAATTTCAAGTGTTTAGACCCAAAATTAGCGGGGGAGTTTTCAAAGGTAAAATCGTTGAACCTTGACCTCATGACAGCCAAATTTCTGGCCGAAAAACGATTAAAAAGATTTTTCTAAATCTCAAGTCTGTAGACTGAAATTGACAGTAGTTTGGTAGGGAAATTTACACACACAGACAATTTCACTTTTATAGATATATAGATATAGATTATTAATTTGCTTTAATACAAGCAAATGTCTATTTTTCTCCATCTGTGTGGCAAAAACAAAATTCAGACAATCACTTGTTTTTTTTTTAAGTACTAAAAATCATTATTGTAGGCCGAGTTTATTTGGTTAATGGGAGGAAATTCAACAGCACACATACACAAAGCAATTTCTAGTAAGTAAATGCTATACCAGCCGTTACGCAACCAGATGATACAGCGACCCCATTAAAAAGAGCTCATTAATTACCTTTTAAATCAGTTCTAAATGCATGCGATTTATAAATGGGTAATAAAATGATACATATTACGGAATAAAAGGTTCCGCACTTTTAATTCAACAAGAGCTAAGTGGACCGATAGCATCTGGCCGACATTACCCCCTCAATATTTCGTTTCTGCAAACGCAAGATGAAAGTGCTTCTACGATGATATTTGGACGTGGCGCGCGTCGGTGAATTGTGACCAGATTGCATCGAATTAAATAGTGAGACGATCGCACACTTTTACGAAACTGATGAAAAGCATGGTGAACCCCCCCCAAAAAAAAAACAACAAAAATAAAAACAAAAAAACAAAGCAGTTCTCACTAGACATTTAAAAAACGGGCTAAAAGTTAGAGCCCATTGACTTAGAATGAGCGCTTTATGACAAATTGATGGTTAAATATGGTTTAATTTGTGCTCACTTTTACATTAAAATCCCTATTAATCCCTAACCATACATCAAACGGATATCATAATACTTAGTTCGCTACGCCTTACAAAGGTCCATACAAAATTTCAGTCAGATCCATCGATTCCCTCCCCTTTCACACCATCATTAATTATAATACATTAGGGATTTGCGAGAAATAAAAAGGTCTGATTTTCATATAATATAAATTCTATTTCTGAAAATAATTTATTCGTTTATGAATTCCAGAACCAAGCCAAACGAAATAAGATTAAAGACTTTGCAATAAGAGTTCAATAACCTAGAAAAAAAAAATGGAATTAAATATTTAAAAAATAATGATTAAAAAAGGAATTAAGTTAGCATTTTGGGGACTATCGGATGAAATATTTAACATGACTTAATCTGTATATATATATATATATATATATATATATATTACACAGTGATCACCACTTATCAAGGCCCGGAAGCCACTCAGGGATAAGTGTTATTGCAAGTACATTACGTTAAAATGGTATTAATAGCGAGTACATTACGTTAAAATGGTATTAATAGCGAAACTTAATTGCGATAAATTTGACTTCGTGGTTTTAAAAATGGAGTAAGGAAAATGCTTAAAGAGATGCCCAGGGAAACATTTTTTTAAAATAGGATTTAGAGTTGATATCAGAGGCCGAGCGTTTACTGTTGGCCCCTTTGTCTTCCGAAATAGAGAATAAAAGGACATTCAGAAAGATAATCGCATCCTTTTTTTCCAGTTTTATATATATATATATATATATATATATAAAATAGCCTTGTAATTGTAATCTCAAGTCTAAAATCCATGAAAGGAAACGAAAGACCATTTTTCGCCCTCTACCTATCGAGCCCATTCTAACCCTATACACCTCTCTGCTTGTATATCCCTCGCCTCCCCCCTCTCTTCATTGACAGGCAATATAAAGCATCCGCGATAAGAATGTTTGACGTTAATCCATTGTTTTAGCGAACCTTATCAGATAAACTATTTGCTATCAAACCGAAATGATGCAACATAGAATGACATGGCCGTGATGGCTTCCATCTTTTCCCTGCCAGACGTTGAGAAAAACAAAACAGAAAGACAGAAGCCCTTTTATGCTTTTTTTTTTGCGTGAACCTCACAAGAAACGAGGAATTTAATAACGAAGATTCCTTTTTGTAAATTTGAAGACATAGAATTGGATATTCTTTTATAGACGTATCGTGGCCATTTTGAAATTCTACCGACTCTTTTCGAATCCCTACAGTTAAAAGATAAACAGAATAGAACACGTGAAATATTCACGAAGTTATTTTATCTTCATCCTTTCACCAATTCTCCCGCCCAGCCCATTACTCTTATAATTAATAGTCCGTTAAGATTTCCCTTCTAAGTTGGTTGGTTTTACGACCTATCAACCGTTTTTGCCATTTAATCCAAAATTAAGTTATTTGGTTATAGTTAATATTTTAAATTTTTTCTTAATTCATGTAATGCTTTTTTTTTCTGTGATTGCAAAGAGACTCATGTGACTATCCCCCACCTCTCGAGGGGACAGTGTTTAAAACAGTTCTCAATCACGGGATACAGACCTTAAAGTACTATTGAAAAGAAGACGATACTAATTATCAGATGTGGACACAAGCCAAGTTGGAAAAAAAAGAAAAAAGAAAATGAAGTAAAAAACGAACTGACGCAATCGATTCCTCCTGATTTAAATAACAATCTGCCTCATGATATTATCAATTGATATTTATTGCATATACTAGCATGGGTGCCCGGTGTTGCCCGGGTGTGAGGTGTATGCTGAGCAAAAAAACAACAGCAACAAAAAAGTCAATTTTTTTAACTTTGACCCCTATTATGACCCCTTAACATTTATTGTTAAGGGCTCTAATCAAATTCAGTTAGATCCATGTCCAAGGAACCTATATCTAAAATTTCAAGTGTTCAGACCCAAAATTGTCGGAGGAGTTTGGTAGAGTTCTCAAAGGTCAAATCGTTGAACTTTGACCCTTTAGCAGCCAAATTTCTGACCGAAAACCGATCACATACATTTTTCCAAATCTCAGTACCCTGTATATCAAATTTCGAGTCTGTAGACTAAAAATTGACAGAGTTATTGCGTAGAGAAATGTACACAGACACGTTCACTTTTATAGATATATAGATAGATAGATTTGTTTAACAAAAATATATACGTATGCATAAATATATATGGAAACAATTTTGTGTTTACTATAAACTTTTTTCGCAAATATTATGCAAGTATAAATCATATAGAATATCTGCATGAATATAATTACAGGTAATAGTTAACTAAAGATGATTATCCCATTAAAAAAAACAAAAACGAAGCAACTAACCGGGAATTAATTAAAATGAATGTTTAAAAGAATAGTCAAATTAGCTAGATCGTTTGCTAGTGAATGAAATTCCACAACCAAGAGATAAGAAAATTGTATTTTCTTTTTAAATAAATAGAAAAGAGGGTTTTTAATATGAATACTGATACACAAAAGAAAACCGAATTTATAGGAGTATAAATAGATTAGCTAGCGTGTATTAATCTCTACAATTATACAAATGCAACTATGTGTGTCAGTTTGTTCCTTATAGTCTCCGAAACAGCTCAACAGATTTTCTTTAAAATTTACAGAACTTTGGTGCATAAGTTTGGGAGTGATCTTAGTTAAGTTTTGTCTCGGAATACCCTGATAATTACCAATAATCGATACCGTTATTTTAATTTATCATCGGTAAAGCCATTTTTTCATGTCGTCGCTTAGCAACAATGATATAACAACGAGCCCTGAAAATTCTACTGTTGATAGTGTGTTAAAATTTTTTTTTTTTACATGACGTGGTTTGTAGGTTCAAACTCTGCACGTAAATTTATTAATTTTTTTCATTAACCGCAAAGAATTTTATAAGACTTGAAAATTTACATATTCTTTTTGCATGGCGTGTCTATAGGTTCAAACCCCACACGTAAATTTTTTTTAATGTTTTTTTTTTCGTTAACTGGAAAGAAGTTTATCTAAAATAATTTTATAATAGAAACAATAGGTTCTCTAGAGTACAATGTCGAATAACATATTTAGACTAAGTTATTGCATGGAAGAATGTAATGCTTTCTTCCGGACGATTTCACAAATTTCGATGACAAAAATATAGGAGTGTGAAATATTCGTTTATCATGATTGAATCCGGGCAACGTCGGGTCTCCCTGCCAGTGTTATATATTTGCAAGAAACATAGTTCGTTTCACCCCAATTTATTGATACTAATTTGCGTAAATGCAAGTGTACCACGATAGGATTAAATATTCAATTATTTAAATTTTATTAAATTCTGTAAATTTGACTTTAGAAATTCACTTCTAGGAGAATGGTATCAAAACGAACATATTACACTACCTTAGAGGAGGAGATAATGACTTGGAGTATGGTGTCATGACAACAGAACAGTCGGCACATTAATCCCTGAATTAAGCAGATACTAAATCACTTAGCAATAGTAAACTGAATTGAGCATTACAAGAAAACCGTAAAGTTAAATCTTTCAACTGATGCCAAATCTTAGTAATAGACAATTTCATTTAACGGCGTTGCTAAACATTACGAAATTTTTTCTATGGTGACAGGCAGCAACGAGCAGAAAATTTACCGGCTAAAGTTTTGGATTATTGAACTACTGCTCTCATCTTGAATGTAATTTTTACAATGTTTTAGCCGATGTAACCTCCAACGTTACAGTATATCTTGTCAAACTCTGAAATCTTTATATCGAACTCTATAATCTGCACGAAATTTGGAACTAGATTACCACGAGGATAACATGCTTTCATTCCGTCCGCCATGACCGGGTCGAAGTTTTAATGTTCAATTGTATTCTTTGTATGACTTGCACTGAAGATTGAACCTTCCATCTCCAGAAAAGAGTCACTTAGAACTAAATTTTATCTAGTACTTTACGACATTGGTTCTTACAAATTACTTTAACTTTTACCAATTCATGGCTAACGGCACCAGAGTATGTGAAACCCGTGGCTTAAATAACGATGTTTTTGAACCAAACGATGTTTATAAATGCCGATTTATAAAGTATTTGCTGATTATAATAAACAAATTTTATAGTTTTTGCGAAACGTTTAATTTGACAAAGGGGCAAAGTTTCAAGTCGGCTGCATATTTTAATAGCATTACGCTTTATCATATTACATGTTCATTGGAAAGGAACGACAGCGAAACGCAAACCACGCTTCTCTAAAGTGCCATCTCATTTACTTTCTAAAACGAGTTTCAGTTTCCTCTAAAAATAAAATTCTGATACACACGTGTACATTGTCCGTCATAAGCAACTGTATATTTCTTTTGGAACTTTGTTTATACTTAAGTATTCTATTTTATGAATCATTCGAAGATAAAATATTATATTTACTCAAAACTCTTGATTTAAAGTTTACTAGCAGGGAAAACCAATGTTGCCCGGGATTGAATGATCAACGAATGTTTCACTCATTTTTATTTTCAAAATCGATGAAATCACCCGTTTTTCAATTGAATCGATTGACCGTCTGCTTTAGTTGGTAACCTATCGCGGTGCACCGATAGGAAGCTTCACATGCCTCCCTGCAGCGACTTAGTCTTCTATACATTGTAGTTTATATTGCACTGTAGAGAACCTAATTAGTCTTATAAAAATATTTTTTATATATAATGGCTTAAATTAAGGTTTAAAATGCAAGAATTAAGCATCATACTTCAATTTTGCTCTAGAAAAAAAAAACAAACAAACAAAAAACAAAAAAAACAAAACGTTCATTTCGAACAAACCCTTGTTATAAAAAAGGCATACCATTGATTTTATATGTTGAGCCTTTCTGCTTGTGTGGCAATAAACCTTCTCAAATGAAATTTACATTAGGTTGCATAAGGTGTTAACTTCGATTAAAATCGCCTCTTCTTTCTTTCATCGGATTTTTTCGACTATCAATTCTTATCGAAGACATCCCGATACAAAACCTATCTAAGAACGCGATCAGATACATAAAGTACATTTGTGTGAAATTTCATAAAGATCGGCCCACCCCTTTCGCAGTCCATAGGGAACGAACACACACACATATCTGAACATACATATAGTGTCATTACGAAAAAAATATTCTGAAATTATATATTGAATCTATTAAGTTTTGTTTGTATGTAAATATCATTTTTGGTAATTTAACCTCAATCATTTATTTTAATTCGGCGAGTTGATATCTGACGATTTACAGCTGATCATTCAAGCTTTCATGATTTCATGTTTGATATCAAATAATTTCCAGAAAATTTTACTTCAGGTTAATAAAAAAGCTTCAACCAGAACTTGCTCACATACTTACGAAACTGTTTAAGCGTTGCCTTAAGGAGAAGTGCTTTCCAACACCCTGGAAACCCTCATCAGTATGCCCTGTATTTAAGAATTCAGGTGATAAGTCATCTCCCTCTCAGTACAGACCAATAAGTCTCCTGTGTGTCATGAGTAAGTTGCTGGAATCCATATTAAATAAAGTAGTCAAACAACGCAATAGAAATAACCTTAGTGACACGCAATATGGTTTCCGTTCTGCAAGATCTACCGCAGATGTGCTAACGGTTATATCTCATAGGATTAACGAATCTCTTGACAAAGGCTTCCTTTCTAGGGCAATTGCTCTTTACATATCAAAGGCCTTCGACACAAGATTTCCAGCTACGGTATAACTGGAAATGTTTTCTCAATCATTAAATCATTTCTCTCTGATAGGTTCATAAGAGTAGTGGTCGATGGACAAAAATCAGAGGCCCGCAGTATTAATACTGGAGTCCCTCAAGGATCCATCGTGGGCCCAACTCTCTTCCTGATCTACATCAATGATCTCCTTAACACACACACTTAAATCATTCGTTGACATCTATGCTGATAACACGACCATCTACGGAACACATCAAAGGCTGTAAATGACAAAGTTCTCTCTGATTATCTCTCCTCTGATCTCGAGCGCGTGGTACAATGGGGGAAGACATGGCTGGTTACCTTTAATGCATCTAAAACCAAACTCCTATCTTTACATTATCAACTATCTGATCCCCATCTGGCATCAACTGAAATAGATGGCTTTCGTCTAGGAGAAGCCTCATGTTTTGACAAGCTTCTGGGCTTGACTTTACTCCCGATCTGAAATGGAACACGTACATCAAGTCTGTTGCGAAGGTCGCTGGAAAGATGGTGGGATCCTTCTACCGCCCCAGAAGATATCTCACTACTGATGCAATTCTCTATCTATATAAAAGCCAATTACGTTCAAGGATGGAATACTGCTGCCATATCTGGGCAGGAGCTGCTAAAAACAGCCTATCCTGCCTTGACAGAGTACAAAATAGACTGTGTCTTAGTGGGGGATGCCCCTTTCTCTTCTCTGCAACCTCTCTCCCACAGAAGAGACGTTGCGAGCCTATCCTTGTTTTATCGTTATTTCCATGGCAGGTGCTCGTCTAAATTCCAATCTCTGGTCCCCCCTCGCCAATCTTTCACGAAAAACACCCGTCTAGCTGAATCCACTGTGAAAGATTTTCCCCACTCTTTATCTGCCTAAATCAAAACGTAGATTCCATGAACAAAGCTTCTTTCTTAGAAGTGCACGCCTGTGGAACTTTGTTACGTCTGCCTGTTCCCACCTGACTACAACCTGGATGTCTTCAAGTCCAACGTAAACAAATTCCTGATGAACCACCCCCTTAAGTAGACACTTTATTAAATCTCAACACTAACGTACTATACATGCAATAACCCTTATCCCCGAGTGGTTTCCGGGCCTTAATAAGTGGTGACCACCTTGTAAAAGAAAAATGTTTTAAGCCATTTGTAAGATTTCTCTTCAGTCCACTCATCTGTATAGCTAAGGATGCATTTTTAGCATCGTCTGAAACGCGGAGGATGGGAAAAACTAGGTGAGATAGCACCATTCAGACCTCCACTGGAATTGTATGGAAAGTAGCGGAATACCAAAGAGGCTTATCGTCAGGAAAATTCTAGAAAAAGTTATCGAGCATTATCGACGAGAATGCGATGGTGAACAGCTTGCGAGAACATCAAGCAAATTGCAATGTGGATGGAAAAATCGATCATGGCTGACAGAGCGAGAACATGCTACTCCCGTGAATTAAAAGGTTCCGTTCGAAAGTCTGAGATTCCAGATTTCGACAGTAGAATCCTCGAGTTCGACAAGATACGCCTGAAGTAGGTCGGCAGTTACATCGTCCGAAACATTGTGCAAAGACTAAATATAACACTAGTCAGAATAATCCAAATACAAAAGGCGGAGAGTACTGGAAAACTGGGGAGACTTGTCACTCGGGTCCCAGAGAAACCTTTTTTTTGTCAATGATTTTAGCACTCGTGATGAATCGTGTGAGAACTTATAAGTAAACAAAAGTAGTTTTATCCGCATAAAATCGGCGGTAAATCGAAGACAATGCGTTTCACATTTGTTTTTTTATTTACTTTTTTATTTTTGTAGTTTGAAGATTTCAAATGTTAAACCATTACACAATTTACCAAAAACCCAAGAAAATAGCGAATTTAGATGGACAAAGAGACGAAACAATAAACCACACGATAAATTAATGCGTGCAAGATTTACTGCTTCAAAAGATTACTGAAATATTAAAGAAGCTTATTGTAACCAAGAATCCATGGGAAAACACCGGCCGTTATCTGCGATACCAGTTGGTACCAGAATACCAGAATACAATAGGTGGTTTTCATGGTGATGGTACAGAGAATACTGGAAGGTCCGAAGAAACTTTTTGTCACTCGGATTTCAGATAAAAATCAATGGAAACGATTGGTATGAGAAATTCAACTGAACAATTTTAACTATCAAAACGAAAGTCTTGCTTATTCGAATGCACAAAACAAAAATCCAAAAACATTCGATTTAACAAACATGCACAAAAAGAGGAGTTTGGAACCTTGAGTAAACTTTTTGATATTCTGATGAAAATATATTTTGCCGGAGTCAATTAATTGAAATTAAAAAGATTCTGAATTTTGTTTCTTATTCTGAATGACTTCTTGACTAAAAAAAAACAAAAAAAAAACACTAAACATGCATAAAAAACACATTTTGACACGCATTTTATAACTATTTATGACGATGACGCGTTCATCTGACACGTTTTTAATCTTTTAAATCTTTCTCTTTTTGCCATTATTCACAAAAATACAGATTTGATGCGATTCATTTTTCTTATCAAGATTAAAAGAACATGTTATAAAGCACAAAAAAAGCAAACAATTAAAGCAATGCACTTAATTATAAAAAATAAATTATGAGTTTAGTTTTTTCAGTGCGTAAAGAAATTTTTATCTTGGAACCGTTTGAATTCATTAGTATGAGCAGCAGACCGTCGCCCTGTATAGTCAACTATAATTATTATTAAATAAATCGCATTGTGAACTTTTACTGCCGATCATGAACTCCATTTTACCATCTTATTTTTTGAATTTCTATAATTCAAAATTTGTTTCTCTGTATAGATTCTCCAGCCTTTGACTTGTAATCAGTGTGTTAATCTGTTGTCTTAGATTCTGCACTGGGACAAGTTTAATAAGATGTATATTTTCCAAATCACAAGTTTGCTCACATAAGGATGCAGTTAAATATGAATATGTAACATGCTGAAGGCACGCACTGAGAGTCTCAACACCTGATTGTGGAATGTCGCCATTATTTATTTTTAGATATAAACGTCTTACAATATCACAGATTGATCTTAAGATATTGAAATAGTGATCGTACAACTGTTCCATATTATTTGATTAGTTTGCTTTTTATAAACTCCTCGGATCATCACTGAGGAGGATACCATGTTTTTCTTGAAAACAAACTAATTCGTTGAAGAGGTTCAACTAGTGTTCGAATGATCGATGAGTTTTATCAAACTGAACTTTCTGGAAGTTCCAGCTCTTCAGGTACGTTCACTTACCGATTACTTGGATACAGTGAATCACAACGTTTTCTCCAACCATCAGGGAAAATAGCAACAGTACCTTATCTGCAAGGGACAGCTAACCAACGTTACCGTCTAAGCCGACAGTTAGCTCAAACAATTATCTACAACAAACAGTTGGCCCATACAAGCACCTCGAACATACAGTTCAAATGATATAGTGTGAAAGAATACTTATGTAATATTTTTATTCGTTTATCATACAGACGTTTGTAAGGCTCAATACTTTTCATTCATACTTCGCAAAAGAAACAAACGAAACGAACATCTTTATTAAATGAGCCATTGTCAGATTAGCATTTTTCTTATCTTGTTCTAGCTGAAATGGGGCATCCTATCTGATGCCAGACATTCACATCTCATAATTCTGACTGGAAGATCTTTTAAAGATTCTAGCCGTCTCTTTAAGTATAATTATTTGTATCTATTAACTTGATTCACAATCCGGGTAGTTTTTAAATTTTTTTCATGAGTGCGGTTGCTCCTATAATTACTAGAATAGCGGAGATCTTCCTAAGATCCCAATTTCTATTCATGATATACGTAAGATGTTGGTATTTCGGTATCTTCTTTCTCTCATTTCTGTTGAACCCAACATCATTAGTGACACTGACTTCCACTAGGGTTGCTTCTTTCTCCTTGTCCCACTATATCAGATTTAATGTTTTCGCTGTAGAAATTCCATAGTCGAGCACAAAACATGTTCGTTTTTGTTGCTTTATTCATTAAAGAGGGAAAAAGAAAGAAAAAAAATGGATACAAATATGTTTGCCCCCCTCCCCAAATATTCTTGTACTCAATTGCAAAAAGGCAGCGAGTTAAAATAGTCGATTATCGGGAATTACAAATCCGCGAATAACTATTTGTTGGAAACGTCTAAACATCAGAATAATAGGTTTGGTCTGTCGGTAAAATAGCCCGTCAGATTTCGGTGTTAAAGATCATTTGTAGATTTTAAAAAGAGATTATGTTTGTTCATCTGTCGGTCACATTAAATTTGAAATATTTTCATCGCTGAGTGAATGGACGCACTGTACTAACATACGTCCAATTGATTTGAATGTGAAACTAATCTAACTGAAATTTGTAGATTTTAATGTGAATGTTGAATGTAAATAAAGAAGATAATATTTATTATTCGACGATCTGGGTTTTGGAAAGGACTAAGAAAATGGGTAGTTTTGTTTGGACAAAGAAAGTCCAAAGCGGACAAGTACTAAAAGACCAAAGTGTCGCTACTAGACACCAGTTATCTGCGATTCCAGAGACCCAATGTCAACAATCTAAGAGTGCTGACTAATTGAATCTTTAAAAACTGATACAACGTTCTTCAAACGATGCTTCATTTTATTTTGCTGCGACATATTTTTTTTATTAGATACAGAAGGCCGTAATAACTCCAGTTCTCTGAATATTAGCTAATTCTAAACCAGTAGTGGCAGGGAGGTTATGGTAGCTAACTAGTTAACGATGTGAACCGACAACCTGGATGTGCCAAGTTCGAATCTAGTCCGTTCCACAGAAACAATTTCACTTAGGAACGTTGGCAACCATCACATGGTCCCAACTGTAAGTTCCTAATATGCTTCTAGAAAAAGTTCTTAATACAAAGATATCGGGGGAATGAATGACAACAAAATCATGAATAATGCTCTACAAACAATACAATGATATATTCTATATTTTAAAAAGTTCTTGGGGTGAATGCATAATTATCAAAATGTCTGTTTTAAATCAGATTTAATTAGATATAAACAGGCGCTAATTTTTTAATCGATTCTGAAATTAAATTCTGTAAATGAGAGTTTAAGTTTTCTCAGACCATAATTTCAGTTATGTAGTTTAAACTTTCATACACGTTTTATTATATCAACATGTTATCGATTGGTTTCAAGTAATTAGTAGTCTTAAGCATAGCACGAAACTGTCTCGGACACGTTGAACATGATGTTCGACTATACATTACCTCAAAATCAAGGTTTCCCAGCCCTTTCATTATTTTATTACGCCTACCTAATTTCATATACCCTCACAACTTTCCTGGGTACAATCCAACATTGCATCCAGTGATGAGAATCAAATTAGGGAGTGAGGAGCCGCCCCCTCCTCTACAGGTTAAATAGAAACTATCCTTTTTAGACGTTTTCAAAAGATACATCTACCAAAAAATCTTATACAAAATACGATTTCGCATGAAATAATGCAATGGTTGTCTAACAACCGACAAAACTTCAGGAATTATGATGAGCCTGTCTAAAAATGTGTATTCACGCTATTACTTTCATATTTAACAAAAGGAAAATAGATTCTTACGTAATGGGTTTCTAAATGTTTTGTCCCGTAATACGGGGTTATTCCGATATGAATGGTTGAACTCAATAAGGAGCCGTTCGGATAAAAAGTGGATTATTGATATAAGGCGTATAAGTTGTTAAACTTCGCTTTATACTGATGCTACCGGTGCTTGTCCCTCCACAAATATGGCAACCCCATTACTAGGTCATTCTTTACAAACAAATGATTGGATTCATTTACTTTCGATTCTTAACATTAGAGTAGAAGGCAATTTTAATCATTTTTTTTTTAAATATTTTTAGCATTTATTCAATCAGTTTTAAATTTAACATTAACGTTATATAAAAATATTCGAAGATAGTGAGATCTTTGGCTTGAATTGGATTAACTCGTACGCGCAATAAGGTTTGTTTTATTTTTTTAATTGTTATTCTTAAAAATGATTTTATCTCATTTTGAACACCTTCAGTAAGAAATCCAAGCTGAAACTAAGTGAAACCATTAAAACCATCCTTTCTAACCGTCCCACGGAGAGACTTGTTGCGTCTCAGACGGATGTATGTAGGTTAGTATCGATTTCGTTAACATTTAGTGGAAATATGGGACATTCGTGAAAGATAAAATCAGGAATCAGAGTTTTCCAAACAAGCTGGGTATCCAACATATCACACGGGGGGGGGGCACTCTTATCGATAAAAAGGCAAGTAGAGAAAAATGTGCTTCGTTTATTTAGGAGAGTTCATTTGGAACCTATTTTATTTTATTTTTTTTGTAAATAATTTTCAGCTTCGTCAGCAACTTGTTTGGATTTCATGTCTTGTGCAAAATGGCACATTAACTGCTTGGACATGTACGGAATGTTGACTCGCAATCTATCGCGGTTCAACAGGAAAATATGCAATACTAGTAAAAGTACTATACACAAACACACACACACACACATATATATATATATAAGCACATTCTTAATAAAATGTTGATGAGTGCATAATATCATGAAAGTAGATATTTTCCAACGATCAGAATTTTAAACATAGCCACGCCCTTGTGCAAAATTGTATAACATCAAAAATTCTAAATGTACTTACATTTAGATTAAAGGAATTATGTTTATTTGCCGGGGGAAAAACTCCAATAAGTATATTTATAGGAAATTATATATCTATCTATAAAAGTAAACGTGTGTGTACATTTTCCTTCGCAATAGCTTAATTTTCAGTCTACAGACTCGAAATTTGATATACAGGGTACTGAGATTTGGGAACATCTTTGTGATCGGTTTCGGCCAGAAATTTGGTTGTTAAGGGGCCAAAGTTCAACGATTTGACTTTTGAGAACTCTACCAAACTCCTCCGACAATTTTGGGTTTAAACACTTGAAATTTTAGATATAGGTTCCTTGGACATTGATCTAACTTAACTTTACTTGAGCCCCAAACAATAAATGTTAAGAGGTCAAAATAGGAGTCAAAGTTTAAAAAAGTGACCGTTTTTTTTTTTTTGCTCAGCATACACCTCACACCCGGGCAACGACGGGCACCCATACTAGTATATCTATAAAAGTAAACGTGTGTGTGTGTTTGTGTGCGTGTGGGGAAGGGGTGTACATTTCCCTACGCAATAACTGTCAATTTTTAGTTTACAGACTCGAAATTTGATATACAGGGTACTGAGATTTAGGAACATCTTTGTGATCGGTTTTCGGCCAGAAATTTGGCTGTTAAGCGGCCAAAGTTCAACGATTTGACCTTTGAGAACTGCCAAACTCCTTCGACAATTTTGGGTTTAAACACTTGAAATTTTAGATATAGGTTCCTTGGACATTGATCTAACTTATGAACTTTATTTGAGCCCAAAACAATAAATGTTAAGGGGTCATAATAATGGTCAAAGTTAAGAAAAATTGACCTCTGCGTTCTCTTCCAAATTACTCAGACAATTTCTGGTCTAAACATTTGAAATTTTACATAAAGGGTATTCAGAGATAGGGCAAGCTTTTTAATCGGTTTGGGTCGAAAATTTTTAGTTACCAATATATAAATGTATGTATGTATGTTTGCATGTCTGCTTAAAACTTTCGACAGAGGCGACGGATTTTTACAAGATCAGTAGCGTTTTGAAGTTCGCCCTTTCAGACGACAAATATCGAAAAATTGGCTACAAACATTAATATCTTCGACTTCAACTGAGCACTTTTCTACGGGGGGGGGTCGCTTTTTCGCTGATATTTTTAAAAGTCATCCTCTCCTTTCGATTGTCTAGCCTTAATTTAAACATAAGTCACTTCCGGTTTGGCGGTAGTCGTAACAGCAAAGACGTCAAGTTTTTTTTCCCGTTCTTTTCCTCCTTTACGGTACTGGTTCGAGCCTAACTTCCTATACCACTTTTTTTTCTCTCAACAGACACATCCAAACACCCGGGTAACGCCGGGCTGAAATGCTAGTATATATGTACACGTGTCTGTGAAATGCCATGTTTTACTGTGATATCACCATTTATCAAAGCCCAAAAGCCACTTGAGAATAGAGGTTACTCGAGTGTCAGGTGGACGGTGAGAGAACACCGTGATGATTGTTAATGCTGGTTATTATTGAACAGAATTTGATTAATGAGGTGAATCAACAAGAATTTGTTTACCTTTGACTTGAAAATGACCATGCTGTAATCAACTGGGAAGTATTTAACAGACAGGCAGTTCTATGAGAAAAACTTTGCTTGTAGAAGTTTTAGTTAGATAGGTATGAATACAGAAAGGGGAAGAAAAAGTATTGATAGTACTTGTAGATAGACGAGTTTTGTCATCTCTATATAAATAAAATGAACTCATTTTTTCCCGTCTGATTTTGACATTAATAGGATTAAAAATCAAGATATTTAATGCAAATATACTATGCACAAACGGCAGAACAATATCTGAGGTGTGTTATTGGCTTATTATTTCTCAAATTCCTCGATAATCTTAGATTTCTATACTTTTTCTGCTGAGAAGTCACGTCCAAAATCGGTTAAGATCAATGGAAGTGGTAAAATATTTTCTCTCTAATAAATTCCTCCTCTCCCTGCCACCACATAACACCGTTTGGGGATCGTTCACAAGGAACAGTTGAGAAGAGAACACCGGTTTGGCTTCGTAGTTCTTTCATGTGAAGTTATTTAAAATCACTAAACTAAGCTGCAGTGCTCTGTGGCGTAGTAGTTAGCGTGCTGAACAATTCACATTATATTTTCACGTTCGCGCCGACCTACCGTAGTGTTTTTTTTTTTTTTTTTCTCCTAAACAACTGGAATGGACTTTTCTTGGTGGCCGAACTGTTAACGTTGCAGATGTTTTTTTTTTTGTTTTTTTTTCACACTTTATTTTCCTACTTTTACTCATGACTCCGGGTTTGATCCTTCCTACTTACCTACCATAACATTTTTTAAAACTCCCCCCCCCCCGGAAACAAACACTCGGGCAACGCCGGGTACCCCCGCTAGTTTGTCAAATAAAGTTTTCTGATAAAAACTAATATACATATATTTCAGAATCCCGTCTTTCACATGATCTGTTCAGCCAACCACGTCTGCAGATTTCTTAGTCCTATTCAAGCTTTAACATGTACCAAGTGCACCCATGCCGGCCTTTTTTTGAATTTCGTAATACATAAGTATGAAGCATTAAGCACAAACAATAACATAAATCGTTCTACTGGCAATCATTTCCTTCTTATTAAACCTTATTCTCGAATGGTTTACTTGATAATTAAATAGCTTGATACAATAAATAAATAAAACAAGTGCCTCACTAGTTCGAAACCAGATCAACGATAATAAACACAATAAATAATATAATAGTTTATTTCACATAGGTAGAGCTCGTCAGCCTTAGAATGCAGCTCAAGTGGAAGGTAAACCCTGACTTCAAGCCTCCCCTGCATTATGGAAAATATTTCAAGAGTCAACCTCGAGGGAAAGTCCGAAGTGGAGCCCCTGACTGTAAGCTAGTTCGACATTACCTACATTTTACCAACTTTTACGACGGCGTTGGTGCTAAACTAACAGTCTTGCTTTTTCCTTTGGATCAACCAACTACGTGGAGAAGGGTGACGTGTTATCCGGGCAACAGCCTGTCCTACACCAACCAGGTTAGTATCCAATGGATGCATCATTCATGATCGACCTCACACTATCATTTTATTTACCTAATAAGGAATCGAGATTTTTATTGAATCGTACGTACGCTAACGAAAGTCGGTATTCAACAAGACTAAAAATATTTACTAGATTTGCACAAGAATACACCGGAAAAAATAAATAAACAAAAAAAAACAAAAAAAAAAAACACAAAACAAACATTAAATACTGAAAGATAAAGAAATAAGTTTGGAAATATAAGAACTTCGAGAAACTTACCTTCTTTGGCTATGCGCACTTGACTGAGAATTTTTCGGATGCCGGTAATTTGATGTTTGAATTGCTTGTAAGTTTGATCGGACGAACAACCTCGAAACAATTGCACCGCTTCGTTTAACAGCTTCATTGTTTCTGTCTTTTCTGAGGCACTGAATGTCTGAAGCTAAAAAAAAATGTATTGATTATATATATATGTTTTTATTATAATGCATGTCCGTATATACTTCTGTCAACGTATTATTTTAAGTAATTATAACAACTTTATTACTAATCACAGTAACTCATCGTTTTGTTTATAAATTTGTCCAATATTTCGTCATCATTTTTTAAAACATTGTTAAATTATAGTTTTTTCCCTATCAGAGTGTGAGAATTTTTGGCAATTCCTATCACCTTTTACTTTCAGGGGACTAAAAAGTGATTCTTGGGTTGACTTTCGAAAGCGTCTTTCGCAACTCGCCTCCTTTATTTATTCTTTAGTTCTCACATTCCACGAGCAATATTTCTGACAAAGAGGGAATAATTGCTGCTTCCTGGATCTGGATCTATCCTAACACTTATCATCGGCAAATTTTTGACCTAGAACTAGTATTTTTTTACTCCTTATATCAAGCGACTTCATGCTTAGTCTGGATCGATTCACATAAAAATAAAATATATATTATGGGTAAAGATCGCTGAAGATGTGATCGTTATTTTGAAACTCGTGCAAGAATTTCGTTTCAACTGTTTTCTATGTTTGCGTTTTTTTTCTTTTCGTATGAAATTGTTTCGTTCATTTAGAAATTGAAAATACATTTTAGAATAATGCATGCCCACGAATATTTCTGCTATAAAATGTTTTTCGTATGAGAAAAACACAAACTACAAATATAATGTAAATTATCGTCAGAAATTTTTGTGAGGTTTTTTGAATCATGATTAAAATATTGTTCCATATAGTTTTTGTTTCTTTTTTATTGAGGAGTGAAAAATTTCGACGATTCTTGTCATCTTTGTCTACCAAATAGGAAAATCTCGTGGAGATGCGATGATTATCAATACAACTTATTTCTTGAAAACGCTTCTAAATAAATTGCATCTTCGTTGCATTTTTGTTGATATGTGATAGAAATCACCGGAAATTCCGACTCCCCAATGTTACAAGAACAAAAACAGCATACACTATATCTCTACTATTATATAAAATGAAATTTTACATAATAGTAGAGTGTTTTTCCGTGAGTTCGTTCCGTATAGACTCAAAAATGCCTGGGTCAATTTGTATGAAATTTCACGCGAAAGTACTTTATGTGTCTGGCAGTGTTCTAAGATGTTGGATTATCTTTCTATCAGTAAATATTTTCTCACTTGAAATTGAGAAAAATGAAGAGTGGAGTAGCGAAAACAAAAAACGAAAAAAAAAACTGAAGAGAAAAAAAAAACCGAAGAAACAAAAAAAAAACCGAAGAAACAAAAAAAAAAAAACCGAAGAAACAAAAAAAAAAAAACCGAAGAAACAAAAAAAAAACCGAAGAAACAAAAAAAAAACCGAAGAAACAAAAAAAACCGAAGAAACAAAAAAAACCGAAGAAACAAAAAAAACCGAAGAAACAAAAAAAAACGAAGAAACAAAAAAAAACGAAGAAACAAAAAAAACCGAAGAAACAAAAAACTGAAGAAAAAAAAAACTGAAGAAAAAAAAAACTGAAGAAAAAAAAAACTGAAGAAAAAAAAAACTGAAGAAAAAAAAACTGAAGAAAAAAAAAACTGAAGAAAAAAAAACTGAAGAAAAAAAAACTGAAGAAAAAAAAAACTGAAGAAAAAAAAACTGAAGAAAAAAAAAACTGAAGGAAAAAAAAACTGAAGAAAAAAAAACTGAAGAAAAAAAAAACTGAAGAAAAAAAAACTGAAGAAAAAACCTTGCAGATTTCCAACAATTTACAAAAAAAAAAAAAAAAAAAAATCTGCATTTGTTAAATAGAATAATCGCTTTATAATATTTATGGACATCTTTCTCTGCATATTTAATTATTTTGTGATGAAAAGCACAGATATCGAGCAATCTAATTTGATATACAAAGCTGGAGACTTTCATTTGAAATCATGCCTTTTTCAAATCTTTCATCTGGCTATTATATATTACAAATATTAATCCGATTTAGATAATCATTTTAATAATGAGTTCAAGGATGAACTCGATATTCTCTGCAGATCTAACTATCATTTTTCCAATTTGCCAACTTTCAATTGAAATGCACTGGAAAGCATCCTATAGAAACGAGTGTAACAAGTATTAATAGCGAGGTGAATCTCCTTTTTACAATAACCAACCTCTGGACTTGCTTCCTGTGGTTATCATTAAGAGGTAGAGGCGGTTCCTATGTGAAGCAGCAATAGTTGATCAAGTTTAGTTTAGTAACCAGAAACTGATTCACAATGACAACCTCCAGCGGTAAGGCGGAACGGGAGACAGCCACAAGCGGTAAGACAAAACGATGTAAGTAGTAAGAAAATTGTGATGTGTCTGGTAAACAGAATGTTTTTTTGAAATTAATATAGGAATTGAAAGCTTTGCATCATCCAGTGAAAAATAATACAGATACAATAGAGAACGGATTTATTCCGTCGGGTACAATAATAGAAGTCCATGTCTGGTAACCAAAATGGTAAGCGAGTTGACAAACTGTTTAATGTTCACATTCCATCTCGCGTCTTTAACCGACTACTAGTTTTGCTTTCCTTAAATAGGCACGAATTTAGTCATGTGTTCGACATCACATCAATAACATTCGCCTATTTATAACCGATTAGTCGTCTAATTGAACTGTTTTATTCATTATGCCGTTTTTAAATTTATAAAATATAAAAGAATCTGTATTTCCCGGCAATAAAAGTCATCTTCGTATATTAAACGAAATAAGCAAAATTACAAACTGTTGTGGAGGAATCACCCTCACAATGGACTGTTCTATCCATTATATAAACCATAGACCTTTTGATCCCAGGTGTGGATTAAACACCAGAGCTCCCGATCGTCACGTTGGTTTGTTATTTTTCCTGCGATTGTTTTACATATTATTATTGTTATTGCCGTGTTAAATTTGTTTTATTTGTTAAAGTTGTTATTGCTGTTATCTTCCTGCTGTTATTTTTGAACGGGACTTTTACCTTATTTTTTTTATTATTTTTTTTTTCCCCTCTCTAACCCGTCGGCCATGGCGTCCGCCAGCAATGTGCCGTCGGAAGAGGACAAAAGTGGCGAACAAAAGAATGGGTGGGCAAAACCACCCAAAGTTAAAATAGACGTTAACAACTTTTTAACGGAAGCAAGGAAATGTTTGCAATATGTTACAGAAACAGGAGTTACGTTAGAAGCACCACGGCTACAGGAATTTGCCAAGAAAACGATCTCACTTTTTGTGGTAGATCGCAAGACCAAAAAATTGATCAGGTCAACTAAGGAAACTGTAACTAAATTACTGGCAACGGCAGGAATGCGTGCGGATCGTGTAACGAAATGCAGAGGCTACAATACCTGGGCCGCCCTGTTTAAAACAGAAGAAGAATGCGTCGCACTAACTAAAAAAGAAATCATTACACAAGACTACATTTTAAGAATGGAGTACCTAGGACGGAGGAGAACGACTGTTTCCATTTTCGAAGTGCCAGGGGCGGTCCCAGGTGAATATCTAGCTGCCTACCTCCTGAAATTCGGTGATATTACTGGTATAGAGGTGGACCAGTACAACGGAGTCTGGTCCTTCGACATCCTTTTAAACAAAGAAGCTTTCCTCGAAATACCCTACTTCCTGGAAGCGGGAGCTGAAAAACTCCCCATTGTGGTCACAGGGAGGAGGCCGACCTGCTGGATTTGTAGTGAAGTAGGTCACTTAACCTACACCTGTCCGAAAAAGACCAAAACCAATGTGACAAACACAACAAACCCTAAAGAGGTGATTGTTGGGCACCTCGAACCTGAGGCTAGAACGCCAAATACAAGCAAAAAAATTGAAGTGATTAAAGAAATCACAACAGAAGAATTCGAAAAAAAATTCAACTCCGAGATGGAATCGCCTAAAAAGAGAGAATGGACACTGGTACCGTTTTCTAAATCGCCTCGTAAAACGTACGCGGATAAACTGACCAAAGAGCAGATATTAGACATTAGGACCAGTAAAGACCCGGGGGGCAACAAGTTTAAGGCCCTGCTAAAAATAAAGGACTCGCTTGATGAAAAGCGCAAGCAAAGCGAGAAGAAAAAACAAAAAGAAAAAATATTAGATTTCCCCGAATCTCTCTTCCCCGAAAAGCCTGCCCCTCCTCCAAAAGAGAAAAGATCACCCCGTAAAGCGCCACCCCTCTCTCCAGCAAACGTACCAAAAAGAGACCCAAAGTTGACAACCCTAGGCTCCCCATCCAAAAAGACCCCTAAACCGTCCCCTAAACCGTCTCCATTCTGCTCCCCAAACAATACACCCCAAAACTCCCCCCCCCGCTTCCCCTATGAAAATTGACATGCCCCCTCTTCCATCACCTCGCCCTTCTACTTCTGAAAAGAAAAGACAAAGAAGTCCCTCCGTGGAAAAAGACCAAAAAAAGAAAAGATCCCCTTTTTTCAGGGCAAAGACGTGTGTAAGATCACGGCTAATATAGAGACCGTATCCAAAAATCACGTTGGAAAAGACTACCGAAACCTCTACGCGGTGAAGCAGATAAGCAAACTGGACATTACAAACCCAGAAAATTTTCCTAATGCCAAAAGACTTTTAACTGTGGTCAGAAGTCGTGAAGAGGCCAAAGGAGTTTGGACTATGCTGGAGGAAGCAAACTCTGCTTTTAATATCATTCCTCCAGCAGCCTTTTTTAGCGACTCCGACATACTTAGAATGGAGAAACTATGTGTTGGACGGGTCCCCATAAAAATCCACCCTTCACTTTATAGAGCGATTAAGTTAACATTTCCTCTAGACATCGGTGGTCTGTCCCCTGATGGGGCCATCACTAATGAGATGACCTCAGGATCATTGGGGACAGCTGTCGGTGTCTTGGCATTGTCCATGTTTGTTAAGGATACCCAACCCTAGATAGATCACAATGGCTTTAAGGTTAGCTACTTTGAATGTCCGAGGGTTGAGGGACGCCTCTCGTAAACTTCGAGTTGCACGCGACCTTCAACGCCTCGGGGTGGATATATGCTGTGTACAGGAAACGCACTTCATTCCCAGTGATTATCAGGGTGTGCTGCTTAGGGACTTTCAGCTCTATTCAGCACATTTTGATTCCCACTCGAGGGGTGTTTCCTGGCTAGTTAGACGCACTCTTGATGCTTCGTGTGACCCAGTCTATGCTGATCCAGAGGGAAGAGTGCACGTGCTGGATGTTACCGTAAAGGATGTGGCATTTCGATTTATTGGGGTTTATGCTCCCAATAGCCATGGCGAGAGGGTTTCCTTTTTTCGGGGGATTGAGCCCTTCATGAATTCGTCTCGGCGGATAGTTTTAGCGGGAGACTGGAACGCGGTCCTGGATCCCGATTTAGATCGCGGGGGTAATACTTCAAGGGCTACTAACCAGAACCGGGATGCTAAGGCGTTTCGAGGCTTTATTGACAAGTTTGATCTTGTCGATAAATTTCGAAACGAAAAGCCCGGGGATGTAGTTTGGACTTGGACAGGTAGACGCGGCTCCGATCCGGTGCAACTTTCGAGTTACATCGATCGGTTCTTAGTTAAGAGAGTCGACTTAGGGCTTTTAGACTGTCCAAGTTTTCGTAACATAGTTTATTCGGACCATAGGTTAGTCCGGGTTCGGGTAAACTTAGATAGCGTTAAACCTAGGATGGCTAGTTACTGGAAGTTCAACACGTCGTTGTTCGACATGAAGGGCTTCCGGGAACAGCTTTTACTAACAATACAGAGGGAATTGACGGGAGCCATTATCGGGAATAAGTGGTGGGGAAAACTTAAACAAGTAATTAGGTCCTTCGCTGCTGATTTTAGTCATCGACTCAATCTTAATTCTAGAGCAGCGAAAGCGGCACTAGATGATAGATTAAAAAGGGCGGTGGAGGAGGGGGATAGTGATAGTTATACTTTAATTAAGGCTGAACTGGACTCCCTGGATAACAGGAAGGACCAGGGTCTAGTAGTTAGGGCTAGGTTAAAAAGAGTGCCGAACGAGGCAACAAACATGGCCGCGTCAATGCGTGCGGAGGAGCGTCGATGTGCGACTGATCGACACATCGCCAGTGTCACATTGCCGGACGGACGAACCGTAACATCAAATGATGGAATCCTGGAGGGTTTTCGAGCTCATTTGCAGGAGCTTTTTACCATGGAGCCCGGTCTGGAGATTGAACAGTTTGACACGTATTTAGCTGACTTTTCTCGCCTTGAAGCGACCGAAGCAGCTACGTGTGAAGGTAGCATAAAAGAGGAAGAAGTCCTTGAGGCTCTGAAACAAGTCGGGCTAGACAGGACCCCTGGGATTGATGGTCTGCCTTACGAGGTGTACTTAAGGCTGTCGCCCATTTTTATTCCTTTGCTGGCCACACTCTTCAACTCCTGGTTTAGGAACGGGTCTATACCTCAGTACTTTACCAGGGGAATCATTAAATTGCTTCGCAAAGATAAAAATGGAGGGGATGGGATTAGCAATTTCTGGCCCTTAACGATGTTAAACACAGAGTTAAAGATTTTGGCCAAGATCTTAGCAAATCGTCTGCAGGTTGTTTTACATCGTCTCATAAGTCCCGAACAGACGTGTTCTGTTAAGGGCCGGACGATTCAAGATAATTTGCACGCGATACGCTTGATCATAGAGAAAGTCGACACAGAAGCCGCGCTGATCAATTTAGATCAGTCCAAAGCATTCGATAGGGTGGACCATCGTTACCTAGGGGCTGTTCTTTGCTCGGCTGGGTTTGGACCCCAATTTCGCTCATGGATTCGCCTCTTGTATGCTAACCCCGGTGCTATGGTGGAGGTGAATGGGGTGAGATCGAAGCCCTTCAGGTTAACAAGATCTATCCGTCAAGGTTGTCCGTTATCACCCATGCTGTATGTCATCGCGCTTGAGCCCTTTTTGCGCCAGCTTAGGGTGAATCCGGTTCTTCGCGGGATTACTTTGCCAGGTGGTTCTACCCCAGTAAAGTATACCACCTATGCCGACGACGTGACTGTGCTTGTAACGAGCAATGCCGAGATTAGAGTCGTCGACATGGAAACAAGACGGTATGCACAGGTAACAGGGGCCATAATCAACCACGTTAAGTCTATTGGCTTACGTGTTGGTGCCTGGAGGGGAACGCCCCTTCAGGGGCCCTTTGGCTGGACTGATGGGCCCTGCAAGCTACTCGGCGTCTGGTTTGGCCCCGACCTCCAGCTGGAGAAAAATTGGTCGGAAGTGTTGAAAGCGGTCAAGACCACAGCTCATTTGTGGTCTTTGAGAAATCTAACTTTAAAGGGTCGGGCGGAGGTATGCAATACTCATATCTACCCCCTGATCCTATACCGTCTATCAGTGCTTCCACTCCCGAAGTCCTCACTACTTGAACTAGTGCGTGCTCTTTTCGCGTTCTTATGGCGCGGAAAGCAAGCCATGGTTGCTCGGGAGATCTGTTGCCTGCATCCGTCTGAAGGCGGTCTGGGTATGCCGAATATCAAAATACGTAGACACACTCTAAGGCTGATATACCTAGACCGAATGTGTACACCTGACTTAGGGAACGGTGTCTTCTGGATGGAAGACACTAAGAAAGCCTTTCCGGCTTTGGAGAGTGTGCATTCGGCTGAGGGGGAGGCACGCAGGAGGCCCCGAAACGAATGCCATTTCTATCGCGAGCGTCGACAGGCGTTGAAGTTCCTTCAACGGGTGAATGAAAGCCTCTCTGACACCCGGCTGTTGTCTCGCAAAGTGCTATATAGGGTTTTAGTGAGGGGATCTGTCCGAGACGAAAAGATTGAGGAGTTCGGTTTCACGAATGAGGAGCGTCGCTCGATGTGGCCTTGGGCGCCCGGGCTGAGCTGTTTCGATAACTACGAGGCATCGCTCACCTGGCTGGTAATCCGAGATGCCCTCTGGGTTCACAAAAAACTTTTCATAGCGGGTTTTACAATGACACCTAGTTGTGTCCGATGCGGAGAATGGGAGGAAGACCTAAGCCATGCTTTCTTCCGCTGCGCTATCGTTCGACCGTTATGTGAGTTAGTTGAGAGCTTCACGGTTCGCATACTGAACGGGCGTTTTTTTGTGCTGGATGCGGTTTCCCCGTGCTGCAATTGGGCGCCGAGTATGAAGAAAGAGGAACGTTATGTTTTTCTGTGTTTGCTAGCTGTTATGAGAGGCGTGATTTGGTCGACACGACAGAAGGAGGTTTACGGAGATGAGACCTTCACTGCTCCCCAGCTTGTTCTCATGTTCAAGCATCGGTTGAAAATGCGAATTAAGCTGGAGAAGGTGAAACTCACTCCTGTGAATTTCAACGAAAGGTGGGTGAAAGCTTCGCGACTGTGTAGAGTGACTGGAGCTGGCCTTGAATTCGTTTCTGATTTGATTTAGGTCAAAAAGGATTTTGGGTATCCTGAACTAACAAGACATCAGTATCGGACCGATTAGTTTAGTATGGGTTAGTTAGGCTTTATTGTTTGATTTTTTAACTTAGCTAGAGTATGTATGTGTTCATCGTCCCAGTCCCTCTTTTAGTTTGCCCTTGTCCCCCCCCCCCTTTTTTTTTTCCCACCTTAGGTTCGATAACCCCCATTCCCGACCCCAATTAGGTGACGGATGGACTGCTTTGTCAGTGATGCAGGTCGTCTTTGTGGTGTTTATTCAATAAAGTCAGTTTTCGTGTGGACCTGCGTCTTTTCGACTGACAAAGCTTTCTATCTGCCACAATTTAGTAGTGGGGGGGGCTCTTTTACTAACTACTATTTTTTCATTAAATATTTCATTCTTTTTGTATATAAAATTTTTAGCCCCAACCCCCCCACATCATGTATATATCATTTTTCGGGTTATAATTAGGATTCCCATAGAGTGATTCTGGTATTCTGGTGAAAGTCTAGTTAAGTTAACTTTATGTTAGATAGGTCCACATTAACCCCCCCTATTTTTGGCCTTGTGCCACATTTTGTGTATATTTATGCAAATAAATATTAACACCAGAGCGACTCTCGCCTGCTCGGTGACGTTTTCAGTTGTAACCTTTTTACGTTGTTGTTCCAGTAATACATTGTTTAAACTCTATTCCGTTGTTCTGTTTTCTTTGCAAGCCATAACACTGGCGACATAGGATTCGGAGAACGTACTCACGTTTAAAAACAGTGTTCTAAAAAAACAAAAACAAAAAAACCCTAAACACTGACGACATTGGATTCAAGGAGCAAACCAGTAACGATATTGATTGTTTGTTTGTTTGTTTGTTTTGTTTTACGGCATATCAACCACTTTGGGGTCATTTAATGCCGAAAGGTTCGTTATGTTGTGTTAAATATTGGTTTGTTCTTCTTAAGGTTTTTTTTTTTTTTTTGTGGGGGGGGGGTCTTTCCTTATATTTTTGAGTATATTTTAGTTTCTTTCAGAAAATTGATAATTTTTTGGGGATCAATCTTGTTTAATATTGTTTTCAGATTTTTTTCTTGGTAATACTTTGTTCGGATTTGTTCAAGGTCAATGCAGTTTGTCAGTATATGGTGTATTGTGTAGGGTTCTTGACACGTTATACAGTTTGGTGTCTCCTCCCCTTTTAGTAGATGTGAGTGGGTGATGTGAGTGTGACCTATTCGCAGTCTGGTCATTACTACCTCTTCCTTTCTTGTTAACTTTTTGGTGTCTCTCGTTCCAATATTTGGTGTTATTTGGAATAGTTTGTTTTTGGTGCATGAGCTCCAGTTTTCTTGCCATTTTCTCTTCAAAAATGTGTTTATTTTAGTCTTTAGGTCTGTATAGGGGATTTTTCCACTTATGTGGTTTTGTTGCAGAGTTTCCTTTGCTGCCTTATCTGCTTGTTCATTCATGTATATGCCGATATGGCTTGGTATCCAGCAAAAGATAATGTTTTTTTTCATGGTTATGGCATCTATTTTGTTTAGCAATTTTGTAATAAGTGGGTTTGTCATTTTTTTTTCTTTTAGAGATATGAGTATTGAAAGTGAGTCAGTAAATATGATATATTTTTGATGGTCATCATTGGTTATTATATTCAGTGCCAAATCTATGGCTGTTGCTTCTGCGCTGAAAATAGAAGATTCGTTTGGGAGCCTTTTCTTTAGTTTTATTTTTTTGTGGATGGCTGCGCATCCTACTTTATCTCCATCTTTTGATCCGTCAGTGTAAATTTGTGTATATTCTTTGTATGTATTCTGGATGATAAGTAGTTCTTCATGGAAGGTTGATGGGTGGGTTTTCGTTTTGGGATATTTATTTAATTTTAATATTATGTGTGGTTGTTTGATCATCCAGGGTGGAGTTTTTGATTTGTTATATTTATGTATTTTTGTAATGTCCATTTGGGCTTCTGTGAGAAGGTTTTTTATCCGGAGGCTGTAGGGCTTGATATCTTCTTTCTTGTTGAAGAGATGTGTGTATTGTGGGTGAAGGGTACATTGATATGCAGGATTTGTTGGACTTGATACCAGCTTTAGGTAATATTGTAGCGCTAACTTCTGTCGTCTTAGAATCAGTGGAGGCTCGTGGGCCTCTATATAGAGGCTTTCTACTGGAGAGGTTCTAAATGCTCCCAAGGCTAATCTTAATCCTTGATGGTGGATTGTATTTAGTTCTTTTATGTAGGACTTCCTTGCTGCTCCATAGATGAAGCATCCATAGTCCATTTTAGATCTGATTAGAGTTTGGTATAATTTTAATAATGTGACTTTGTCTGCACCCCAATCGGTGTGTGCTAGGACTTTGATCAATTGCATTGTCTTTTGGCATTTTGCTTTTAAATATTTTATATGCGGTATAAAGTTCAATTTTTTATCAAATATAATACCTAAATATTTATGTTGGTCGGTAAGTGGGATGTTCTTGTTATCCAGTTTCAGGTTGGGGTCGTGGTGGAATTTTCGTAATTTGCAAAAGTGGATGCATTTAGTTTTTTCCTCTGAGAATGTAAATCCATTTTCTATGGCCCATTTGTTTATTTTATTCAGACAGAGTTGTAGTTTGCGTTCGGCTGTTTGTATATATTTAGATTGGTAGTATATAAGTAGGTCGTCCACGTATAGGGCATTTTCAATTCCTGGGTCTATGTTTTTTATGATATTGTTTATTTTAATGTTGAAGAGGGTGACAGACAGGATACTGCCTTGGGGGACCCCCATTTCTTGATCTTTTTGGACTGAATAAGTGTTGTCCATCCGTACTTGGAAGTTTCTATTTGTTAAGAAATTTCTGATAATTTCTGGCATTCTACCCCTAAGTCCTAGTTCATACAGGTCTTTTTGGATTCCGTATTTCCAAGCGGTGTCATACGCCTTTTGCATGTCAAAAAAAATTGCTATTAGATGTTCTTTTTTTGCAAATGCTTCTCTTATGCGTGTTTCCAGTTTTATTAAGTGATCGGTGGGGCTTCTATTTTTCCTGAAACCCGACTGGCTTTCTGTAATTAGATTTTTGCTTTCCAAGTACCAATTTAATCTTTCGTTAATCATTCTTTCAAAAGTTTTGCACAAACAACTAGTTAGTGCAATGGGTCGGTAGTTTGTTGGGTTTGTATGGTCTTTTTTTGGTTTGGGTATTGGGATTACTGTTGCCTGCTTCCAGTTTTTTGGAATGTTGTTAGTTATCCATATCTCATTGTAAATTTGTAATAAGTAGTCCAGTGATGGTTTTGGTAGTTTTTTGAGGAATTGATAATGGATCTCGTCGGGGCCGACTGCTGTATCGGGAGATTTGTTTATTGCCTCCTCTAGTTCTGCACTGTTGAATAATTGATTGTAGTTTTCTTCATTTTTTGATTTGAAGTTTATTTTTATTTTTTCTTCATTTTTCTTTATAGCTTGGAATTTTTTATTTTGGTTTTTTGATGATGAGTTCATTGAGAATTGTTCTGCTAATTTATTTGCGATATTTTGTTTGTCGGTAATCTTTGTGTTGTCGCATATAAGGTGTTTAATAGGGTTCTTTGTATTTTTTCCTGCTATTTTTCTGACCATCTCCCATACTTTTTTGGGTTTTGTGTTTTGATTAATTTTTGTTACATAATCTTTCCACGAGTTCCGTTTTGATTCTTTGATAGTTTTCCGTGCTTTGGCTTTGCTGTTTTTATAGGTGTCCAAATTTTCTTTCGTTGGACTGTTTTTAAATTTCCTTAGGTTTGCACGTCTGGCTCTTATAGCTTCTTTGCATTCTTTATTGTACCAGGGTTTGTTATATTTTGTAGTAGTGGAACTTTTTGGTATGTTCTCCTCGGCTATTGTGAGTAGGGTGTTGCTGAAATATGTGATGTGTTCTAAGTCAGGATTCGCTTCAGGTATTAATCTGTATTGACATGTATTTTGGAAATTTTCCCAATTTGCCTTTTGTAAATTCCAGCGGGGTGTTTTGTCTTCTGGCTTGGGATTCTCGTTTTCTATTATGATTGGGAAGTGGTCACTTCCGCATGCATCCTTATGTGTTCTCCAGCTATAATCCATGTATATAGTTGGGTCACATAGTGTTATATCGATTGCTGATAGGGTTCCCGTTGGTGGGTGCATATATGTATTCTCTTTGTTGTTGAGTAGGCATAGATCGTTTTGGTTAATTATTTTTTCTATGGTTTGGCCTCTTTTGTTGTTTTTTTTACTGCCCCACCATATATTATGACTATTGAAGTCTCCCAACAGTAGAAAAGGTTTAGGTAGTTGTTTGATTATATTGTTTAATTCAGTTTCGTTTATTGTTTCATTTGGTGGTATATAGAGTGAGCATAGGGTTATTGTTTTGTGTAGTGTTGCAGTTATTGCAACAGCTTGCATATTTGTTTTTAAGTTCACTTTGCTGTGTGGAATGTTTTCGTTTATCAGTATTGATGATCCACCGGTGGCTTTGCATGATAATTTGTTTATGTGGTTGTATATTGAGTAGTGTTTTATGTTAATTTTGTCATTTTCTTTTAAGTGTGTTTCCTGTAGGCAAATTATTGCAGGACATAAGGATTTGATAAGTATTTGCATTTCTTCGATATTAATTTTTAATCCTCTTATGTTCCACTGTAGGATTTTGTTAGTCATGGTTTATATTTTCTTTTGGTTTTGGACTGTTGGTGTTTATGTCTACGTCCATAGTTTCGATGTTAGTTTGGGTGTTTCTTTTGGAAGTGGATGGTCTGTTTCTTGTTTCTGGTGAGAGGCTTTTTTTGGGTTTTGGTCTGGGACTTTTAGATTTACTTTGTCTTGACTGTCTTTTTTGGCTATCAGTTTCAACTAGTTCAAATTTATTTTCATTTTCAATTAATACTAATTCTGTTTTTTGTTTGTCATTTTGTTTTTGGGGGGTAGTTTTTTTGTTGTTCTGTTCTATTTCCATTTTTTCTGTTGTTGTGTGTTTATTTTTAACATCTGTTTTTGTCCTTGTTTGTGACTTGGATCTTTCACGTTTTGATAATTGAGGAGGTTTCATTTCTTTAGGGATTGATTCCTCAATATTGATGGAAGTTTTTCTGATTTCCTTTGTTTCGTTTTCTTTTATACTGGGTTGTTCGTTTCTGACTTTTATTTGGCTGTTGGAGTTTATTTTCAGTTCTGATAAAAAAGATTTTAATTCTTCAAGTATGTTCTTTAGTTCTTTTGCTAGGTTTGCAATTTCTGGAGCAAGGTTTAGTTCATTGTAGTTGTACATTTTGTTTGCTTGTTGGGTTATTGTGGCATATGAGTTTTTGGTGCGATTTGTGACTTCTTTGCGGGCTTCTTGGAAGGTTATATTTTTTTGATATTTGATTGTTATTATTTCCTTCTCTTGATTATATATTTTGCACTGTTTTGAGTGAGAGTGGTGCTCTTCTTGACAGTTTGTGCATTTGGTTTTATTTGGACAGTCTTCTTCATCGTGGTCTGGGTTTTTTTCACTGCAGTTTCCACATGTGAAGAATCTTAGACATTGGTCTTTATTATGTCCAAACTTTTGGCAGTTGTAGCATTGTAAAGGTTTTGGGATGTATTGTTCTATTTTCGTTCTTTCATAACCTATATTGATGGTCTCTGGTATTTGAGGATAATTGAATGTTAATATATAAGTGTTTGTATATATTACCTCTCCTTTTTTTTTAAATGTGATTCTTTTTACATCTGTGACCCCTTGGTTTTTTAGTTCTGTTTTGATTTCTTCTGTTGTGCAGACGGAGATTTCCTGGTTTTTTATGACTCCTTTGGAGTAGTTTAGTGTTTGGTGTGGATAAGCTTTGATGTTTGTTTCATGCAATTTTTGTAGTTGAAGTAGAGTTTTGGCCTGTTTTTTATTTAGTACTTCTACCAATATGGTACCATTCCTTAATTTTTTGACATTTTTAGGTGTTATTTTGCTTGATATTACCTTTTGGATAATGAAGGGTGACATTTTAGTTAACGGTATATTAGACGTTGCTTCTAGCACGATGAATCTTGGAAAGTTTGTATCTTCATTGTCGCTGTCAGGGTCAATTTCTGTGTGTGGTCTCTTGGATTTTTTGGTATTCATAATAATTTTTGAAAAATTCGTCAGCCATGCTCCCCACCCTCCTCGGAGCCCCTTATGGGGAAGAACTATGAGGGGGTAAATCCCATTCGCCTCGGTTCTCCAGGGCTACATAGCTGGTATACTCAAACATGGGGAGGTTTCCAAGCATTCACAATATATGGTTATGCCCACCCAAGTATGGGATTTCCCTGTATTTTTATTATTCCTGATGGTTACCTTTTTCCCAGCTTGATTGACCCTTCAGCCATCGCTTATTAATTCAGTTTATTGTTTATGTTGAGTGTTAGTGTGTTTTTGTTTGGATTGTCTGAATTAGTGCTTGTCATGACCAACCGATTGATTGGATCGGGCCTATCCAACCTCCCGTCTAGCCTAGTAAGGGCCAAAGTGGTGTGTTGTAGTATCATGTTATTATTTCCTAGGCATGTTCCACTCAACCACCAGGATCCCGTTCTTAATGCATTACGGGTTGCCACCAACGGTCAACTGGTGGTCCCATTGAAGGATTTTTACCCTCTGCAGGGGGGCAGTTGGTATGTTCTATCGCCCTACCAACTAGGCAAAAAAAAAAAAAAAAAAAAAAAAAAAAAGGTGAGGAGGTGAAGGAAAAAGAAAACGAGGGAGGGGAGGGGGAGGAGAATGTTGTTTTTGTTTTCGCAGAACATGACTAAGTTTTGCAAAAGGGAATAAAAAAACAAAGACATCTATGTAGGTGCGTTTCATCTCAGGAAGTCAGTAGACAGCCTGATCTGGTAGCACCAGAGTAACGATATTGAAAAAAAAAAATACTCGCGTTGAAATAGTATTCTAAAAATACTAACGACGTTGGACTCAAATGTTATCAAGCCGAAGGAAGTGTCTAACATAACACTTGCAACTGAAAGGTTCACCGTTACTAAAAAAAAACAAAAAAAAAAAACGCAGATCATTACGGGGGGGGGGAGAGTTGAAAAGAAAAATGTTTGTCACGACTTTCAAAGATAGCGCTGTACTTTTGCAAAAAGAAAAAGGTTCGTCGCGACTTAGAAAGGTAAATGTTTATACTTTTGGAAAAAGAATTCGTCACTTGTGGTTTTCGCTGCTAAAATCGGGCGTTATTTTTTTCTCTTTAGACAATGAACTTTTTATATATTTATGTTTTTTTCTGTTCGTTTTGTTGTCTGGAGGAAGAAAGGATAAAAAGGTTTTGTAAAATTCAGCGAACGTTTGGAAATTGCTAATGCTGACAAAGCAAAACAGACGAATTGAAAGTAACATTTGAAACATTTGACCAAGTCGATGGCGAAAAGCGTCAGTCACAAAAACACTGGACTGAACGTCAAATATGATTCGAAGAACAGCAAAAAGAATTGCAAAAACAGTTAGCGGAATGTAAAATACGAACCGAGGAACAGCAAAAAGAAGTTCAAAAACAGTTAGCCAAACGTCAATTACGAATAGAGGAATTGCTTACTGAAATTGTTAAGAATAATGTGAATGCGGGAAGCAATTCAACATTTTTTCAGAATACAATATGAACCGCGATAGACAATTTTAAATAAGAGGAAGAGGAAAAATCATTCGCAGTGTATTTTCAGCGTTATGATGATTTTTTTTTAATATTGACTGCAGCAACTGGTCTGATCAAAAGAAAACCAGACTTCTACTACGAAAATTGGAAACGGCTGAGCATGATAAATTCGTGGATAACATCTTGCCTCGGAAAACAGCAGATTTATCATTCAATGAGACGGTAAATTTGTTAACAGAACTTTTCTCGCTGAAAACGTCTCTTTTCCATAAGCGTTGGAGATGTTTGAATGTGGTAAAAGACGATTATGACGATTTTGCCACCTACGCAGCTGTAGTGAGCAAACACTGATGACTTTAAGTTGTCTGAACTAACAGCAGACAATTTTACATGTCTTGTGTTTGCACAAGGGTTAACCTTGGGAAAAGATGCGGAAATCAGGCGCAGAGTCCTTACAAAATTAGAAAATGAACCGAACTTAACACTTCAAAAATTGACTGAGGATTGTTAAAAAGTAGAAATTATAAAAAATGATGCAAGAAATATCGAAACAGGCATCGCAAATATAAAAAAGTAACTAAGAAAAAAAAAAAAACCGTCGAAAGACACTAACCACCAAAACTCAGAAAAACTAAAAGCACCGAGCACTTGTTTCAGATGTGGTGGAATACATTAGGTAAGAGATTGCCCATTTTTAACAAAAAGATGCCATTTATGCAATAAGATCGGTCATAAAAGTTCGCACTGTAGGAAAAAATCAGAATAGAAGCCATGTACGTCAAACCAGAACTAAGGACGTCGTAGATGAAAATCTACGCAAATATGTAACGGTTAACATTTTCGGCAAGGCTATTAAATTCCAATTAGACAGTGGATCGGATCTTTCAATAATAAATCTCAAAACGTGAAAAATATTACGAAAGCCGACTATGTTAAAAACTAACAGAACGGTGACGGCTGTTAATGGTACAAAAATTCATTTTGAAGGTGAATTAATTACAAACGTCACTTTATGGGGGAAAACAAAAAAAACAAAAAAACTAATATTGTATGTGCTAAAAGATAGTGAGAACCTGTTCGGTTCTGAGAGCATGGAGGAGTTTCGTCTCTGGGATCTTCCTATATCCACATTCTGCAAGAAAATAGATACCCACCCAGCAGAAACGGAGAAACTTATAACTTGTTTTATAAAAGAATTCAAAAGCGTATTTACTCCTGGCCTGGGGAGATGCACAAAAATGGCCACATATTTTAAGTTGAAACCTGGCACACAACCAGTGTTTAAAAAGAAACGTAATCTCCCGTTTGCTCCCCTGAACAAAATAAATAAGGAACTAGACAGATTAGAAAGCATCGGTATACTGGCTACAATTGAATATAGTGAGTAGGCTTCTCTGGCAGTTTACGTAAAGAAAAGGTCCGGGCAAATTTGCGTCGACTTTGCGACCGGACTCAACGGGTCCTTAGAAGATTTTCACTATCCATTACCTAATCCAGAAGAAGTGTTTACTAAATTAAATGGCGGCAAGTTTTTTTTCTAAGATCGACCTAAGCGACGCTTACCTACAGATTTTGGTAAACGACAAAAGCGCTAACATCCTCTGTATTAACACTCATCGGGGTTTGTACAGATACGAAAGACTCGTGTTTGGTGTCAAGGTGGCACCCGCAATATTCCAGCAAGTAATGGATACTATGCTGTCCGGCTTGTACACCGCCATCGCATATCTTGATGACATTATCATAGCGAGCAAAAGCAGGGAGGAACATGAAAAACATATCTGACAAGTATTCAGTCGAATACAAGATTATGGATTTAAGATCAAAGCAGATAAATGCGAGTTCTTTTTACAAACAATTAAATACCTGGGTCAAATAATCGATAAAGATGGCAGACGCCCAGACCCAGATAGGGCGACCACTATCAAAGAAATGTCGGCACCAGTAAACATAACTCAATTGCAGAGTTTTTTTTAGGTTTGGCAAATTATTACCAGGAGTTCATCCTAAATATGCACAAATTGCGCGCACCACTTAATGAATTGCAGAAAAAGGATAAGGCTTGGGAGTGGACAGAAGATTGCCAGACATCATTCCAAGAAATAAGAATCCTGATTTCAAAAATATTCCTAGCGCATTTCAAGCCGCAGTTGGACATAATAGTAGCTAGTGATGCTAGTCAATATGGCGTTGGGGCGTGCATGCTACATCGAATGCCGGATGGCTCAAAACAACCTATTGCTTTCGCATCACAGACTTTCTTGTCAGTGGAAAAGAATTATTCTCAGATCGAGAAAGAGGCCCTAGAAATTATATTTGCAGTTTCAAAATTCCACCGGTTCTTGTACAGAAGACATTTTTTCCTACAAACCGACCATAAGCCATCGATATCCATTTTTGGATTTAAAAAAAAAAAAAAAAAAAGACTTCCAACATTCACTGCGAACTGACTATTAAGATGAGGAACTATTCTGCTGAACTATAATTTTACAATTTAATTTCTCCCCTCAAAACAACTAGCCCATGCAGACTGTCTATCGAGACTGATTCTTGCCAAAATGGAACCTCTTGAAGATTCAGTAATCACAGCACTACGTATGAATAGTGATGTAAAAACCATGATAAATAATATTATCCGCGAACTGCCGGTCACACTTCAGGAAATTAAGTCAGAATCCCTAAATGACATTTTCATTCAAACCACGAAGCAGAAATTAGCACTGAGTGACACCAGTTCAGACATTTTTTCTGGTTGCAATGAAATACTATTATACGGTGAAAGGGTTGTCATCCCCCAAACACTTCAAAAAAGAATTCTCAGGGATTTTCACATGGGACATCCAGGAATAAACAGAATGAAAAGCCTAAGGAGAAGTTTTGTTTATTGGCCAGCTATGGACCAAAATATTACCGACATGGTGAACAGATGCAAAGGCTGTGCATTGGCTGTAAAAGTACCACCGATAACATATTAACCTTGGCCTAAGGCTGAACAACCACGGTCGAGGATCCACATTGATTATGCGGGACCTGTGGAGGATTTTTACTACCTGATAGTAGTTGACTCTTACTCTAAATGGCCAGAGGTACTAAGATGCAAAAAACCGACCATGGCAACAATGACAAATTTTTTATTGGAATTGTTTACTCGGTTTGGGGGTTGTAGACTGTTTGGTTAGCGACAACGCTATACCGTTCACCTCGACAGAGCTCAGAGAATTTGCAAGACGTATCAAGTCAAGCATATTACAACACTCCAATACCACACCAGAAAAAACGGCCAGGCCGAATGCTTCATTGATATGCTTAAAAGGGCATTAAAAAAGACGTCCGTTACACAGACAGAAAAGGCCCTTCAGCAATTTCTGCAAGTTTATAGAATCACAAGAAATCCGAACAAGCCAGATGCGGGATCCCCAGCAGAAATCATGTTTGGATGGAAAATAAAATCCGTATTTGATAAACTGCTACCCAAACACATAGTACACAACAGAACCTCTACAATGCCAACGAAGCAGTTTAACAGCGGAGATAATGTGTATTTTAGACATTTTAGAAATAACGTTTCTTTTTGGGAACAGGGCACGATCTTACGAAGAATCGGCCATGTTACATACATCATTCAGGGCCCAAAGTTCCAACATAAGAGGCATCGGAACCAAATCAGGAAACGCTTCTATGAGGATCAAGAACCACCACCGCAGGACGGCAGTGAGGCGATTGAAACTGTATGACTGTTTTGACAGACCTTCCAAAACAGATGTCCGAACCGAGATGCTCCAGCAGAATGAGGAAGTGCACAGACTCCTTGATGGTCTGCCCCAAAAGGAAGAAATACTGATTTTCACAACCGCTGAAATCAGCTTGGGAGGGGGGGTGTTGTGGGGGAATCACCCTCCAAATGGACTGTTCTATCCATTATATAAACCATAGAACTTTTGATCACCAGAGCGACCCTCGTCCGCTCGGTGATGTTTACTACTCTTTTCAGTTGTAACCTTTTTACGTTGTTGTTCCAGTAATACATTGTTTAAACTCTATTCCGTTGTTCTGTTTTCTTTGTGGCTTATTGCAAGCCATAACACAAACAAAGTATTAAACAGCTTCGCTTGCTGCATGGAATTTGAATCATTTATGTTAGTTTTCATGAATTAGATACAACAGGGCAGAGTACCCTGAATTCTTTTCTCAAACTAACCATTGGTCAATAAGAGACAGCTTCACCCACATGAGGTTGTGACGCTTATCAAGGTGTATGATGTGTAAACAAAATTTCAAATGTTTAACTTAAAGTGGTGAAAACCATGGAACACGCCTCAGCTATTAGGGATTTCTGTAAACTTTATAGCATCCTCCAGTCGATCACAAAGATAGATTGGAATGGTAACCAAACCATTTTGGACCAGAATGGCGAATATATCGCAAATCTTAATGGATATCTCATCAGCTGGAGAGATCACTTCATCAATCTGTCACTTTCCCACCTTTGAAGAGGTTATTGTTGATATATTTTAAAAATAAAACTCCAGGCAAAGATAACATTTCTGCTAAGATCCTAAAACAAATATACTAGGGTCTGTCATCCATCAATTTATCAACCGGGTCTGAGAGATTAAAATACCTCCAAAAATTGCAGCAATGCAACACTGATCCATTCTTTAAGGTCATAAACATTGCTGCAGTAACTACCATGTTATCATCCTGATTAAAGTATCTACAAAAATATTCACTTTCATTCTTCTAAGACGATTCCAATGAGAACGAGGTTCCAGAACTAAACAAGGATGTACTTTCTCCAACACTTTTCGATTATACCATTTACTGGGTCACTTTGAATGCCTTAAAGGAATTTCTAGTGTCACGATTGGACACAAATTTGCTGTAAAAGATTATGCAGATGATATTGCAATACTCAGCCAAACATTTGCTCATGTCCAATCTGCTATTCATGAACCTCAGCATGTTGCTTTGAAGATTGGGGAAAAGTAAATGCCTTGATGGCAAAAATACTTGCTGTGAATTTTGCCTGATAAACAAAACGTGCATCATCCTCAATGCTAGTGTTTTTGAAGAGATTGAGTTACAAATATTTTGGTGGCATGATCACAGCAAAAGGTCAAGGTGGAGCTGACTTGACCTTACACATTATGCCTTCTGTCGGCTCAGTTCATGGCTTTAGTCAATATCTAAGATAATGCACAGCAACAAAATATGGTGTCACCAATCGTTGGTGTGAACGATTCTTTTATGGCAATCATTTCTGGCCAATTAGAGTGGAAGACATTAGACGATTGAAAACTTGATCAATACTACTTGTGTCACATCCTCTCGAGCAACACAGTATGTTACTGTTGCAACTCCATCCAAAAAGTTATCTTCACAAATCTACGCTGGCAGAGTTATATCCTTCAACGTCAACCAGGAGAATTCATCTATGAAGCAATTGCTCCAGCTGTAACAGTGCAGAAGGCCATATGCACATACCGAACCATGAGTGAAATAACAGTAAAAGCCATAATGAGAAGTCACGCATGGCAAGAAAATGAGGAAAAACTAGAAATGCTGTTGCTCGGAAAAAACGAGTTCGAGTTATTCTTGGTCTTAGTCTCCTTTGTGAGGTACATTGCTATGTGTGGACCTGCGTGTAAGCATGTTAGCTTATTAAGGATAGCATTACACAGCTCCCCTATAAAAAAAAACCTGGCTGATGATGGTTAAAACTAAACTGAAACCCAACATGGGCTCCGAATCTACAAAGCCTGCCATTGAAACAGCAAGTGACTAGAGATTACCAAATCGTTGCCTTCAAATCGTCAGGCTTGGTTAACCTTTGTGAGTGACGCAGTAGCAAGGATGGATGAAGCTGACTCAACCCTCTTCAGGTGAATGCTTTTTTAAGTACAAACAGTTAAGGTGAGCTTTTTACAAACAAATATCGAAGTATTTGATTTTGAGTAGATGTGAAACGTCTTTGCTTACCTGTTTTGTGTGCGTATCCTTGGCAACTTTGTTTAGGAATGCAATGATATGACTGCGAAGAGAAGGAACTGCTGCTTTCCACAGAACAACTAATTGTTCACGTAACCTGGAAAGAAAAAAGGAAAAATTAAATAAAATTACAAACATTTTCATGTTGGATACAAAATAATATTTTTTATGCCGTTTAATTTTTTTTATTTTTTTATTTTTTTACAAAATACATGTTTCTGAAATTTTTCGGGTACGATAAATTGAAATTGGAAAAATCTTTTTCCATATTGGAACTGGAAAAAATTATGCCTATTTTCCAATGCCAAAAACGATTCCTTTACCTTTTTATTTTATGTTGGTTCAAGAAAAGTTTTCTACTGCTGATAGTAATAGTAAAAAAATATTTGATTTAAACTTCCAGTAAATCTAAAATATATAGATCACCCCCTCACAAGTGTGATTTTACGTTTGAGAAAATATACACACATTTAAGATGTACTTTTATGATAATCGGAACAAGATAACGATATTAGAGTTACATATTTAGAGATTTATAAAGAATAAGAATTTGTAACTGTATCGGAATCAGATATTTAGTACGGAATTGGGAAAAATATTGGAATCATCCTGTAACTACCCATGGCATATTAGAGTGATTTGGTAAAAATTCAGTTCTAAGTGACACTCTTCTGTAGGTTGATAGCTCAATCCTCAGTGCAGGTGATATGAAGAATGCAATTGTGAATTAATTTAGCACATGCTACCTCCATAAATTAAATGAAGGACTCCATTCAAAATTCTGTACAAATTCCAGAGTTCGACAAGACATACCCAAAGAAGGTCTGAGGTTTCATTGACGAAAACGTAGTGAAAATGGCACTCAAAATGAGAACAGTATTTTGAAGAATCCAAATAATGTAATACATGACTGATGTATTGTAATATTAAAGAGGAGTTAATCAACGTTGGTTTCTCTAAAGCTTTTTTTCCTATACATCTTAATCACAAGATACATGCTAAAGTATCGGGATTGAGTTATATTTAAAAAAAAAAATCCCCAAAACTTTAATAGTTCTAATAATACACAATTTGCAATTAACTCCTCAAGTGACCAATCCCTGTTAAATATTTATCATTTTCACTGTATGGTGTTTGATATCCCCTCCACTCTATCTTACTGTGATGTCTATAACTCTTGCTCCCATCACTCCAACATATGGCATAATGGATACTGGTGTTGAGTAACATTCAGTTCTGTAACATACTTGCAACAGCTATAAAGGGAAACGGGGAGTACTAGAAATCTGAGGAGACATGTCACTCAGACCCCAGGGAACACTACTTGTATGGAATTTGTAATATAAAGACATTTCTTGTTTTGTCAACAATAACTTAGTAAAAGCCTCAAGCAATTTGTAACTATATTCTTCGTATCGCCCATACCTGGGATTGAACCTTCAACCGCCAGAAGACCGTCACTTAGAACCGATTATTGCTGAGAACTTATGTCTGTTGCAGCGTGATTAGAACAATAGTTCAAATGATACAGAAAATCTCCATCCTTATAAAGTTACATGTTTTTCTATGTTTATATGTACAAGATTAACCTTAACAATCATTAGAAGTAAAGGGCCCAAATGTGGGTTACATTTAGTTTAATTTAGCTTTATGCAAAGTGGAGGGGGAAGTCATTCATAAAAATTCATATCTCCGACTTTTGTGAAATGTTGACAATAGGTATCAGTAGACATCAATTAATAAATATTCCTCGAATTTGACTTCAGATTTTAAAGAGTTTTTTGGTTTTTTTTCTGGCAGTATCCAAATAAATAGTAATTGTCTCAGTATGAAGGGTTTCCCCTACATTGACCAAGGACCAATTACAGAACAGATACTACCCGGCTGAAAACCAAGCAGGCATTTACGCTTGAATAGTTTCGCTTTATTTATATGAAAAAGACAAACACTGGAGATGATGGCACGGTGGGAATTTTGTTTAATTTGATAAAAAAAAAAAAAAAAAAAAAAAAAGAGATGATGTCCGTTTGCGAATCCGAGATATTATGATCAGAGAAGTATGTGTAAACTTCTCGCGGAATCTAACTGATGCGAGAAGTCCAAGGCTTTCATGGAAATATACAAACGCTTGCGCCCATTTTAACTTTTATGTATTAGAAGAAAATAGTCTGTAACTGATAATACGAAAACAAGTAAAAAAAATCCTTGATATTTTGGCTACAAAGAAAGTAGTATCTGTTCTGATGCTTCAGTTGATTCTGTCAGTGAATGTGAAATCTTTACAGATTGAGGAAATTTTTTTATTTATTTTTAAATGTAAGGTACTATTTGAGAGCATGCCCACGAAGGCACTATGCAAAGATTTGAGCAAAATGTTTTTTCACATTACATTTAAATTTTTACATGTCAATACAGTCAGGGAAGCAGAAAACTGAGAATAATTCCAAAATGTAGCAGTTTGAGGAAATAAACTGTTAGAGTAGAAAGTTTTCTAACATCTATGGATCTCTATAGTGAAGGGGTGGGATTTTGCTGCGTCTCAGATTAGTTGATGGTATTTCCATCAAGTGGAAATAAGTGCTATGAATTCATCAGAACACATTCCATTAAAGTACTAAAAAAAGCACAGAGATCCAACATTGTAACGATAGGACAGGGCTTAGAATTTAGTTTAAAGTGAGAGACCAGAGTGCTCTTTAATGGGAAGCTAGATTTTGCCCTCATTAAAAACCCACCTTATGTCTACTTTGGTCCATGTGAGGATGCAATTAATAGGAATAACACGTTACAAGGGCTGTAGTGGTATATCTGACATTTACCATTTTTTCCCTTGAAAATGGTTGAAAATAAATCTGGGTTTTTCCTTGAATTCATTTGAGTTAAAGTTCAATTATAACGGATTTTAAAGACATTATTAGGGCTATGACAAGAGAACATTCGTTTCATTATTTTGACTCCAGTATATATCAGTTAATATCTTGTTTTAGATAGAGTGAGGTGGTTCTCAGTTAAATAACTGTGTCGGATATATACTCGAGAGTCAAAACAATGATAAGAATATTCTCTTGTCAGAGTCCTAATTATTATTCACGAGATAAAAAAATCCCAAAAGCAAAACTATAAATGCCAATCCTGAATTAATCCAATCGTATTTTTTTAAGTATTCCAAGTCTTAACAAGTTATCTCCCTTTCTACTTTCACGTGCCAATTTCAAGGGACGTAAATCTAAGTATCATTGAATTAAAGCGTAAAACGTAAATGTTTTTCGTCCTGTGCCCAACTTTCTCAAAACAAAATTTAAAAAACGTAATATCAAATCTTTTATTCTTAACTGTTTCATATTCTAAAATAAAGGGCGATTCTAAATATGTATCTTAATTAGAAAAAAACAAAAACATTAGATATTTTTTTTTATGTTGACAAAAAAAAAATATTAAAATCAGGGTGCTTATTCAAATTGACACTTATGGCAGCAATTAAAAATAAAGAAAATACAGAAAAGTCTGTATGGTGTACATACACGTTTCAGAACGGAGATCTCATATTCCAAAACTTACGTAAATCGATCAAGTATTTTTTTTTTTTTTCAAGAAAATTAAACGTTGCGACTAAGCGATTCCTAATGTTTTCGTCGGCTATAATTAAATCCAGATTAAATAAACAATGGGAGACAACTCAAATCGAAGTTGAGATGTAACAAAAAAAAAAAAAAAAAGAAAAATCAGCCTTATGTTCAATACAGTTCAGTAGTAAAATCGCAAAAAAAAAAAAAAAAAAAAAAAAAAAAAAAAAAAATCGTAACTTGATTTTTATAGTAAAAAAAAAAAAATACTTGATGGATTTACGTAATTTTTGGAATATGACATCGTTCAGCAACGAGTACTACATCATGCAGACTTTTCTGTATTTTCTTTATTTTTAAAGGTACATAAGCGACCATTGAAATAAGCACTAAAATCAGTATTAAAAAATCTATTCTTGTCCCAAATTTAACCAATTTAAAAACAAAAATACAGATATTTTTATAATGTACGAGCGTACTCGTTTGGCACGAAGATGTCATATTCCAAAATCACGTAAATTGATAGTTTTTATTTTTAACTAAGAAAATCAATTTTTAAGTAAGCAAAAAGGGACACTCACGAACTATATATATAAATAAAGGCAAATATCTCCATAATTAAAATTTGCACGATCAGCTTATTAACTAGGCACCGCCAAAAATGGCCGAAAAATCAAGTTGTTGTTGTTTTTTAAAACGAAATTACGTTTATTAAAATCCATTATTTCTGAGTAACTTTTTTTTTTCCAGAAAGATAAAACCCTGAATTTTATCATATAGAAAACAGAATAATGTAAAACTTTTTCTACTATTTTTAATTCAATTTTAAATGTTAAATTTTCCCAAAAAGTTAACAATTGACATTTTTTGTCTTGCACAAAAAACGTACTTAAATATTTAAAAAAAAGGGTTTTTGAAATAATTAATTAATTTATTTATTGTCTAACTAAGATTTAGGATGATTTTCTAAGAGAATATGCAAAAATATTATAATATAAGTACCTGAATTTCAAATAATTCCACTTATTCATATAGGTAACCAGATATTCGCGTTGACGTAGAGTTCAGATCGACTCTGTTTACGTTTTCGTCTGATAAACAGCAAACTATGGAAGACCAAACAGGCCAAAAAAAACTTATTTTTCAGTGACGAAAATTTCAATGTATTATTAAGCTGAGGCTGGCCAGTACCAGATGGGTGACCATTTGTATGCGTTTGGTTTTTAATGTGTATGTGTGTGGGGGCCAGACTCCCCAAAATGGGGGGGGGGCAATTTAAAGCAGAATAAAAAAAAATTATTTCAGCGCGTTTGGTCCACCATAGTCAAAGGCGGCAAACGTTTTCAAACGGGATCGAAAAAAAAGATGCTATTTTTAACACAAAGGGCACAATATTTATCGAATTGTTTTTTTGGGTATCGATTATTCAAAGCATGCCCTGTTTAATAATGGTCATGCATTATTCGGCTCGCTAAAAAAAAATTGTTAATTTATTTATCAAAAATTTTAAAATAGCTTTTTTCGTATAAATATTAAAAAATTTTTTTTTTTTTTTTTGCTTAACTTAAATTAATTATTTTACTTAACATATTCACCGAATTTCACACTTCAAAACTCAAAAGCGGGATAATTAAACACAATCGAAGTTCTGATATTCAGACGTCAAAATAAGGTATGCAAACAATTTTTTTTTTTTTTTTTTTTTTTTTAATCTATAATTCTGTCCCTTACAACACAATATGTTGATTTCAGTCTCAGATGATTATTTTAAGCATATTTGTTCCCACTTCAAAACAAGGGGGGGTTTTGTAAGCAAAAAAAAATATATATATAAATATCGTTTATGAAAAATAAGTACACTGTTATAAAGTTCATTCTTCTCCTAATAATCGCTGAAAATTTCGTATCGATCGGATAATTACCTGATTTTTGGTAGATTTTTAAAAAGACGGTCCGTCAAAAAGTACTGACCTGCCCCCCCCAGTTTTGGCGGTGCCTATAACACTAACGATTTCACATTAATCACTTAAAATCGTTAAAAATGATTTTCTTAGGTACACTTGATCAATTTACGTAATTGTTGGACTATATTTTCGTTATGTGACGTGTACGTACATACCTTTCTGCATTAAAAAAAAAATTAGTTTGTACTGTAGACTTGCTCCTAAAAATCCCCCAAATATACCTACCACCCAAAATAAATGTATCACTTAAAGTTATTTGAAAAAACAAAAAAAAAAAAAAAAAAAAAAAAAAAAACAGAAAACTTTTGGGAGAATTTTAAAATACACATTAGTTTCACTATAACTTATTAAACTGTGCCAAATCAATACAGCTCATAAAACAAACTTCAGCAGATTGTTAATAAAATGTGGCCGCTTCTAAATACTAATGTCCAAGGATTAATTTAAGAATCCGTTTCGATTTCATAAAACATGGAATCACATAAAACAGACTACATAAAAAAGGCATCCAGCATTTATAATAAAGAGCGATGTGGATTTATTTGCATGCAAATATAAAGTCCACCACAAAAATTAACGAATAAAAAAAATGTGTCATATCGAAATGCGACTAGCAGTCAAGCACCATATCCGTTGCTAACCATCCGATGAATCAGATTATATATCTCTGAAGTAAACATTTCAAACCAAAGATGTATTTATATCACACTCATATTACGTTATTATTAGTATAGTGCAACTGCACCTTACATGCGTTTCCTTGAATGGGGGAAATTACCAAACAACTCATCTAAGAAATAATTGGAGATTTTGTTTCGAGAAACAAATCTGTTTCTGATAAGTTGTTTGGTAATTTCCACGAAACACGTGTAAAACGCACTATACGAATGCGATATAAATGAATCTTTAGCCAGAAATGTTTACTTACGATTAATATGCTCTGAAAGTGCAGAATTCATTTTTATTGTACTTAATTGTGACAATTTGGAAAAATGTTTTGAACATACGCAGTAAATGTGTGTGTGTGTGTGTGTGTGTGTGTGTATATATATATATATATATATATATATATATATATATATATATATATATATATATACGAGCAAACAGTTAATAAAACATGTTAAAAACACTTTGAAATGAGTTAAAAATATTTAATCTGAAAAGGAAACACTAGATAAGTGGATAGTCCTTTCGAAGAAATAATTTCCATTCAATTAACTTTGTTGAAGTTATATATTTGGATTTTACCGTCACTGGATTATTTATCTTTCACCAGACTATCCATTCATGTGTAATCACCTTTTTCTTCATCATATTCCCTCTGCTTCACTTTTTTGTTATCAAGTAAGATCTTTGGCTTACTTGTTGTTTCATCGAATACTTTTGCATGCAAAATCCGATCCCACATTTTGCTAATTCCTACCCTCTGATGAGAAGGAAAGTATTTCTTCGAAACTCCGCGGATTAAAGACTATCCACTTATCTAGTGTTTCCTTTTCAGATTAAATATGTTTTTAACTCATTTCAAAGTGTTTTTTAACATGTTTTATTAACTGTTTGCTCGTATTATAAGCTCTATCTCCTATTTGGTTTTATCGAGCTTTTACATCTGGCTGAGATAACTTTATCAATATTAATTCTTTAATATTTATAATATACTTTAATTTTACCATCTTGGATCATTTTGGTAAATTTAATTGTAATATATATATATATATATATATATATATATATATATATATATATATATATATATATATATATATACATACGTTTTATTTTTTATTAACGTTTTATCTGTTCAGTTACATATGTTTCGGTTGCCGGACCATAATTACGATCCAGCAGCCTCGTCAGACCTTACAGAAATGGTTATTATTTGGGAGAACGATTCAAAAAGAAATACGAGAGAAAAAAATCGTCTAGAACCCACATTCCCCTTCTACTTGTTAGAAATATAGCCCAATATTCTTCTAAATAATTTAATAATTTTTATCCAACCACCTCACCTCTTAATTCATTAGACGTACCCCGTTCCCTCCGAATACTCTGTCTCTAAGTATTCCACTTATCCTATATTTCTATATATTCCCAGATATACTCTCATCCCCCATACCCCTACACCATACTCTCTCTCCCTTCTATATATATCCAACTACCTATCTTACACTCTTAATTCCTCCACTTATCCCCTAACATTTGCACATTCGTCTATGCATGAATCAAACTATCCCCCACTAACTTACTAATTAATACTAAACTCTCCACATATATAGGTGTACATTTATTAGAGTCTATATTGATACCTGTATGTATGTATGTGTCCATTTGTGTAGGTGTGCCAGAAACACTATATTTAACGCACATACTTACTTTCCTATCTGTGTGCAAGTACATGTGTACTTATGTGGCCATGTGGGTAGATGTGCGAGCATGATTGTGTATGTGTTTATATGTATCTGTATACGTGTTTGTGTATGAGTGTATGTGCTCATGGGTCATGCATATATGCATAGATATATTTTTGTGTATCTATGCCTATGTGCACATATAGACGTACGTGTGCTTCCGGGTGTTGGTGTGTGTATGCATGTGTATACATGGGTGAACGTATGTATGCAGGTATATCTATATCTGGATAGATATGCGTGTATGTGTTTCTATGTACATATCTATCTATATTTGCAATACACCCGACACTGAAAATAAGGTTAGACATAACCATTGCCCAAAACACCAAATTAGGCGCCCACCCCTATATATATATATATATATATATATATATATATATATATATATATATATATATATATATATATATAAACTTAACGAAACCACAAGACCCCCTAACTTACTAAAACTTAACCACCACCTTCATAATCTTTAACCTTTAAACTTTCAGGCCCTCTATATCGGTCAAACCACATTTAAACTCTTAGACATCCTACTAACCATATAACTATAAATATAGCTCAACCTAACTCTGAATATACTAGTCTTACTAATAACTCTTACTACTTACATTTATATCCCTGATACATATAAATTTAACCAATATATATACACAAAAACCATTTAAGGAAATAAAAGTTGATCCCTCAACTCATTCACCGCATTTAATTTACAATCATTTTTTCACCCTTTCCTCGTATTATCTCTATCATCTTTTTTTTTTTTTTAACTTATTCTATTTATATTTTTTTCGTTATCTTTATTTTTACTTTCTATTTAGAAATCTAAAATTTTATTTTTTTCTACGAGCCAATACAGCTTAAACATCCCCATAATGAGCAAGTCAAATCCATACAGGCCCCTAAATATTAAACCAGTAATATGTATTGGGACATATTTTATCATGCTTCTACCTAAACTCCCATTATTAACTATACCCTTTCATTTATTTATCCTAACTTTACTTTATTTACTTAGTATAAACAGACAAACATCTATGTACATGTGTGTGTCTGTATATGTATGCATATATTTATGGATATGTATGTTATTATATAAGTGTATGAATATATGTGTACATGTGTGTATGTATGTATATATACATCAATATCTTATTGGAGATATGTGTCTATACATATATGCATGTAAGTGTGTGCATATACATATGGGTATGTATGTGTGTGCATATATATGTATATATATATATATTTACGTGCGTGTGTGCGTATACGTATATATGGGTGTGTTCATGTGTGTGCATTTATGGGCATGTATGTTTCCATGTATGTTGTGTATATTTGTGTGTGCGTATGTGGTTGTGTGTATGTATGTTGGTATATTTTTATGTATACATGTGTATTTGTGTGTGTGTGTGTACGTATATGCACGTATATTGGCATGTGTATTCACTCTTAACTGCCTAAAACAATTCATTGTCGAATGTACGTTTAGACTTACCGTGGCCACTGCGACCGTTCGAGAATGAATCCTTGACAAACGCATGCGACACGTACACTAACCTTTTCTCTCTCCCTCTCATCAATTCATATACTCCAGTGTATAGCTAAACAATCTTAATAAAAACAGCTAAATCTTAAAACCCAAAATGAACATTAGGGCTGAAAGTGCTGCTTCTCTAAGAGTTACAACAGAAAGATACATTATTTATCCAATTAAGAAACTCGTTTCTTATCGTTGAGCACTTTCAGTTAAAATAAAAAGTCGATCAATTTAACTCTTATGCGCAGATCATCATATGATTAGATCACTCTGACAGACGTTAAAAAGCATTAAAAATAAATGTTTAAATTTTAACAATATTTCTTGCGGTTAACGGTAGCCGAATGGATTAGGTCCTTGCTAATGAAGCCAGAAATGGCTTATGTTGTCGGGTTCGAATCTACCGACTGGTGTTAATAGTGACAACCCGCACTGATGATTCCCGTAAGGATTAAACACTAGTGTCTGTAGGTATTTAATAATTATATAAATATATATATATATACACACACACACACACACACACACACACAAAGAAGGAATATATTCGAGAGAATAAATAAATCAGAGAAAAATAATGTTCGAGAAACAAATCGTTATGGCGTTACCAAAATGTTTTTGGCTTCTGTTAATTGAAAAATTCATAAATTCTGATTTACTCCTTAAAATATTCCTTTTCTTCTCGCACAACTAAACAAATCTCTTCACATCTTCACTATATATAAAATAGATAAAAAGCAAAACAACAAAAAACCACTGGGTATAAAAAAAAGGTTATCCTGGGTCTTATTGCTCGCATAGACATTCAAAACATATTGAATGAAAAATGAGGAAGGACGAGAACAATCCCTTAAGTGAAGAATTCAATTAACGAATAAATAACTCTGTAAAAGAAAACCCAAAATCTCACCTAACAATTTCATTACAAGCACGGGAATCAGGCGGTGGAATGACTAACAACACCGCAGGGACTTCTCCTTCTTTACCTCGGGAATTTCTGACCTGAAAGATTGAAATTAAACGTTCATTTAATAAAAAAAAAAAAAAAACGAAAGCCTTATTCAAAACCAAATTCCAGAAAAATATTTCCTTTAAAAATCAAGGAATTTTTTTCTGACATTCAAACATGAAATATCGAATTACGTCATCACAACAAAAAATTATCAATAATCATTTTTTTAACTAATAAAATTTAAATGTCGAACATTTTCTTTAGAATAATGCTTCGTCAGGATTCTCTTATTTAATCAGATAATCTCATGCAAACATTTAATACATTAGAAAGTCTTATGAAAATAAAATACAGTTCAGATGTCAGTTATAATTGTTTTTCTATTTTGGAATAAAATCTTGTCAAGTTGAAATATGAACAGCGTTTCTTTTTTGTGTTTTTACTATAAAGTCCCTGCTTATCAAGACTCGCATGCCACTCGAGGATAAGGTTAATGGATGTCAGGTGAAACATCGTGATGATTAATGATAGTCGAAATTGAATGAATTTATTTTAGAGGACGGCGCACTAAGAACTTCTTTACATTGGTCTTCAAAACGACCATATTAAAGTCAGATGGGAAGCAGCCTCGCGGTATTGTGTTCCACAGTCGAGCAGTTCGAACCATATTTTCCCTTCAGCATCATTGGAAGAGCTATGTTTACATACGAATTGCTTCAACAACAGATAAAGATTTGAACGAAAGACAAGTTTGCAGAAAGTGGAGCTGATACAGTGTGTCATACCGGATATCCGGTAATAATAGATGCAGAAAAAAAAAGAAAAAAAAAAGCGTTGGATAATAAAAAAATCCGCATTTCTAAACAAGCTTTTATCTCGAAATATCGGAAAAAAAATGACATTACAACTAGAGTTGTATTATCTTATATTAAAATACACATCGATAAGAACTTTAGAAGAAAACACTAACATGCTTCCAGTCACCTATAATCCCGTTTGTGGTCTCGACCAACGATCACAACAGGCACAAAAGTCCGGATCTATCAAGTTCTTGTTGGGACGATCTCTCTTTATGGCTGCGAATGTGACTGAAGAGAGCTGTGAATCTCAAAAAGCTAAAAGTGTTTGACCTGTACTGCCTCCACTGAATTCTGCGGACCTGCTGGCATCATTATAGAGACGTAATTCAAGACCCCCCCCCCTCAATTAGTCTCCCTGAAAAAAGATAACTTCGCTAATTCGGCCACGCTGTACGCCGTAACAAAGTTCATCCACGAAGCAAAAGCCCCAGAAACATTCCAAGATTGGCGAATACACCCGGGAAACAATCTAAGGACGTAGTTCCTATCAAAACTAATTTCGAGCATAGTTCCTATCTACCACTGCTCTCAAAACTGGCTGGCCAGCACTACCTTAGCCGCTGTGGAACATCGTGCCTGGTCTGCACATATTCGGCATGCTGCATGTTCTACGGAAGGAGCCGGCTTAACCCATCGTGGGTGAATGTTACCTCAAGTCATAAGACTTCAAAATTGAATAATGTCATTTGATAATTTCAGTCAAGTTGATAATTTACTAACACATGTTTCCCTATTTGTTTAAAATCTTTCATCTTTTTCAATCTACAAGTTAAACCATTCCTCAAAATTCCAGTTCAATTTCCCCCAAACAAATTATATAGACATTTGTAGAAATGAGAATTTTCCAAAAATTCCAAAAATCTTCCGGATTTTTTTTAGCACCTTTGGTTCAAAGTGAATTTTCTGTTATGGGCTTTCAATTCATCAGAATCAACCATTCGACTTTTCTGGGACATTGGAATTTTATAAAGCGTTAAAAATGCATTAAACAAAGAAAAATGAAAACTTAAAAAAAAAATCACAAATGAATATCTACAACTAAGGAATCTCGCACGAATTCACATTTCTATAACATGAATAAAGATATTTTGCATAAAATCCAAATTTAGTTATTCAAATGAACGATTTCAATGTTTTTTTTTTTAATTAAAAATGAATAATGATGCGGAATGAAAACATTAATTTGAACAAACACTAAAATAAATTAAAACTCAAATAGGTTTCGTAAAAAACGAAGAACAAATTTTCCTAAAATCTATTTTTCAAAATTCATAAGGAAAATAATCAAAGAAATCGTCCAGCCTTGATAACTGCATTCATTTTTTTCCGAACTTTCGACTTGCATAAGTCAGCATAAATATATAGAGAATATCTTCATGAAGACAGGATAATATGCATGCGGATCGATTGAAAGAAAATGCATCTCTTAATGGAAGGCAATTCATTGAATGTAGAAAATTTTTAATGATTTCGCAATAGAAAGGTAAATGCAGTTAAAGAAATATTTGACGAAAATTGTTTCAAATTTAAAAGTTTGAAATTGTAGTTCCCGGACAACGTTAGTTCATCTTAGTAATGTATAATAAGCAGAAGAATTGTGTATTGACGTTAAGTGATTATTTCTCATCGGATTATAACTATAATTCGGCAGACAGATTTAGGTACCCTCCCCCCTTTGCACCAAAAAACCAACGAGTTGTCCCCAAACTTAGACCTTAAACAGCGCACACGAAAAGAGGATAGAATTAATTCATTTGTAACAAATGTTGCCGGAAATCGGGTTAAAAGATTTTGTTGGATTTGAGTACAGAAGAACAATCAGCGACGCTAATAAACAACACTGATATTAAAAAAAACAACGCCAATAAAAAAAACTAAAAAAAATTACACTAATACAAAATAACACTAATAAAAAACAAATTAAAAGACACTAATACAATAAACAACAACACTAATACAATAAGAACACTAATAAACAAACACGCCATCAACACTATTTAAATGCGGTGGGAAAATATCCGCATAAACGAACACCACGTTTGAAGGCCGGCGTCATATCAACCGAATCGTAATAGAAATATATAGACTGTAGCATCGAGAATGCTCGTATTTGCAATAATATTTAGATGAGAGTGTGTAGAGATATGGTGAGCACGACAATATTCACGGAAGATTAAAAATAAAAGTGGGATTTTCTGAATAAATGTCGTAAGGGATGCGTGTTCGTACAGTGGCAGAAGTGATATAGAGTTACAGAAGTGAGATCAAGAGACCAGTGCGTTTGGATAAACGCTGCATCTCAACGTTGAGGGTTGCTAGTTGAATGTTTTATGTGGATGCTTGCTAGAAAAAAAAGAAAAAAAAAAAAAGAAAAGCCAACCTAAATTTTAAAGCCGAATTACATTTTCAGTGTTTCTTTTTATCTGTACTTATATAAAAAAATTCACTTTGTCTGTGGATGTCTCCGAGTTCATTCCTTATGGGTGGATCTTTTAAAAATTTCACACAAATGTACTCTATGGATATGAGTATTCTTAGATAGGTTTTGTATCGGAATGCCTCCGATAAGTATCGATAATTGAAAAAATCTGATTAAAAAAGGAACAGTACAATTTTGACCAAAGTTAGCATCCGTATACAACCTAACATCACAAGTACATTTAGAAGTTTAATCACCACACAAGCAGATGGGCCGATGTATGAAATCACGAGTACGTTCTTTGATAAGACAGGGGCGCGTTCGAAATGAATGTTTCTGTTTAGAGCACAACCGAACTTTGATGGTTGATTTTTGCATTTTAAACTTTAATTCAAGCCATTATATAAAATAATTTTGTAAAATAAACAGGTTCTCTACAGTGCAATGTAGACTACAATGAATTGTAGGAGACATGTTAAGTTTCATCTAGGTGCACTTTAGTGAGTCCCCAACTAAAGCAGCTAAAATTACTCGATTTGATTTCGACGACAATAAAAGTATGGAAGTGTGGAACATTCGTTGACCTTCATTCAATCACAAGCAACGTTAAGTCTCCCCGCTAATTGATAATATTCGTGAAATCCATTATTGAGAAAACAGACGAAGAGAAGGGAAGCTGCTACAGAAATTTAATTAACCGATTTTGTCGACGAAGTAAATGCACCGTAGGAATCGAAAGAAAAAACAAATCAGCTACGTATAACATGCAGACAACGAATGTCGACAAATGATGATTGGATCAGGTTAAAGATAATTTCGTCAGAAATGAGACATTTTGATTTAAGTAAAGACTGCGTTGAAATGAGCGTACAAATAAACAACCAACTGTTCACGTGTTACTCTCAAGTACCACGTACGATCGAAATAGTATCGACACACGTGTATAAAAAGGTAGTGATGTCAACCAAAATGCAAACTAAATAGTTTAACCCCAAGGAGGATCTAATCCATCGCATTTGGGTAGTCATTACATGCTGATTTTAGAGTCGTTTATTTCCTAAGCCATTTATTGTAGCCTACTACTAGGTAATTCGTAGGGTTAAGAGAGATTAATTCATACCTTGTTCCAGAGCATTTAAAGAAAAAGTGATTTTTTTTTCAGTTGCCAAAATTAATGCATATGATATTCTTAAAGGATCACTCATAACTACTGAGCAGGTTCAACGTAGTTAACTCCAATTATCTAATGACAACGTGATATCACCGTAAAAGCAATGAAGCAAAAAAAAAAAAAATGTACTTACCTTCCATTTTGTTTCCGTATTTTCTAACAACGTACACGTCTCATCTTTTAGTATCAAGATCTGAAAAATAAATTATGTAAGGCTCAATAAAAATCAATAACATTGCTTTTAATATAAAGAAAAATACTCATTCTGTAGTTCTGTTCTCATGAAGAAAGAGGCTCAGTGAGTGGACGGACAAAGTTCAAACTATGGCGCACTTAAAAATGCTTTTGATACATCGTCAACCGATAGACTCTCTCCCTATACGAGCTTTCTCACAGGAGAGACGTTGCGAGATTTTCATTTTCGTTATTTCAATGGAAGGTGCTCGGTTGTTACATGGATGACTGAACGAGAACATGCTACCCTCGTATATTAAATAAAGGCTTCCGTTGGAAATTCCGTGCAGATTCTAGAGTTCGACAAGATACATCTGAAAAGTGGGTCGGAGGTTACATCGACCAAAACGTTGTGAAAATAGAACTCAAGGTGAGGACAATCATCGAAAGAATCCAAATAATACGAATAACAAATGCTAATCTTAGAAATTGAGAAACGTATCACCAAATAAGTGTGAAACTATTATTTCATTATTTCAAGGATTTTCTTCGACATTCTTATGTAATTTCGCAATTGGCAGTTAACGACTAAAAGAACTGTTTTATTCTACAATTTTGCTTTCAACAAAAATCCGAGTAATTCATCTAGTGTAAATATGTATAAGAAAAAAATGAAAATAAAAATAGAATCAATTGATAAAAAAAAAATGTCTTAATATATTTTCAAATTTATGCTAACCAATAACACATTAAAAAAAAATTATCCCCTGATAAAAAGAGCTTAACTTTAAAAATTCATAAGTTAATTACGAATTTTTATTTCTCGTTTCGAATATTTGCATTGCTCTATTAATCAGAAAAAAATTGAGCCTATTTTCCGATGCCAAAACGATTCTTTTGTCTTTTTATTCGATTTTGTTTAAAACAAAACCTCCCATTGCTAGTAGTAATAATAAAATAAATATTTATTGATTTCAAACAACCAGTAAAACGAAAATCTATAGATCCCCCCCCACAAGTGTTTACTTTTACGTTTAAGAAAATATCTGCACATTTAACATGTGTTTTTATACAGTAATTGGAAAATATAATAACTTTATAGTTAAATGTATAGCTATTTAGTTACAATCGGAAAAATATTAGAATCGTCCCATCACTAGTTCATATAACATACATACATACATGCATTACATTCATACATACAACTACGCTTTTGCTTTTAATTATAAGTTTATTTTTGATGTTGAGAGGCTTGTTGTTAACCGTCGCTTGTTGCGTATCATTCAAGCTTTCAGTTTTTCCCTTCTTCCATTATCCCATTAAATTCGCTTTTGTCTTTAATTCTTATAACTTGATTTTTTATGTTGCAAGAAAGTTTGTTACTTACTTCTTGATGCTGATAACAAATCAAAGCTTTGGCTTTGATTGGATGCGTGACCGGCTCCGTCCGATGATGAATCGGGTAAACATTGCGACTTTGTTCGTAAAGTTTCTCGGCTCTTAACTGGTAATCCAACAGATGACTGGTGATATTCTGAAAAAGCAATATAGCAGCAAAATGAGGACAAAAGTATTTAATAAAAGTGTATGCCATCGAAAATCTAAAAAAAATAAAATAATGATTTTTATTAATTTTAAAAATTATAACATTTGTTTTTCTAACATTTTAAAAATGTTTTTTTGTTAATTACAAATGGATTCTTAAGGGGCATAAAAGCTTAAACTGAAAAAAAAAAAAAAAAGGTTTTCATTTTCATTTTAAAAAGCTAAGTGGTCGTCTATAGCCAAGAGCGACCAGAAGGCCCCCTTTTAATTAGTTGCAACACCGAAGTGTAGAGAAGGGCACCACTCCATTCCAAGAATTACTTCACTTACCCTTGATTTTTTCTTAATGCTGAGTGTTTAGGAAATCAAGTACCATTTTTTTTTAGTCGTTATTACTCGACAGAGAATTGAACCTAGGTGTTCAGGCACATCGAACCCTTACAATTATGTAAAAATAGGCCCAATTAATTTTTATGAAATTTAAACGATGAACAAATTAAGGAGAAAGAATTTTTAAAATTTTGATTGAGGTTTGATTAGTGATGGTGGAGTATGATCGACCCCCCCCAAAAAAAAACACTCTTGAAAACCGCTTTTTGATTCATTTTACTTCAGTCGAAATTCATAGAAATCAAGTTCCCTCCTTCCTGGAACTAACACTTGATCTCTATACGAGATACATAGATATTCGAATATGCCATTAAAGTTGTTCTTTATTTAACACTGAGTTAGTAAAGAAGTAGAGAACATTAGTTCACTTTCCCCAATTGACTATTTTAAAATGTTATAATGTATCTTTCTTATTTTTAATCTATTTGTTATATTGCTATTCTATCGGAAAACATTGGAAAGTAAAATAGTCGATTATTATGATGAGCATTATAATGGTCGATCATTATTTGAAAACTTAAAATGTCAGAAGAAGTGTTATCAATGCGAAATAAATATTTGCAGTTGAAATATTTACATTTAATAGTTTCTAGGAATGTAACTTGATGGATGAAATATCCTTCTGATATGTTTTTCAACAAGAATGTATCGGGAGATTTTAGGAATTTAGGACAGAAAAATGGATAAACAAAATACATTTCGACCCCCCCCAAAAAAAAACGGGTGATGTGTTTTGATGCTACGTACAGAGTGACGTCAGAAAAGCAAGTGAGTTTTAAATTGCACGTAGAAAGTAGAGAATTAAATTGCAACGGAGTTGTGTAGTGAGGACAGACGATGGCAGTTATGGAAACACGGGATTAGGTAAATGAACATACGTAGTTGTGGAGAAGAAAACGACGTGCCACCTCGAACCACAATAAATGTAAATATGAAATAACTTGTTTGAGTTTTTCGTGAGAGATATGGCTACATTTCAGGAGCATTTTGGATTAGAGGAAAATAGCTGTGATTCGAGGTGTGTCGTTCTTTGTTCAGCACAAATGTAAAAGATGTTTATCCGTCTTTCTGTCTATAAACTGTTTAGTATGTCGACATGTACAGATAACCATTATACATGAACATCAATAAGATTAACATTTATATACCTGATAATAATGTATTGGATGACGTCACAGACATTAAATAGACGACACGTTAACAAGATAAAGACACTAATTATGTACAACTCGCATATATATCTTGGTTTTACTGGATCCAAAACAAATATTCATCTATTTTGGTATAGTATCAATACTTGTGCTGTTACTCGAGGTAACATCACTCGGAGAAGGTACACAATTCCTCGTAAAAGCCAGTGTGGGTTAACCATACCAAGACCTTATTTGGGCGACGAATACTATATGATTTTTGAATATTTAATCAAGATTTACTCGTAGAAAGTTATCCACATGGCAGATTGTCCTTACAAACCTCTGTACAAAGACACCTTAGACACTCGAGGATAAAGTCTCGTAAGCATTCAAATGTATGCAACTCCGTCGAATACTTCAACTGTTATGCATTTTAAAAATGGAGGTTTTAAAATTATTCTTCGATAATTTTGGTGGTTGAAAAGATATCGTCCGATCAGTTTCAGGAAGATGAATCATCGCCACCACACGAAACTTACCCGAATGTGGTCTATCATGGTGTCTGGGTCCCGAGCTTCAATTTTACGCCGCATTCGCACGCAGTTGAGCCATGAAAGGAAACCAGACATATCTTCGTGAAGATGCTGCACATCGTAGAAGTACTGGAAATGGAGAATGAAAAATAATCAGAAGCACATCTAAACAAATTAAAAACGAATGCAAACAATTTTGGTGAATTCATTAAACACAGTCAATTTTAGTGGCGCACGTATGAAAGCGGTAACTCCTGTATTTTTTTTTTTCGTCTTTTTAAAAATTTATTCAGCGGATTATTATCGAATGGACACTAGTTTACCAGATTATCAAAGATTTTTTGTTTAAAAGTCAATATTTAAATATTTTTAGGGGATGCTCGGTTTCTAATGTAACATTCTAGTATATAGATCACCCATTTTAGAACCACTTGATGTTTTTAGGCTAAATTTGGCGAATTTGGCCTTCATAACTTCTTTTTGGGCCTTTTTTAGAATTTGGCTTCAAATTTGCCTCATGGATATAGCTTTACAATATGCTCAATCCAAAAGATTAATTGCACAGAACAAGTTGTGTTTATGTGGGCATGCCATATCCATTTCAGAAATATGAAAAAACAAAAACTGATAAACGTTGCTTGAGATGCTGTAAATGCAAAAGACTTATCTTTAAAAAGTGATTTTTAAATGTATTCGGATCTGTATTCCGTATTGTTTTCACAACGTTTATATTTAGTTGGTACTCTAGCACACTTTCATAAACCTTAGATTGTAAAACATGAACAATACGAATTAAAAAAAAAAAAGTCGTCCGGAAAAAATCTTTGTAAATGTTCGATGACGAAACTTGAAGATAACCATAAATATGCATATAAAATAACCGGAGAAAGCGAAATTAAAAAAAGGCCAGGCTGCTTAAAAAAAAAAAAAAAAAAAAAAAAAGATTCAATTCGTGAAATTTAGCTTAAAAACACCGAGTGGTTCTTGAATGGGTGATCGATTTACTATTACGTAAATTAGAAACTGAGCATCCCTTGCAAATATTTAAATATTGTAGGGAGTGCTCAGTTTCTAATGAGGACCACTTCCATACATGCACATGTTTTAGTTCCATTCAAAAAATCTGAAACTAAAGATGAATGTCAAGGATTTACATGGAGTTGCATATCACCATTTGACTAAGCATGTTGACGTGTATGGCTCTAAGTGTAAAAATAAATAGAATCATCCTCAGCTAACATTAAAGATAATACAAAGTTTTTAACACAGTTTTAAACAAACGATGTTGAACCAAATGCCTTAGTCTATCAACCTTTCTAAGTATCAAACAATTTTATCAAGAAACATCCAAAGCTATTTTCTTTTACAGAAGCAAGACAGATTCCCAGTTGAGCATGAAGGGTTACTATTTGAGATCGGATCTAACAGTACTATGTAGAGTTAAGCAGCGAGATGTTTGTTCATATTGCATTTAAATTTTACAGGTTAATTTAGCCAGGTACCGGGAAACAGAGTAAATTTCAAAGCCTAGCAGCCTGAGAGAAGAAACTATTAAAGTAGAAAACTTTCCGGGATCCAGGGATTTCAACAGTGAAGATGTGGGATTTTACTGCTTGTTTGAGCAGTCAGAAGTATGTACGTCGATGGAGCACACGTGATAAGAGTTTAGAGACAGAGTCATTATTTTCAAAGCTCTACTTACGGAAGTAATCTTTCAGGTGCAGAATTGACACTAAGGTCGGAAAATGTGATTGAAAATCAGCGCCCTCGAAGAAGGGGCACTAACCTGTAAAAAGTGCCTGAACAGTCCTGTTGACATTGCCCGGTAAGGCTATTAACCTGAAACTAACCCCGCCTCTAAGAGAAGGCAGAGCCTGAGAGGGTGGGCCTCCTAGAACTACAGAGAACCAGCACTACAGCATTATCGACAGGGACCAGGTCATTACAGGAATGGTCTAATCCCTGTTAGTTTTCTTTGGGGGGGGGGCGAGGATAAAAATCCCCGAGTAACGTGGAAATCAAAATTAATATGAGCATGTTACAGCATTGTTAAGACGAATAAAATTATTTCAATAAAAAACAGAAAAAATGAAATAAAGTTTATTTTATGCAATGACCTTAAATAATTAGTTTTTTCGCTTTTTTTATTAATTGACGCCTAGCTTTGATAAGAAAAAGAAAATTAAGAAAAAAAAAATCCCCAAAGTAAATTCTCGATACATTGATCATACTTGCAAGAATATCTACAAAAGATGCTTCTATACAAAATGATTTCAAGTTCATATCGACAAAAAAATTTGGCAAACAAATTCATATTCATTTCATCACTGCGCTCTCAACGTCATATCCTAGTCTTTTTCGCGGTCCTGGATATGACCTTAAACTATATCCAGTGGCGAGACCCCAGCTTGCGGGCTTTGGGAGTGTGGAGCCACCCTTTAATTGCCATTGCTTCCAGGTCAACTGACCCGGAGTGGTAGTACCTGTTAGGGTCCCAACTATGGGTTAAATAGAAACCAACGTGAAAACAAATATATTCTATTAAAAATTTTTCTTCAAAATCTTTGGATCCGGTATTAAATAACCTGAAAAGGGTTGATATGCCGTAAAACAAAAACAATCAACCAACCTAGTCTTTTTCACGGAGTTCATTTCGCATTGTTTTTCTCTTCGTTCCTTCTGCTGCTTGTTCCTTTTTGACATTCACCGTTGTTTTTTTTTCGATCTAACACATTTACGGACGTCTGTTTCACTTTTAAAAATTTATATTCTCCACAAATATACCTGATGTCACCAATAGCTTAATATTATTAGACAGGGTTAATGTTCAATAGAGTCGAAGGAAAGATTTGAACTATCCGTAATTATGAAACTAATTTTCATGAAGACACCAAAAGGAGATATTATTAAGATGCCCTCAGTTAACCAGAGCGAGTAAAAGCTACTGCGAATTAAAACATGACAGACTCGGTATCTTCAAAGTTTTCTATAAAGATACTTGGCCATATCTTATTCAATCTGCGAGATACTTAACAATTTTTTACTCTTTCATACCAAACTAGGCATATTGCTAATTAAAACATAAGATGCTACTGTTTGAGATCATGTCTAACATGAAACTGTGGGGAGTTGAGCAACAAGAAGTCTGTTCACATTACATTAAAACTTCTACATATCAGTACAGTCAGGGAAGCAGGAAAACAGTGAAGGAATTCCAAAGTCTAGTAGTTTGAAGAAAGGAAATATTAGATTAAGAGACTTTCCAATATCTAGGGATCTCAACAGTGAAAGGTGAGACTTTACTTGCCGCCTTAGTCGATGATATGTACATATCATTTAGTTCATCGGAACACATTCTATTTAAAACGTTTGCTAAACAAATTCAAGAAGAAAATTGTCATCATGACGAAAATCCTATTTGGCGCTTAATTGGTGTCACGGTGATCAGTGGTTTCTTCTATTTAACCACCCAACGACACTTTAGTTGTCGATGCTCGAATACGAATACAAAATTCCAAAAGAAGTCTCGAACCACAGTTTATGGATAAAATGCTAGAAAGGGGATCCTAGAGTTGTTCGCAACAAAGATCCATCAATTTGAGATTAAAAAATTATCAACTTACCTGGTGATAATCAGCGGCGTTTTTTAAGTGTTGTTCGACACAAGAAGCAACTTGTCGAATCCACGTCCAAGCATTACGAACAGCATACACACTATCCTGGTAGGAAGAGAAAAAAAAATAGTGACATTTGTTTATAATAAGAACATGCGTAAAGAATATTTAAACTGCATTTTATTTTTATATGAATAGTTTTCTCCGTGATGAAATCGTTGTTTAAGTGCAAATTCAAAATATAAGTTTAATAAGCCAATTCGATGCAAATGAAAAAAAATAAACATTTGTTTATAAATTAAAATACTTTTCGACGTAATAACGCCTTCATCAGGATAGATAGTTTTTTTTTCATCTCATTTATCCTTTGTGGCATGATGCCACTAAGAAAAGCAAGACCCGAATTCATTTCCGACACGTGATACGTGTATTCCTCAAGGAGTCGTCTATTATATAGATCAAAATCAATCTGACGTCTACTAACATAAGAAAAATGTCTTTTTAATGGAAGTTAAATAATTCGCATTAACAATGTCATATACCTATATAATATATCCTAGAAATATATATTTGTTTGAAGTAGCGAAATCGTCTTGGCTACACTATACGAATAATACAATCTGGTGAATCGCCTAAATGTACGCGTAATCGTGGTCATAGCTGGCAATATGCTTAAGCGTTAGACTTTCGGCGCATCTTTCTACATCTCTCCCGGACTGCACTATCTGTTTGTCTTAATGTTTCGCATCATGTGAGGAGGAACCGGGGTGTATTCATATTCATTACATAAGTATGGCCTCAACGTCATATCCAAACTCCTTCTCACTCGGTCTTTTTCGCATTGTTTTTCTCTTCGTTTCTTCTGTTGCTTGTTCCTTCTTGACACTCACTGTTTTTTTTTTTCACCTAACGCATGTACGGACGCCTCTTTGTTTCACTTTGAAAAAATATATTCTCCGCAAATATACCCACTGTCATCGATGGCTTAATATTATTAGACAGTGTTAATGTTCAATAAGACGGAGGAACGATTTAAAGTATCATTAATTATGAAACTTATTTTCATGAAGACACCAAAATGGAATATTCTTAAAATGCGCCCAATTAATCAGACCGAGTAAATACTACTTCGAATTGAAACATGACAGACCAACATGACAGACTCGATATCTTCAAATTCTATGAAGATGCTTTACCACATCTTAGTCTACGAGATAAACAATTTTGTTTACTCTTATGCCAAACAAGGCATATTGCCACTTAAAACGTAAAGGATTACTATTTAGGATCATGTCTAACAGGGGACTCTGGGGAGTTGAGCAACGAGACAACGAGACTGTTCACTTTACATTTAAAATTCTGCATATCAGTATAACCAGGGAAGCAGGAAAACAGTGAGAGAATTTAAAAATCTAGTAGTTTGAGCAAAAAAACTTAGAGTAGAAGGCTTTCCAGCATCTAGCGACCTCAACAGTGAA
>NC_136491.1:161335436-161552936 GCF_053919585.1 Euprymna scolopes | reverse complement strand
GAGAGAGAGACAGAGGAAAACGAAGAGAGAGAGAGACAGAGGAAAACGAAGAGAGAGAGAGACAGAGGAAAACGAAGAGAGAGAGAGACAGAGGAAAACGAAGAGAGAGAGAGACAGAGGAAAACGAAGAGAGAGAGAGAGACAGAGGAAAACGAAGAGAGAGAGAGAGACAGAGGAAAACGAAGAGAGAGAGAGAGACAGAGGAAAACGAAGAGAGAGAGAGAGACAGAGGAAAACGAAGAGAGAGAGAGAGACAGAGGAAAACGAAGAGAGAGAGAGACAGAGGAAAACGAAGAGAGAGAGAGACAGAGGAAAACGAAGAGAGAGAGAGACAGAGGAAAACGAAGAGAGAGAGAGACAGAGGAAAACGAAGAGAGAGAGAGACAGAGGAAAACGAAGAGAGAGAGAGACAGAGGAAAACGAAGAGAGAGAGAGAGACAGAGGAAAACGAAGAGAGAGAGAGACAGAGGAAAACGAAGAGAGAGAGAGACAGAGGAAAACGAAGAGAGAGAGAGACAGAGGAAAACGAAGAGAGAGAGAGACAGAGGAAAACGAAGAGAGAGAGAGACAGAGGAAAACGAAGAGAGAGAGAGAGACAGAGGAAAACGAAGAGAGAGAGAGAGACAGAGGAAAACGAAGAGAGAGAGAGAGACAGAGGAAAACGAAGAGAGAGAGAGAGACAGAGGAAAACGAAGAGAGAGAGACAGAGGAAAACGAAGAGAGAGAGACAGAGGAAAACGAAGAGAGAGAGACAGAGGAAAACGAAGAGAGAGAGACAGAGGAAAACGAAGAGAGAGAGACAGAGGAAAACGAAGAGAGAGAGACAGAGGAAAACGAAGAGAGAGAGACAGAGGAAAACGAAGAGAGAGAGACAGAGGAAAACGAAGAGAGAGAGACAGAGGAAAACGAAGAGAGAGAGACAGAGGAAAACGAAGAGAGAGAGACAGAGGAAAACGAAGAGAGAGAGACAGAGGAAAACGAAGAGAGAGAGACAGAGGAAAACGAAGAGAGAGAGACAGAGGAAAACGAAGAGAGAGAGACAGAGGAAAACGAAGAGAGAGAGACAGAGGAAAACGAAGAGAGAGAGACAGAGGAAAACGAAGAGAGAGAGACAGAGGAAAACGAAGAGAGAGAGACAGAGGAAAACGAAGAGAGAGAGACAGAGGAAAACGAAGAGAGAGAGACAGAGGAAAACGAAGAGAGAGAGACAGAGGAAAACGAAGAGAGAGAGACAGAGGAAAACGAAGAGAGAGAGACAGAGGAAAACGAAGAGAGAGAGACAGAGGAAAACGAAGAGAGAGAGACAGAGGAAAACGAAGAGAGAGAGACAGAGGAAAACGAAGAGAGAGAGACAGAGGAAAACGAAGAGAGAGAGACAGAGGAAAACGAAGAGAGAGAGACAGAGGAAAACGAAGAGAGAGAGACAGAGGAAAACGAAGAGAGAGAGACAGAGGAAAACGAAGAGAGAGAGACAGAGGAAAACGAAGAGAGAGAGACAGAGGAAAACGAAGAGAGAGAGACAGAGGAAAACGAAGAGAGAGAGACAGAGGAAAACGAAGAGAGAGAGACAGAGGAAAACGAAGAGAGAGAGACAGAGGAAAACGAAGAGAGAGAGACAGAGGAAAACGAAGAGAGAGAGACAGAGGAAAACGAAGAGAGAGAGACAGAGGAAAACGAAGAGAGAGAGACAGAGGAAAACGAAGAGAGAGAGACAGAGGAAAACGAAGAGAGAGAGACAGAGGAAAACGAAGAGAGAGAGACAGAGGAAAACGAAGAGAGAGAGACAGAGGAAAACGAAGAGAGAGAGACAGAGGAAAACGAAGAGAGAGAGACAGAGGAAAACGAAGAGAGAGAGACAGAGGAAAACGAAGAGAGAGAGAGACAGAGGAAAACGAAGAGAGAGAGACAGAGGAAAACGAAGAGAGAGAGACAGAGGAAAACGAAGAGAGAGAGACAGAGGAAAACGAAGAGAGAGAGACAGAGGAAAACGAAGAGAGAGAGACAGAGGAAAACGAAGAGAGAGAGACAGAGGAAAACGAAGAGAGAGAGACAGAGGAAAACGAAGAGAGAGAGACAGAGGAAAACGAAGAGAGAGAGACAGAGGAAAACGAAGAGAGAGAGACAGAGGAAAACGAAGAGAGAGAGACAGAGGAAAACGAAGAGAGAGAGAGACAGAGGAAAACGAAGAGAGAGAGACAGAGGAAAACGAAGAGAGAGAGACAGAGGAAAACGAAGAGAGAGAGACAGAGGAAAACGAAGAGAGAGAGACAGAGGAAAACGAAGAGAGAGAGACAGAGGAAAACGAAGAGAGAGAGACAGAGGAAAACGAAGAGAGAGAGAGACAGAGGAAAACGAAGAGAGAGAGACAGAGGAAAACGAAGAGAGAGAGAGACAGAGGAAAACGAAGAGAGAGAGACAGAGGAAAACGAAGAGAGAGAGACAGAGGAAAACGAAGAGAGAGAGACAGAGGAAAACGAAGAGAGAGAGACAGAGGAAAACGAAGAGAGAGAGACAGAGGAAAACGAAGAGAGAGAGACAGAGGAAAACGAAGAGAGAGAGACAGAGGAAAACGAAGAGAGAGAGACAGAGGAAAACGAAGAGAGAGAGACAGAGGAAAACGAAGAGAGAGAGACAGAGGAAAACGAAGAGAGAGAGACAGAGGAAAACGAAGAGAGAGAGACAGAGGAAAACGAAGAGAGAGAGACAGAGGAAAACGAAGAGAGAGAGACAGAGGAAAACGAAGAGAGAGAGACAGAGGAAAACGAAGAGAGAGAGACAGAGGAAAACGAAGAGAGAGAGACAGAGGAAAACGAAGAGAGAGAGACAGAGGAAAACGAAGAGAGAGAGACAGAGGAAAACGAAGAGAGAGAGACAGAGGAAAACGAAGAGAGAGAGACAGAGGAAAACGAAGAGAGAGAGACAGAGGAAAACGAAGAGAGAGAGACAGAGGAAAACGAAGAGAGAGAGACAGAGGAAAACGAAGAGAGAGAGACAGAGGAAAACGAAGAGAGAGAGAGACAGAGGAAAACGAAGAGAGAGAGAGACAGAGGAAAACGAAGAGAGAGAGAGACAGAGGAAAACGAAGAGAGAGAGAGAGACAGAGGAAAACGAAGAGAGAGAGAGACAGAGGAAAACGAAGAGAGAGAGACAGAGGAAAACGAAGAGAGAGAGACAGAGGAAAACGAAGAGAGAGAGACAGAGGAAAACGAAGAGAGAGAGACAGAGGAAAACGAAGAGAGAGAGAGACAGAGGAAAACGAAGAGAGAGAGACAGAGGAAAACGAAGAGAGAGAGACAGAAGAAAACGAAGAGAGAGAGACAGAGGAAAACGAAGAGAGAGAGACAGAGGAAAACGAAAAGGGACAGAGAGTGTGTGTGTGTGAGAGAGAGAGAGAGAGAGAGAGAGAGAGAGAGAGAGAGAGAGAGAGAGAGAGAGAGAGAGAGAGAGTAAAGGCATCCAATGTATTTCTATCGCAACGCCGCAGCCGCACTTGTTTGTTTGTTTTTTTTTCTACAACAAGCAAAATGTCTTGGAATATTTACAAACAATTGATGGCATGAAGAGGGAAACCCCCGCGTTACAACCACAACATTTACTGCGACGACAACAACGACAACAACGACGACGCCTGATTCCGCGTCATGTGCTTTTGTCCTTCACACCGGCACCACCAGTTTTTAGACCGGATGAGCAATTTCGCTTAACCTCCACCCCCGGGCATTTTGCTGTGTCTGTGTGTTTGGAGATTTCCTGCCAAGCACTTGTAACTTCGCGATGGGAGGAGCGAGGGCGATGCCGATCAATTCGCACCGTCATTTTCGGAATTAGTCAAGATAAAAATATGCAGAATGTGAAAAGCTTCAGGTTTTCCCATGCTTTTATTGCCATCTCCTCCTCCTCCTCCTCCTCCTCCTCCTCCTCCTCCTCCTCCTTAGTGACAGCTATCTCTCGCCAGTAAATGCATTCGTCTTTTTTTTTTTAATTTATTTTTTATTTTATTTTAAGGGAAATGACAATAACGAGCAAATAATTTGTGCCGATTTGTCTCCTATGAACTGAGAAGCTATTTTGTATGCAGTGAGTCGATATTGGCAGAGGTCAGCTATAAAGTTCAATCATATATATAATTAGTTAAAGAAACCATTTCTCATGGTCAAAGCCCATTAATTCCAGAAATGTAAAGTTTCCCAAAATATGTGACCGTAATCGCCCTCGTTTTATAATAATACGGGGTCTATGTTCATGTCAGCAAAGACACACACACACACACACATATATATGTTGTGTTCAGAAAAGAGCAATTTCTGTAGAAAATTTAATGCTCAATGAAGAGCAAAGCATGAATAAAAGCTTAGAGATATACAATGAAAATTGGCTAAATTTTAGGTTTTTTCTTTTTTCAGCACATATCAGATATACATCAGATATATACATCAGATACATGTATATGTATGCTGGACAAGTAATTATAAAAGCAACTGAACTCATGAAAAAGAATTTCAAAAACAATCTTGCAAATATACCAGGTGAACCAAGTGCAAGAAAGATTCAAACAATCGTACTTCAAAGGACGACCAGAATCTTAAGATATTTCGATTGGAATATCTCAGTTAGCGGGTGAATGTTTGGCATCTGGTAGGATGCCCCATCACCAGCTTAAAAGAGAACTGATAAGAAAATTTTTAAAATACCCATCACGAAAATTATTTCTCGAAACAATAGTTTTGTACACATTTTTATGCCCTCTTACAGAATAAAAGCAAAGACGTAATTATACTAAACCTTATGTCTAGAATCCTTAAATAAAAAAACATCACATAATTATGATTATAAAAAGGTATTCACTTGGAATTTCAAATAGGAAGTGTGTGTGTGGGGGGTGTAATAATATACTAGCAAACATATTGAAACAAATTTTATTATACATAAAATATTTTAAATCAATATTTTTTTTAATTATTTATAAACTTCCGAGAAATAGGTGTCATTGATTCCAAGGAATGAATGCGTTAAATTAAAAATGTTATTTAAAATAAAATGTTGGAAGCATGTGGTTGCGGTGAAAAGAAAATACGGAGGGTGTTTAGTTCTCTTCCACTGCAACAACTTAGACACCAGGACCGGAAAGTCGAATTGAGAAGTCAGTGCCCCACAGAAAGGGAACTCTGATATGCAAAAAGTGCTTGGGCAGCCCCGTCGGCATTTCCCAGTGAGTAGCGATAAACTAACCTCTTCTCAAAGAAAGAAAGCAAAGCCTGGATGAGTGGACACCCTAGAACTGCACAGAACTAAAACTCCGCCACAAAATCAATAGGGACCGGATCATTACAGGAATGGTCTAATCTCTTGATTTTGAAGGCCAGGATAAAGATCCAAAGCTAAGTAAGCATGCGAAGAGATGCTGTTTTAATACGTTATGAAAAAAAAAAAAAAAAAAGAAAATGCAAACATGTCCTGTAAATAGTACTGGAACGTTAAAAGTCTTTAAACGGACTCAAAGAACTCCGACTTGTTTATATAAAAAACGACCATAAAATACATTTCAATAAAAAATATGAAAAATAAAGTTGGCCAGCCATTTTTATGATTGTAATTATATCGGCTCACTTTCATCTTTCAGTCCGATTCGGAATCGGTATACAATTTCGAACGGAACCCTTTATTTAATCCACAAGGATAACATCCTTTTGTTCCGTTATCTATGACTGGATAGAAATCCTAAGTAATTCGCAGTTGTATTTTAAGTGGCACCCGTACTGAGGATTGAACCTTCACACCTCCCCAGAAGAATAACTTTACAACTGAATTTTACAAAGTAAACATTGTGAAAATAACAATCAAGATGAGAACAATAGTTCGAAAAATTAATCATATAAAAAATTCAAAATCACAAAAATCAATCTCTGAAAGAAGGCCTGTGTAATGAATACATTGAAGGCACAGTTTCTCAATCACCAACCTCACTTCTGTTCCGACATTGTTTAAGTTCAGTGTCAAGAAGAAATCAAATGCAGAGATAAACGAAGAATGACTGTGCCATTTTGGAGTTTTTCTTTTAAGACTGGTTGCTAAACAGGTTTTAAAAAATAGCCAACCTAATAGCTGGATGAGGAGAAGAAAGTTCATATCTTCATCAATGCTTTCAAATATTGTTCTTTTTTTTTACGGATAGGTCCTCTCCTTAACTAATGACTAGCATATACTTTTCATTATTTTGATTTGAGTATATATCCGTTAACATCTTATGTTTTTACATAGACGGATGTTGATTAAGTGTGTCTGTGTTGGACATATACCCAAGAGTCAAAAGAATGAAAGAATATTCTGTTCTCATTGCCCTACTAATGGCACATCGTATTCGCAAATGGTGACCAATCTTAGTACTGATTGAAGCTAACATTACTTTGCTTCAGTGATCAGTCAAAAACAACCACACACATTCTCATATTTATTCCGCCACCCACTTACCTTATGCAGTCGTGTGGCAATGTCAAGGTCCTGACCCCGGTAAACACTCTCAAACACTTTGGGGCGTTGGATCAGGTAACACGCCCTATCAGAAATTTCTTTTTCAACATTCTGAAAAGAAAAAGAAAAAAAAAAAAGAAAATGAAATATTGGATTTTATAGTTTCGTATTAATACTGACATTTTTACGAGTATCCTCATAATAGTTAAGTTTTGTTTATTGCTTATTGCCTGGGGCGGCTCTATTGGAGAATGGCGACGGAGCTGTCCAGCCATTTTTACTCTCCAGACTACTCTTCCTCCAGTGTGGTGACTCTTCAAGCCAGCTTTCTGACCTATGTGTCACATCTTTCCGCCATTGGAGGTAAATATCCCTAATACAATACTAACATGTAATCTTGGCCCATATCCTATCAAATAGATGCGATTTATTTTATATTTTACATTTCAATAAATATTCAATTAATAAGAAATAAAATGATTTAATGCATAAGTATCAAAATTAAGACGTGGTGAAACATACAATTCTTTCATTCGTAAATTCATATAAAAGCTGCAGGAATTGTCAAACATTAATAATCACTTACAGGACCCGTGGAAATTCCACAAGATGAGAATATTTAATCAATTATTTTCTAGATAGCGCAAGAAATTATACTATTTGGACAGAAAAACTAATAAAATGCAACAAACATGTTTAACATTTTTATGAAAATCGTGTCTATTGTAAATATAGAAGTGACCAAAATTAGATAAAAATTATAAATATTAAAACTTAGAAAGTAATATTGTGCTATATAGTTCAATAGAAATAAGATGATACTGTAAGAGACAAATTTGAATTTACTGCTACAGTCCAACACATCTAGGTAGACAATGTTCTTTTTTCCCTATGTTTCTTTCATGTTTCATTTTATTATGTAACGTGTCATTGACTTCTTCGATGAAAGACCGCTACACGTCGAAATTACGTGTTCCTTTCTCACGTCATTGCAACAATGATCATATTATTATAATATTCGAAAACGAGGCTACATAAGAGAGATTACTCATTATTGTCTAACGTTGCCAGATTGGCTTTTTAAGAGCTAAATTTCACGAATTTAACCTTTCTGAAGCAGTTTGATCATCAAAAATTGTATTTGGCCTTTTTCAAAGCGTAAAGTACAGATTAAGGAAAGAACAAACAGAATATTATATTGATAGAAATCTATTGTAAAAAACATTCAACTAATAATAATATTATCAATAATAATGAACAAAGTCAATTATTATGAGGGAACATTTTCCTTATAAAAAATATTATGTCACTGAGAAAACTAAGGATGGCCTGGGTGAAAACTCCAAGCGAGAACACATCAATAATAACTTCTGAATAAACTAATTTAATTTTCGATCTATATAACAACCAGCATGTATGCCCGGCGTTGCCCGCGTGTTTGGAGGGGTATGTTGAATAAAAAAGAAAAAAAAGCGGTCAATTTTTTTTAATTTGGCCCCTATTATGACCCCTTAACATTTATTGTTTGGGGCTTGCATCAAGTTATTAAGTTAGATCTATGTCCAAGGAACCTATATCTAAAATTTCAAGTGTGTAGACACAAAATTGTCGGGAGAGTTTGGTAGAGTTCTCAAAAATCAAATCGTTGAACTTTGACCCCTTAGCAGCAAAATTTCTGGCCGAAAACCGACCCCAAAGATTTTCCCAAATTTCAGTACCTTGTATATCAAATTTCGAGTATGTAGACTAAAAATTGACAGAGTTATTGCGTAGAGAAATGTACACAGACTGACAGACACGTTCACTTTTATAGATATATAGATAAACTATAGCAATTTCATGTTCAAAAGCACTTTTATCACCACCTCTTTTTTTTAAAGAGGAGATCACTTGATCGAAAAGTAAAATACACAATAAGAATGTTAAAAAAACAAACACATCTGATATGTTGCGATTTCGAACGTGAAACTAAAATACACTTCCTTGTCCACCGAGCGAGGATCACAGTGTAATATCTGTTCTCTCTAAAGTAGTGGTTTGCAACCAGTGTGCCACGGAATAATTACTAGTGTGCCTCAAAGAAACTAACTAGAAGTCGTTTAATTTTATTTTGTTTAATAAAGACGTTTAATTTTTGTATCCGTAATGATATCGCTTAATTCAAAACCATCGAATTTCTGAAATCTAAACGTTTCACGCAACTGTTTTTTTACAATTTATATTAATGATGGGACGGTTAATCAAAATTAATCAAAAAGTTTTCAAAGTATTGGGAATCAGCATCGAACCTGAATAATTCAGACCCGATTTGTATACCAAAATGATTCCTAAATACACAGGTTGTAAGACAAAAAAGTCCATTTCAAACTGATCAAACTTGAAGTATAAATTCTTTCATCTGAATGCATTCTAACTCTTGTTAGTTGCATTAATTATAAAAAAAAATTAATTAAAAATTGAACTGATTGTTAGATCGTATAAAACCACTTTAATACATTGTTACCTAGCATATTGTAAATGTTTTATTGCAAAAAAAGCTTTATGGGTAGAAAATATTAATTTGGGGGGGGGGGATTGTTGTGCCGCTAAAATTTTTAATATTTTTTAATTTTAATGGTGTGCCGCAATGTAAAAAAGATTGGGAACCACTGGCTTAAAGCCTGTACCATATCATGGGATCTCCGTTCCTATCAAACATCCATAGAGTATCTGTATTTCACACACTCCTATAAAAGTTTTAAAGATATACATTAGACAAAACCTACACCTTCCTCTCGTTACGGTGCGTCCATTCCTCCTCAGCCCAGATTCAATCCTACAGTAAAGAACAGAACACAACAACGCCCCCTTTCTCTGGAACTGAAAACATTTGAATAAACTGTCCAAGAGAGTCGGCAACATTGCGCGAAAGGTTGAGAGCACGACACAAACCCTTCTTGTTTCGTTGACTTAACGGCCGGTCGAGAACAAAAACGAGTTTGTGTCGTAAACAGTGAATGACATTTGCTTTGTAACCTTAGACCAATGACAGGAGAGGGGATGGTGGGTATCCTAACAAAACAACTTTATTTTTATAAGGATGGAATTGAGGGGAAAACTTATGTCGACAAACAAAAAAGGGGAAAGTTTCTTTCTTATTCACAGATTTAAGATTCTTCTAATGAATTGTTTTATATCTCCAACCCGATTTTATAATTCAGTGCTCTTTGTTTAAATAAATGGAGATCTCGGACAATCGACCATATTTATATTAAGATTTTATTTATTTAGTACGTAGCTGACAATAGTTTCTTCTCACGAATTGCGTTTGATTATATATACTCTCCAACACTATTCTATAATTCTGTGCTCTTTGTTTAAACAAACGGAACTGCCGGGCAATTGGCAATGTATACATTGAGATTTTGATTATTGAATTATTCTCAGCACGTGCAGGATAATACTTAATTTGTTAGAAGCGTTGTTTGTCATGCAGAAGGTTAATTTGTCGGTTTAACCAGCATATCGACCTTCTTTGAGTCATTAAATGCTGTAGATAAGATTTTGTTTCTTTTTTTAATAATTTTTGTTGTATTTTAAGTTGATTGTTTTCTGTATTTGTTATCTTCGGATGCTTTGTTGTTTTTAAAGTTGGTTACCACTAAGAATATTCGCGTGATGTTTCTATGTTAGTAGTTTGAGAGGGATTTATATTTTGAGGTGGAGAATCGTGGAGAGGAATTTATATTTTGTGGCGGCTCTTTAAAAAGTTTAATATATTATTAGGGTTTCCTTTTTCAAAGAGGTATTTTAGATTTCGATCTTGCAAAAGTGTTTACGAATTTATGCGAGATCATGACAGTTCAGCAAGAAATGTTTCACCGTATAGGGCTTGCGACATGTTATACACTTGGGAAGTTCTTCATTTTTTTAATATAAAGAAGCGAGTTATATATGCGTGTCCTATCCGATTACGTGATAGGATTACTTTTCGTGATGTTTTGATGTCTGACAGTTGTTTTTTTAAGTATAAGTTTTATTTTATATACTTTGTTGTGTTGACAGTTGTTCCAGTTTTTTTGCCATTTCTTAGAAAGAAATTCATTTACTAAAAGGTTTGTAATCAGTGTATGGGATCTTTAAGCAGAAGGTAGAGTTTTTGGGCTGAAGCATTTATTAATCTGGCCACACTGATACAGAAAATGTGTCAGTGAATGACACAGATATTTATCTGTTAGAGTTAAGTAAAGTTAGATATGTAGAAAGAGAGTGTGTGAGAGATATGGAAAAATAATATATGGAGAAAGAAAATTAATCGAAGGTTGAAAGTAGACAAGGATTGCTTTATGATTATTAATTAGGTACGTGCAAAAATGAACGTCCGTTCCCTAAAATGCATGAACATTTTAACTCCTCCCTTCGTTTAAAATTTCAGAAAAATTCAAGAAATCAACCAATTTTAATGAAACTTTCAGTATTTATTAATTACCGATCACAGAATATTAATGTACCTATTGTTTTTGAAAAAACCTCAGTGAAAATGTATTTTTGTAAACAAAAATACATTTGTTAAAGTTTTAAGTACTAAATAAAGACATGGATTTTTTTATAACAAAAAAGCATTGTAGAGGTTAAAAATTAATTTTTTTTTAATATTTCAGGAACATTATGAGAAAATAAGCCTGTAAAGTCCGTGTTAACAAAATAGATATAACTCTAGGAAAAATTGAATTATCGAACTATCACTATTATTGAATTAAGCATTGTTTATTTAATATTTTTTACCAGAAAAATGATTAAAAAATATTCTTCCCAAAATTTTAAATGTAATATATCTTTCTTGTACGCAAACATCAGCGTAAGTATTATTTTTTATAATTTTGAAAAAAAAAAAAAAAATGAAAAATTGAGATTCCGGATCAATAAAAAAATTAAAAACTAGTATTATTTTTAATCAGATTTAATTAAGACAAATACAGATGGACAAAACTAACAAAACAAAGGAAACAGCCTGGATTTGCATCTTATTCGCCGTATTTTTTAAAATTATTGTTTTGGTTTACTTTTTCAATTAATAAATTTTCAGTGAAATCAGTAATTTTAATTGACCCTTTTCACACTTAAAATGCCCTTTTATATTATTTTAAAAAGAATTAATTTAATTTATTGTTACAACACGTTCGAGAATAAACAGAGTCATCACGTAAAAATGTGAATAAATATTCTAATTAAATAAGCACTTTTTATTACGAACAAATTAATATTTTTTATAATCTTCAAAAATATAGAAATAATGTTTCAATTCCTCTGCCAATTTTAAACTAAAATTAACTTTCTGACATTTTCGGCTTTCGTAGCACTTATACGCGACACCTTTTCGTTTGTTTTGATAGTGTAAATCCGGACCTGTTACTAAACTTTCGCTTTTTTTTTGGGGGGGGGGGTAATTAAGCTATTTTTTTTTTTTTTTTTAATTTATTGAATTCAATATCTTAAGACTACTAATTATCTTTGAAATAGTCCCAGAAAACTAATGTTTATCTTTCCAGGGATTTTTACAATGAATTTATTTAACTTCCAAATTTCCGATGTCGCCGTGAAAACATTTTCATTGTAACTTTTCTTTTCACATGTAAAACTATTTTTCTCCTTTTGGAAATTAATTTTATGGTTTAATCTTTCAAATACAATCAAAAAGTACTCGGACCCCCCCCCCCCAAAAAAAAAATAAATAAATAAAAAATAAAATAAAATAAATAAAAAATTATAATCCTTCTGTCAAAACCATGTCCCCTATCAGTTTCCGCCATTAAATGCGCGTACCTATTATTAATACCATTCATTCATTCAGCGTCCATTCCACCCGCTCGCCGCTCAGTAGTTAGGAAAATCACCTTTTAAAATGAAAAGGTGACAGACCAACGAAAATGCTATTTCCAATTTTCAAGCGTGACAGTCATACAGACAAAGGCTCCTTATTGAGGCGCGATCGTGTATCTCAAAGGCAAATAATAACAAAGTGAGTGGGGATGGGGTGGAAAAGACTGCACATTTGTAAATAATGAATGAAACTGCGTCGAGACAGGGAGAGGGGAGGAGAGGTAGACCTTATAATCGCCCCCTTCCCCTCTTTCACTTTATTGTTTGTTTTTAAATAAAGCAACATACCTCGCATGTCAACGTAGAGTCCTCGTCTGGCAACATGAGAATGACACATCGCTTCGGAATGCGTGATGGAATTGTTCCCGAGGAAGCCGGCTGTTTCGATTGAGATGCAAACGGTGACTTACCGACAAGGCAAGGAAAGGGATGGGAAAAATAGCGGGGGCACTTGTTCAAGCTCCCTTCCCTGGACAAGAGAACAATGCATTTTTTACCCCTCTTCTTTACCCTTCCCACATTTCTTCACACAAAAGGAATTTGTAGAATTTCGCATCTCTTCTCGCCCGGCGTTGGAAGGAGGAGAGTCCTCTCTGAAATTGCTGTCAAGTAGTGTCTTTTGCGGTGCCGTTTCTTGGAGTGGGATCGGGGATGGGGTCATGTATGGAAGGAGTAACGGGAAGAATTCCATGTTGCAGGTAAAATCCAAGGCCAGCGCTATAGACCCGCGAATCCGTCATTAAGGCAGGGGAAGGGCGTATGATCGTTTCAGTAGTGCGATGGAGGCCGTCATTTATTCTTACACATTTACTTTAGATGTCGAAAAATACAAAATCGCTTTCAACAATATACCCTCCAATAAAATGAATACACACAGACAGTGAATAAAAAATGCTGGGGTTAGAAACTTTGATGAATAAAAGAAAAATATTAACGAAAAAGTATCTTCATTAGAAAGGTCCCGGATTAAAGATATTTTGCGAAAGAATGGAGTGTTCTCTGGAGGCCGATAGTTGAGCAAAAAAGCTGGGCACATCCACAAGAATATCGTTGAATCAGACGAGTGTTTGAGAAAAGATCAAATGTAAATTTCTATTTTACCACAAAACGCTTTGTATTTTTGTCTTCATAAAACTGATCTAAACCAAATTTCAAATCTAACATACTAAATTCAGATAAGTTATAAGGCCTCAAAATCATCCGATTTTAATTCAGTGCCATAAAATTGACACAAACATAACTTTCAAGGAGCAAAATGTAGACACGCACATACAACACTTGTATATAAAATATATTAGAAGGTTCTTAAAAACTTTGTTCTTTTTCATTAAAAAATAATATTCTTATTATTAGGATTCTTCGGAATGCGAATAATCAATTCTAATCTTAATTCACTTAGTGAAAACTCAGTTAACTTTTATGAAATTTTAACACTCGATAATTTACATCAAATAATGAATATTCCTCAAATGATAATTTGTGTGTAGGCAATGAAGGCATATTGTAACAACCCTTTTAAAAAATTAATTTGCATTAAATTTAATCCACCAATGAAGCAAGATTTTAAAAAAATTCTATTTTTTTTATTACATTTAAGTGTGACATTTTTTTATTACATTTAAGTGTGACATTTTTTTATTACATTTAAGTGTGACATTTTTTTATTACATTTAAGTGTGACATTTTTTTATTACATTTAAGTCTGACATTTTTTTATTACATTTAAGTCTGACATTTTTTTATTACATTTAAGTCTGACATTTTTTTATTACATTTAAGTCTGACATTTTTTTATTACATTTAAGTCTGACATTTTTTTATTACATTTAAGTCTGACATTTTTTTATTACATTTAAGTCTGACATTTTTTTATTACATTTAAGTCTGACATTTTTTTATTACATTTAAGTCTGACATTTTTTTATTACATTTAAGTCTGACATTTTTTTATTACATTTAAGTCTGACATTTTTTTATTACATTTAAGTCTGACATTTTTTTATTACATTTAAGTCTGACATTTTTTTATTACATTTAAGTCTGACATTTTTTTATTACATTTAAGTCTGACATTTTTTTATTACATTTAAGTCTGACATTTTTTTATTACATTTAAGTCTGACATTTTTTTATTACATTTAAGTCTGACATTTTTTTATTACATTTAAGTCTGACATTTTTTTATTACATTTAAGTCTGACATTTTTTTATTACATTTAAGTCTGACATTTTTTATTACATTTAAGTCTGACATTTTTTATTTTGATCAAAATCAGAATAAAGATTGCAGGCATAAGGTCTAGTCGCATTACATTTAAATTTTAATCTTTATAGAGCTGCATAAAAGTGATACAAAACTGCTATTCAGTGAATTAATTTAACCTGTCCCGTGATGGGTAATCGTATTATGTAAACTCAGCTTTTCCTTTTATAAAACCTATTCAATGGCGTTGCACGATTTTCATTCATTTTTCTACTTGGTTGTCTAACAACTGAAATCTGCAGAAACGAATTTGAAAATATACAAAAGTAAAATGATATTCGAAAAAAAGCACTAAATATTTATTTCTGCGCCTGTTAAGCAAGTATCTTTCGGGCGGTCTTAACGAGTGGTTTATAATGAGCCTTGTGGTCCTTATGCTTTGCAACTGAGGCTAGAACTTGCCCCGCGTCTCTCACGGGGTGGTTGATGGCTAGAGACGCGCAAACGCCACCGAACACACGTAATAAAATTTTTTGAAACTAAGTTAAAATCATTTGCCAAATTTAGAAGACCTCGAGAAATACGTGCCAATATTTAAAAATAAAAACTCGCAGAAATTTGATCAGTTTATCAAGAATGCAGCATTTGAAGATCATGGCGATCACCATAGAATGCAAATCATAAATTGTGAAATGAATCCCCCCCCTCTTTAGTATGAAAATTCTGCCCCCCCCGCCAATAAAAACAAAAGAAAAAAAACTACCAAATTTTCTGGCGTACTTCAACTATCATCTATCGTTAAAAAAAAACAAAAACAAAAAAAAAAACATTAATAGGAAAGGAAAATTAACTCCACATTAATATTGCGCAAAGTTCCATGTTTTTCGCACACAACCGTCAGACTAAACGCATCTGATACGTTAATGTTAACTCGATTGGTGGTAAACTTTCTAGATTGGAAATCTACGAATGTTGCAGTCAAATAAAAAGAAACGTATGTGCGCATCTAAGACAGTAACCGGCAATTATTTCCAATGTTATTTCTACTAAATGTGAAACAACATTTATGACTAGCAGGCCGCCCGGCATTATCCGGTCGTAAGATACGCTTAAATATAATATTTTAATTCACGCAGATTAAATATTTATTAATATAGAGACAATTCTCTATTGATGACGAATATTATGTCTTTTTTCTAAACAGTTCACTTCTTATAAAGAAACACTGAGATCGAAACCAAAACCTAAAGACAGCGATTCAAGTACGATTACCATTAGTCCAGCTTGCCACGTCTTTAATGTTTTCAAATCTACTTAATCTTTACATAAAGGAAGCTGTCGTTTGAATGGTTAGCGCATGCGCCGTCATAAAACAGTTGACAAACAGATAAAAATCTGATAACGCCCCAAGTATCAATTTTTTAATTTCCACTCCTTAGCAGTCCTGATGAAAACCGATTAAAGTTTGCCACGTGTCTGAATACCCTATATACCAAATTTAAAGTTTATAGATTAGAAATTCGTTAAGTATGTAGGTTGAGAGTTGTCCTCACACACATTCTCAGTTTTATAGATATATATATTACTTAGAAGAGAAACTACTACTGAGGTACTATGTAGGGGTTTGGGCAGCAAGATGTCGGTTCACGTTACACTTGAACTTCTGCATGTCAGTACATTGGGGGAAGCAGGGACATGGAATGGAATTCCAGAGTCTAGCGGTTCTGGAGTAGAAACTATTGGAGTAGAAAGATATTTTACATCTAGGGATCTCTACTGTGTGGGGGTGGGATTTAGCTGCCTGTCGGGTTTGTCGAGGGTGTCTACGTCGTTGGGGCACAAGTGTCTACAGATCGCCAGAGCATTCACCAATAAAATACTTGTAGAACAGGCAGAGGGATGCAACATTTCGTCGATGGGACAGAGGCTGAAGCTTAGATGCCAGTTCAGGGCCTATCAGATTGGCGACTCTTTCGAACCTTGTCTAGGAGCGAAAGACTAGTAGCAGCTGCACCAAATATGACAGCAATACTCCATACATGAGCGAACGGTGGCCTTATAGAGATACAGGATACTTTCGGGTGTTAGTAGTTTCTAGCATGGTAGAGAGAGCCTACCTTCTTCGCATCGGCCCTGGCAATGCTTTCAATGTAATTGTGCCAACTCATGTTTCCCGTGAACGTTAGGCCGAGGAGTTTGAAAGATGTACTCTCAGATAAAGAGTCACTGGCCATTGCTATTGATGGCAGAGAAGGTTTCTTGTAATTATTGAAGGAAACCAGTTTAGTTTTGGCAGAATTGAATGTGACCATCCATTTTTGTCTCCATTCCACTACAGATTGGAGGTTATCCTCTAGTGTTTTTGCCATTTCTTTAGATATGTGTTCATTAGTTTTCCTGTCGTGCCTGTTATAGAGTGTGGTGTCATCAGCATATATACCCATCTCAAAGGCAATTTTGTCGGGGAGGTCATTTATGAATATTAGGAATAATAGAGGTCCAAGGGAAGACCCCTGAGGCACTCCCACATTTATATCATTGTTTAGATGTACGACCGTCGAGGACAACCTGGATTTTTCTCTTATCTAAGAAGGATTTAATTATGTTAAGTATTCTACCAGTGATACCGTATGATCTAATTTTCCTGAGGAAACCCTCATGCCATACCCTGTCAAATGCCTTAGATATATCTAGAGCTCCCGCTCTGCTTTCTTCCGCTTTGTCCAGTGAATGGTATATACGTTCAGAGATTACAGTGATGATGTCTGCTGTGGAACGGGCTTCTCTAAATCCATATTGTTGGTCAGTCAGAAGTTTAGCATCTGTAAGGTAATGGACTAGAGCATGGTTAATTATGGTCTCAAATATTTTGGCGAAAAGTGGGAGGAGGCTAATGGGGCGATAATTTAATGGGTCAGTTCTTTCGTAAGAATTCTTGAGTTTATATAATTTATTTAGTAATTTCGTTTTTACGATCTTTCTGAGATAAATGTCACCAATGTGACATACTCCTTTTCACACTTTATACCTTGTTTTGTTATGGGTTTATGTTTCGAACAGTATACACTGCGACCTCCATTATCCACGAATTTCGAACTGGACCCTTTATTTAACGCAAGTAAAGGTTTGATCGCCACTTCATCTTTTAGATATCTCGTATCAGTGGGACACATTAGCACAGGACTGCTTAATTGCAAACTACAGTATTGTATTCAAGTCTAATGTCAAATACTGCCTTCCATAAAAGTTCAAATTTTATTCAATTCATTTTCAATCCTCTCGTTGTATTCTTCATCTCAACTAAGAATCTATATTAATAATTGCCCTTAAATTCTTTTTAACCTTGATAATTGGGTACTTATTTATATAAAAAGTTAAAACGATTATGTAATTAAAAGAGATATTAGATCAGCCTGAAGATCAGCTACGTTATTTACTTGCCTCATTCGGTGGCAAAGTTAGACACAAGGTCAGTATACAGTGAGAATACAACTACTTCCCAAAGGATGGGCTTTGGATGGGTGCCAAAATATCAGTGATCAGAGACATCGACATTCCTCATGTAGGCATTTCACGTGATCAACCATAAATCACCTACCCCCAGACTGAACTAATACCCGGGAGAATGATCTGATACTAAACAAAACAGATACTACACTTTGAAATAATCGACAAAACAATTTCCCGGCGTTTTGAAATAGTATCTTTCGATCAGTCATTATCGTCTGTCATTCAGATGATAGTTTCGATCGTTTGGATTTAACAGATTGTTGATAAACTCATTTTAACGTCGCCGAAAAAGTTAATTTGTTTTGTTTGTTTTTTGTGTGGGTGGGTTGGTGGGTTGAGGTGGGGGTTAGCGATGTTTTTGTTCCTGTTCCGGAAAAAAAAGCAGACAGTGATGTCACCATCTGGGTTACTATCGGCATAACCCCGTTCTTTTGTTGCTGACTCTTTTTCCATTACGAATAGAACATCTCTTCAGCGGAGTAACATTTGAGGGAGGGGGGAAGCAAAGAGGAAATAAGAGGGTAGAAATTGGGTGTGGAACAATGAGCCAACTCGGTATCATTCGCATTATTTGTTGAGAGATTTCCGTTAAAATCCCGACCCATCTTACCTGTAAAAAAAGTGGAAGCAAAATGCTATTAATGACAATTGAAGTTAAACGAAATTCGAAGAACACAACTTATATCTGACATAAACGAATGACAAGATTTTTTATGTACCATTTCTAAGTAAAAATCTATCAACGCTAATAAAACGAGAATTTTTTTACTTTATACACAAGACAAGCTGAGCTACTTAACGTTGTCCGGATGTGATTGATAACCAATCAAGAAAAGCAAAACTGCAGAAAGCTATTTTTGGTGGTATGCGACCGGTCTCATCCATTAGTATTTTGAATGCTGGTGACCATTACGGCAGAAAGGTACTGCCAACAAATGGATGAAATGTACCAGAAATTTCGACAACAATACCTAGCATTACTCAGCAGAAAATGCCCAATCGCATGTTGCTAAACCAACCCTGCAAAAGTTGAACGAATCTGGTTACGAAACTGCCCCATCCGCTATACTCTCCAGACCTATTACCTACCGACTCCCACATTTTCAAGCTTCTCGAAAACTTTGTGCGTGAGAAATGCTTCAAAAACCTAAGCGATATCAAAATCGCCGTTAGCGACTTTATCGCCACCAGAACGCAAGGTTTCTACCTTACTGGCATAAATACACTTGTTTTGCGTTGGCAAAAGTGTATTGATTTTGGTGGTGCTTATTTCGATCAATAAATTCTTGTTTGAGATATATATTCATCTACATTTAAAAGTTAAAAATCGCAAGAACTTTATTGTCAACCTGAACGTAATTGTTAATTACTTAAAAAATGTGATATTGCCAGCTATTGCCTTTTTATTTAATTGTAAGAAGCGTCGTAATATGATCGAGTAATAAACAGATTATTCACTAATTAACTCTTTCTCTTACTAAAGGAGTTATCTGGCAGGATATAGATTGGAATTAACGAAATCGATTAGGATGTCTTTATTTAAAAAAAAAAAAAAGACTGAAAATTTCCGTAATTCAATAGTTAGGTAGAATCAAATATCGAATTACCAGTGGATTCGAAAATCTGACTATTATGCGTTATTAAGCTTTCAATAAAATCTGATAGAACGCGATACTGTAATAACACTTTTTAAATATTTATAAACTTCGAAATCTTTCATGGTTGCTCACCAGAGAAGAATGTGTCAAATACTCTGTGAAATTTTTAAAACAAAAATCTCTCCGTATTTTTCTTCATGCGGAGTAGAATTTCACTAGCCTCAAGTCTTTGTGTCGTCTCCATTAGTGATTGACTGCCGTAGAGCAGAGACAATTTTAAACACTGCCCCTGGGCGTAGAAAAGCGCTTCGCACATCACAACGAACACATCTCAACCCCTCGTGAAGACATGGATAAACATCTCCCTCCACATGCTCACATTACACTTCCATGATTTCAACAACGTTTTGTTTTTACTTCGTGAGATGCATTCATAAAATATGCTGTTTATTATTCTGACGTCAGTTTAATAGCAAACAGCAGTAAACAAATAAGAATGGATTGAAGACGAACAGATTTTTCCTTTTTGTGATGAAAAACAAGTAGAGAAAAAAAATGGTGGCCAATTATGAAACGAATGCATGCGCGAGTACATAATACTCTCTCTGCCTCTCTCGTGCATGTGGACAGATAGCTAGCTAGATAGAGTCAGCGATTTTAAATGCACATCCCTATGTGTACACCAATAAAAACAAAGCAAAATATTTAGTAATTCGTTTGTAGAAAATTGTTCAACATCAAAGAAATTCTTTAATCGTTACTGAAAACTAAATTAAAACAGCAGATAAGTAGAAAACTTCATTTGTCGAATAATATAACTCAAAAGTGAGAGTCAAAGCAATTAAGGTGAAGAGTGGAAGTGAAAGTTATTGTAGTTTTAGGGGTTATATACTAATCAGAAGATTTTACTAATTTTACAATAAATTTCATAAAAATATTAAAATATTTTCCAGATGTGGCACAAAACCAAAAAGTGTATAGAGAAGGAGTGTTGAGGGTCGTCCATGTGGATTATTCCTTAAACTAGTCCCAAACACCAAAATACCACATTTACTGTAGACTAAACTACTAAAATATACCCAGATATTTCTGATAATTCTTTTACAAAAACTATAGACAATAAGTCGGAAAAAGCTTCAAAACACTCTAAACTCTAAAATAAAGAAAACTAAGAAAAAATAAACGAACCAAATAAAATTATGTGATAGTCAACCTTCAACTTCAATTCAATTAAATCTTAAAAACTGCGATGTTAAATTGTAAATCTTGTCTTTCTTTACATATAACGTTAGATATATTTATTTATGTGTAAAGGATTTATTCCTAAACTTATTAGTCGACCATTATGACATTATAGACAGTTGCAAAGCATAAGGGGATCAAATGGGCAATATCGTTGTTTATTATAAAAGCGACAATAAAAGAATATACAATTTGTTTCTGAATATTTTGTGCAAGTTTATTAAGTACTGATCAACAACATGTGCGACAAGCAAGAAAGTTCGTATTAACTTATGTGGGATTAACGAAATTGCTAACAAAAGCCAGAGACAGTTCAAGTTTTTATAAAGGATAATTATGGAGGATTTGAAAAGTTTGAAACCATTGATAACGTATTCAAGATATTGGAAGACTCAACGTGGAAGAAATGGCATATTGAAAAATTTGAACGGCAGAAAAGTTCGTGAAATAATGACAATGGTAACTGAGATTTTCTAATCAACTGAACTGGAGACGATAAGCAATCATTCGAATGTGCACAAAATTAAAAAGCGAATAAAAAATGAAACGAAATTGTTTCTGAATTTTTGAGATGATATTTAGTAATTCGTATTATTTGGATTATTCAGATTACCATTCTCATTTTGAGTGCTTTGTTCACAACGTTTCGGCAGATGTAACTGACCTTCAGGTATATCTTGTCGAACTCTGGCAATCTGTAGTAATAAGTAAAAATCTACAGTGATAAATAGCAAGATTGTCTATCTAAAAACAAGCTCCGAGAATTAATATTAGAATTGCTTGAGAAAAAAACAAAAACAAAAAAACAACAAAAAAAACAGGGCGTAATGGATAAAGTACTAGATATTTAGTTCTACGATTGTGAATTACTTCAAACTTCTACCCAGTCATGACTGAGGGAACCTGAACATAGTACATCCATATATTATATAAAAGATTCCCGAGTTCGACAAGATACACCTGAGGAAGGTCGGAGCTTAGATCTGCCATAATGTTGTAAAAATAACACTTAAGATGTGAACAATAGTCCGAATAATTCAAATACGAAAAGGAGGAAATCTACGTTAATATGAAAACGTGAAAAAAAAGTTATGTCCATTTTTTTTTTAATAACTGTCTTAATTTGCGTCATAGAAGAGATTATTTTAGTGCAGCTGCAGGCTTTGCCCGCCTCTCATTGGCTTAGGATTAGCAGACATTAGAATATGACGTAAAATGACAAAAAAATGAAGCGTATTATCTGACGCCATTTTGGATCTTAACCGTAATTACACATTTGGACAAAACCCCAATCATAAAAAAAAAGCTGAAAGGTGGACAGTTACCAATCTATTATTTCTTTAAAACATTTATGAAATCGCAATTTATTTTATTAATATAAAATTTTGATCATTAATTGATTGAAATTAATCAAATTTATTTTAGAATTGTGACATTTATGTGCCAACTCAAAGATTATACGGGGTGGAACGATAAAGTTGTCGCCCTATAAAAAGATGACACGATCCCATTTTCGTTTGATGAAAACTGGTGTTCTTTCTTGTTGCAGACCATCTACTAGTTGGCCAGTTACGTACAAATCCCAAGAGCGATAGGAGCCTTCTATCTTTTCTGAAAGTGACACAATGTTCAACGAACGAGATCGGAGATGCGCCGCTGTACAACTCATGCTCTCTACCGATCCAAGTTATGACAGGACCATTGATAGTACTCTCAAAATGCATCGCTGGACTGCCACGGATAACGGACATGCTCAGTGTGATGAAAACTGAGTTTCCGGCCATGGGTATGGTCTTTGGTGTAGTTTTAAGTGAGGATCACATCATGTCACCCCACATCTTCAAAGTCGGCTTAAAAACCAACACCAAAGTGTACCTGGATGTGCTGAAGAGTGTGATGATTCCCTGGTGCAATCAGGTGGCCGCTGGCAGACCCTGGGTGTGGCAGCAGGACTCGGCGCTAGCCCACAAGTCAAAAGAGAAGGAGTGCTACAACTTTGTATCCTTCTCTCACCGGCCCCCTCCTCCTCCGAACTGAACCCGCTGGACTACTTCATTTGGTCATACGTCGAGAACATCACCAACATGACCTCCCACTTATTTAGTATTCGATGAGCTCCCGCCCGAGCTTGAGGAAAAGGCATGCTCCCAGTTCTGGACCCGTATCGAGGCGGTGATTGAGGCTGAAGGTGGCTACATTGAATAAATGTCAGCTCTACTACAACATCAAGTTATCTGTACTGATCATTTTAATAAAAGTTTAAAAATAAAGCTGTAGTGTTGTTTTCTTTAGGGCGTCACTTTATCGTTTCACCCTGTTTTTTTGTCTGACAATTTTAGTTCATAAGATGATAAACACAAGTAATGTACACGTTCAGATTAAGCTTGTCATTACATTTTCCACTTCAGTTAAATAGAAACGAGCAAGACTCCATGGAAATTCTAATTGATATTCAAATTCTACGGCGCTTTCTGCATCAGTCTGCATAATTTATAGTTATTAATATTCCTATGAGTGCGAAGAAGGGTAAGTTGATTTTTAAATATACAGTTCGAAGTTTTCCAAGTGACCTTAGAATTGAGGCGCTCCGTGCCAGAGATGCGAAGCTGCCATTGACTCGAATATCTGTTTTCTATGGCACTTCATTCTTCCATCGCCACTCTGGCGCAATTGTCCCTTAAAATAACATTGTGTTCACTAGCAAAACACGCGCTACCTGTTTTAGGTATCTTCGGCTATCTGGCACGGAGCACCCCAATTGTGTGCGAGGGGGAAAAATAAAACTGGGAAAATGAGAAATCAAAAAAGAGGGAAACAAAGAAAAACATTTTTGATTTTACAGACAAAATGTTGGCGAAATGGATCTTACGCCTTAATTTTACACACGCACAATATTTAACTTTTTTTTTTTTTTTTTTTACATGGGGGTCACCACTTATCAAGGCCCGGAGGCCACTCAGGGATAAGGGTTATTGCGTGTACAGTAATCAATGAGATAATATTGTAGCAATCATTAGTATTGGAGATTTGATAGAGTGTCTTACTTAAGGGGGCGGTTTGTCAGGAATTTGTTTATGTTGGATTTGAAGACATCCAAGTTGTAGTCAGGTGGGAAACAGGCGAACGGAAGAGAATTCCACAATCGTGCACTTCTGAGAAAGAAGCTCTGCTCATGGAATCTACGTTTGGATTTAGGCACAGATAAAGAGTGAGGAAAATTATTGACAGTAGTTTCAGACAGACGGGTGTTTCTCGTGAAAGATTGGCGAGGGGGGACGAGAGATTGGAGCTCAGACGAGCACTTTCCATGGAAATAACGACAAAACAAAGATAGGCTCGCAACGTCTCTTCTGTGGGAGAGAGGCTGCAGGGAAGAGAAAAGGGCATCCCCCACCAAACCACAAAGTCTATTTTGTACTCTGTCAAGGCAGGATAGGCTGTTTTTAGCAGCTCCTGCCCAGATTTGGCAGCAGTACTCCATCCTTGGACGTACTTGGCTTTTATATAGATAGAGAATTGCATCAGTAGTGAGATATCTTCTGGAGCAGTAGAAGGATCCCACCATTTTCCCAACGTCCCTGGCAACAGATTTTATGTACGTGTTCCATTTTATCTTAATTGTATAAGGCATGTTGGTTGTTTCCAAAAATAAAAAAAAAACAACTAACATGTCTGAGTACGGTCGAAGGACAATCCGAGAGAAATTTTGCACCCCCCCCAAAAAAAAACCCTCAAGATTAGAAAAATAGTCCTATCAATATACGTAATAAAAACAATCAGCCTCATCTCAAAAATTTACAAATTTAAATCCGATGTGATCCGCCTGTATAACAGGAATAAATATTTCTGATCCCGCTTCACGTTCACAGGCAATATGAATTGGAACAAATACATTAAGTACATTTCCAAGATTGCTACAAAGAAGGCGGTTTCTTCCTACCCTGCTTAAAATTACTCACATCTGAGAGTATCCAATACATCTGCAAAGCCACCATTCTTCTATACATGAAGTGCTGTTGCCACATATGGGCTAGGGCATCTATCACTAGACTCAATGTTAGACAAAGTCAAAAATTACTCGAATATAATAGGTCTCGCACCATTGTGGAAGCTCCAACTACTGTCCCATGGCCACAACGTTGCATCCCTGTGTCTGTTTTACAAGTATTTCAATGGAATGTGCTGTGATGAAATCACTGCTCTTACCCCCCCCGCTCAAGGTACTTATTCCAAATCAACACAAACAGCAAAATCCCACCATTTTACAGTTGAAATCGATGCCAAAAAGCATTTTACTCCAATAGTTTATTCCCTCGAATTTCTCAGTTTCCTGCTTCTAACATGCAAACGTTTAGATGTAATGTGAACAAACATCTCGCTACTCAACTCCCCACAGTTCCCTGTTAGACATAATCCCAAATAGTAGGCCCTTTCATTCCAAGTTGTAATATGCCTTGTTTAGCATGGAAAACAGAAAAATATAACGGATGAATGGATGTAGGATAATGAATGAGAAAACGAGTGTAGGTAGAAAAATACAAAACGCTTAAAATTTGAGTAGTTTGCATGCTAGCAACAAACATCAATTATCCGTTTATGCCTCGATTTATCTTTTTGACGAAAATATTTAGTATGAAATCAATTAAAATTTCAATTTTTAATAGTATAAAAACAGCAGTTGTTAAATAAATTGCTACAAAAAATCAAATCGATGCACTGCATTCGTTGCTATTGGGGTTCAACACGAAAAACCCGACCGACTTAATTTTATATATTAGATATTAGTGCTCTATATTTTCATTATTTTCTGAAAAACATAACATATCTAAATTGATGACAACAAAATATAAGAACATGAATGGAATTAGCTAGCAACAGGTGTCGACAAGACCACCCAGCCACTGTCTTCACAATATGAAATTGTTTTGAATTACATTTCCGTCTCAAATGTTGGCGGAAATACCAGTCGATTTTATTTATATAGTGTAATAACCCAGAGGTCACTTATTCTTTGACTGTATCATTTCAAATAAAAATTGTTATGTCTGAAAATATATTTTCAATTACATGACAAAATTCGGCATGCAACCTTATCTGTCACACACGCACACATATATATGTATATATATCTATCACACACACACACAAGGTATAAACTAAGAGGCAGTCAACTAGCGTTTATGCAATGCTCACGACTTTCTTTCGTTTGAACACTATGGATTGGCCAAGGAAATCAATATTCGTGGCTTGGTTTAAGGAATTGTCATCCTCCACTGATAAGTGCGTAGGCATGAAACACTAGTGTCTAGGTATAATATATATATATATATATATATCAGGGTTTACTTGTTGTGTAAAGTGACACATGTTCATGTTGGTTTATTCTAAAAAGGCCTCGTACAGTAAGGCAGAGGACACTAGAAACTCGTTGTTTCTAGCGGATAATTAAAACTATACGAGGGGCGTGCAATAAGTAATGCCCCTGACCCACTTCCAATTGTCTGATCTAGCTGAAATTTTGCATGTGCAATGATTTATACATCTTCGGGTTATGTGGCAAATTACAGCTCTGAACTAATTGTGGTTTCTGTTTTACAGGTGTTTGAACTGAGTCAGGTGTGAAATGGAGCCTGTTGTATGTCGAGCAGTGATCCGGTTTTTGTATTTGAAAGGATGCACACCACAGGAGACTTTTGATGAAATGAAAGAAACTTATGGTGATAATGCCCCATCATATGACCCTGTAAAACGCTGGCATCGGGAGTTCAAACATGGCCGGAAGTCCGTGGAAACAGCTCCAAGACCTTGTCGCCCCCCTTCTGCCATTGATGAGGCATCTGTCCGTCAAGTGGAGGCTGCCATTTTGGAAGATCGGCGCATTACTATTCGCCAAATAGCTCAAAATGTCAAGATTAGTACAGGGTATGTGGAAACTATCATTCATGACCATTTGCATAAGGTCTGCCAGATGGATTCCTAGGTTGCTCACACCATTCCAGAAGCGAGAACGCGTCGAGTGCTCGAGGATGAATTTGAAGATGTGCCAAGAAGATGAGTCAAAGTTTTTCAAAAGACTGATTACACAGGATGAAACCTGGGTCCAATCACTATGATCCAGAGACCAAAGCCCAGTCAATGCAGTGGAAGCACTTGGACTCACCACCTCCAAAGAAGGCAATGGTGCAGCCCTCCACTGGCAAGGTCATGCTCACAGTCTTCTGGGACCAGGACAGTAGTGGTGACAGATTTCCTGGTAAAGGGTACCACAATTACAGGAGCCTATTATGGTTTGAGAAAATTAAGGGAAGCTATCAAAATCAAGAAGCGGGGCAAGATCAGCAAAGGTACCCTCCTCCTACAGGACAACGCTCCGGTCCACAACTTGCATGTCGCCAGATCAGAAGCATGGGCGTGTGGTTATGAAATCCTCCCTACTCTCCTGACCTTGCACCCTCTGACTTTCACCTCTTCCCAGCCATGAAGTTGTTTTGAAAGGAAAACGTTTCCCAGATGATGCAGCCTTGATTTCTGAAGTCACGTTGTGGTTGGAGGACCAACCTGGGGTGTTCTACAAAAACGGTCTCCAGAGCTGCGTCAAACGATGGGAGAAATGCATAACTCTGGGTGTTCCTATGTAGAGAATGCCTAATAACTGTGCCAAGTTTCGTTGCTCTACTGCTATGAGAAGTGGGTCAGGGGCATTACTTATTGCACGCTCCTCGTATATGCGTGCATATGTACTTTAGTGCAAATTATTACCGTACTTTATTACGCTTTATTCGAAGTCATTGCTTTTATAGTTTTCATACCTTTCTTGTATTGTTTCGTTATTGTTTAGTTGAGAATCAATCTAAAAAAAAAGTCACATAAAACCTACTGTGACAAATTCCCAACGTGTTGGTCTTTCTTCTTCTGATTGAGTTTGTTTTGTTCCCAGTTTTGAAGAACAACCTTCATATCGATTGGCATTAAAGCTTTTCATTAGAACATTTGATGCAGAACAAAATGTCTTTAAAAGCGTTAATAGTTTTTTCCTTTGAAATAATGATTTGTTTCTCGTCTCGTATGGAAATTAAGACTATATATATATATATATATATATATATATATATATATATATATATATATATATATATAATTTGCGCGAATGTATGTGCTTACGTGTCTAAAGCAGCTTTGAGTATTTTATAAAAAAATACTAAAATAAAATACTGCAATTTAAATTCCCAGAGATATTGCATATATGTAGGCGAAAGTTATTTGGGGATATGTTATATTTCTTCAGCAGAGAAAAAAAAAATCGTTTGACATTTTTTCTAGATCACAACGGTACACCCATACAATTACAAAACAAATAACGTATACATTTATTGTGGTAATGAAAGTTGAATATAACAATTTAGAAATAATTTTTTTTTTTAAATCTTCAACTTTTGTTTTTAACATTTGCAAAAAGTTCAAAGTTCAAGGCGAAAATGATCAAAATTAAATACAGAAACGCAAGAACCATTTTCGACATACTAATAGCAATATTGCAATCTTCAACAGACACAGATCTTATCGGACGCAAAAATTTCAAATTTTGGTTCCTATGTTTTGAAGATAATATTTTGCTGCTCTATTGTCATTACTTTAACAGATTCGGGCTAAACTCAGAAAACACCCGAGTTACGTCGAGCAAAGAGAGTTATTATATAAGAATATTACTCAAGTTGTTTGTAATTTCAATCGAAAGCTAAAAAAATTCCACACATTTTTACATATTTTCATAAAAATATTTCGGCGTCGCTCTTTTATCTGTTTCGTTCTAAGGAGATTTGTTACAATGCCCGTTCAGTTCCAAAAGTTGGAAAAATTATTTCATACATTGTTATGATTTATGAAAGTCCTTGTTTTCTTTTTGTCACATTCATACCTTGTCGGGGAGGTAAATAGAATTGCATATTAGGGTCCCTATGTAGCTGACGATTAAGTTAGCTAGTAGGAACTTTGACAAGGGTCACACTGCGTGCATGATCTCCCATATCTGTAACACAGAATCATTCCAAGCGTTGAATGTAGTAGGAGTGACGTAAAGTTGAGGCACGTGGCAGAGATCAAATGCCGTAAACAAACACGACGAATAATGACGTCACGTATTCGAGCGGCTAGATAACAACGGTTTTTCAGATTAGTCTCGCCAATAATGTAGGAAATTTGAATGTAAGGCGAAGCTTACTTTGACGTCTGTCCGTCTACGTAAGTACACAATTAGCTAATACAACATTCGGCGTATTCTACCAGGTCTATTCTTACCAAATAAAACCTTGAAGAAACTCGGCGAGCGTCTGTGTCTTTCATTCATGAAACGAGTTTTATCCGTTTTAAGTTAACAGTGAAGACGATCTTTAAACGCGACGAAGATGAAAAGCAGCGAGTAGGAAGAGAATAGAAAGGCCGACGTATAAACATCTGCGTGTATGAAGTCTTATTTCATTTGGTTTATTGAAAATGTCACTATAAGAATATAAGAACACCCAAGATGCTTATTATAATTTTATTTATTCCTAAAAGACTAATGTGATAGGAATCAGATTTATAGAGGGAACCTGGTCGGAAAGTTGTCCAGTAAGAATTTTGTCTACATTAAATTTACATTTTAATAAGGTCGGATTTGGCCATTTTGTTTTATAGAATATCGAACATTTTCGTGTTATTTAATGCCGAATCTGGTTATTTTCGTTGATGTTTTTAAGTTATATCTTCAAATATTTATGCATCGTGTTTGCTTATTTTATAGTAGAAATTGGTTTTGTTTTAGATTTTGCAAAACATGATTGAGTTTTACAAAGGAAAAAGAAGCAACTATCAGAACATCAATGTTTGATGCATTTTAGGTAAGAAAGTCAGAAAGCCTAATTTGATGGCACCAGTAATACGGCCGGGAACACAGGGAACAGAAAGAATTCCAAATGCAAACGGTTCGATAAAATAAGATATTAAAGTCGACAATTTTCATGCATCTAGAGACTTGTCTAGTGAAAGAGACATCTACTGCTACTCGGTCGGATTGGAGACATATGCTTTGAGGGGATACAAGTGGAGTAAGTTCATCGGAGTGTATTCCATGGAGATATTTATCTCCTTCTCATGGCACGAAGATGTGACACAAAGGTCTGAAAGTCAAATTAAAGAGTCAGCACACTAGAGGAAGGTCATTTTAGCTTGTAAAACTGCCTGGATAGCCCCGTCAGAACTTCTTGATAGGGGCGCCTCAGGTAATAAACAATGAATTAACCATTTTTTAAAAGGAGATGGCAAAGCCTGAGAGGGTTGAACTCCTAGAACTATACAGGACCAGAGATAGTCAACACAGAGTAAGCTATTCCAACGATGACCTGAATCAGTTCGACAAAAACGTTCACAAGTTCAAGATACACCTTCAAAAGATTGAAGATTACCTCGACCGAACTATTGTGAAAATAACACTAAAGATGAGAACAGCAGTCCGAAGAATTCAAATCATACGAATAAAATTGTTTCTATTTTTTTTTAAATGAGGATTAATAATTTATATAATTTGGATTATTCGTTTCACTGTTCTCATCTCCAGTGTTATTCTTAAGTTTCGGCTGATGTAACCTCCAACCTTCTTCAGGGGTATTTTTGGTGATGATGAAAAAAAGCCCTGGCTGTGTTGAAGCTCATTCTACGGATGTAGAACAGCCCTATATTGTATAAATCGCTCTCTTCAAGCCAAAATGAGGGGGGACGAGGAAACACTCCTCGATGATTTTGCGAGTATGTAATAGCGTCGTATAAATTTAAGTGAAAGACGTGCAAGTCGATCAAAGAGTGTGAAAACTTATGAAATGGTTTAGCTGATTTCTTTTCATTCAAATCTAGAATTCGTCATAGCAAATAAAATGAAAAACCTATCTACAAATCTATTCAAAATATCTCCAATTTAATCAAAGCTTTAATTTCCATACGAGATGAGAAAATAAAATTATTTCAAAGAAAAAAGTATTAAAACATTTAGGAGATTTTTTTTTCTGCATCAAATGTTTAAATGAAAAGTTTTTGATGCCAATCGCCGTGAAGATTGTTCTTCAAAACCAACTGGGAACAAAACAAGTTCAACCAGAAAGAAAGTTCAACATGTTGGGAATTTGTCACAGTAGGTTTTATGGGAAAGTTTTTAAATGGATTGTCCCATAAACAAAAACGAATCAAGACTAAAAAAAAGTTATGAAAACTATAAAAGCAATGACTAAATAAAACGTAATTAAGTCTGTTAATGATTTGCACTTAATTCCACGTACGTACGACACAATCACGTTGATACACTGGTTTTTGTGAGATCACCAAAGTTAAGCAACATTAAGCCTGGTCAGTACCAGATGAGTGACCAGTTTGGGAATTCTACGCACTGTATGTAGGAGGACGTCGACACCTTCCTGCAAAACCTAACTTCATCTCCCCTAACGGGAATATACATATGACTGAGGGACACTTGTGAATTTCATCCTCTGATGCAACTTCCTCCTTTGAGGGAAACCGATTAAACTCGCATAGTGTTTGTGGTGTTTCTATTATTTTTCCAATTCCACGTATACAGAGTTTGAATTGCCTCCGAGAAACGATTCTCGGATTTGTCAGAACAATAACGATATTTCCCCCCACAAGTAAACACTGAGCAAATATTACAAAATAACATTAAAAGCACGAGTTACTTAACAGAGAATTACGCTGGATCATACAGGGAATAGCGTATCATCCTCTAGTGAGGTTACTCCAAGTAACAGCACTTTTCTGGATACTCCACCAGACCAGATAAATTCTGGTTCTGGAATGCATCAAAATTAAAACCAAAAATAAACTAACATAATTCAGTGGTCAGTTGGAAAGAAGAAAATTAGTGTTTTTTCACTTCTTTACTAATAACGTTTAAGAGGTAGAGAAAAATCTTGACTGAACATTTAGATATTTGTATCTCCTAAAATTCAGGTGAAAGCTTCAGAAAAGGGATCCTGGATTTCTGAGAATTAAGATTAGAGGATTAAGAGAAATAGAGGTTGGCCATGACAACGGCTAAAAATCACGTGGTCACGTGGTGTTTCTCTATCATTGTTGCAGTTTCATATGTGTAACCAGATTTTCCAGCATATCAAACTGCAAACGGTTTTGTTTAATTCATTAACAAAACCATTTGCAGTTTGATATGCTGGAAAATCTGGTTACACATATGAAACTGCAACAATGATAGAGAAACAAAGGTATTTCTTTCCTTCCCACCGCAGGAAGATGTGACACAAGGTCGGAAGGTGAGGTAAGTCAAGTCAGCGCCCCGAAAATAGAGTTCTGGCTGTTTAAAAATGTCCTGGATAGTCCTGTCGGCATTCCTCGAGACATGTCCCAGGCAGTAAACAAACTTAATTTCACTCGAAAGATGGGAGGTAAAGACCTTAGAGGATGGACCTCCTAGGACTAACCAGAACCACACCTCAGCCCGAGATGCGAGGTCATTTTCTACTAAACATAACTCGAATAAAAACATAACTCGAATAAAAACATAACTCGAATAAAAACATAACTCGAATAAAAAAACTCGAACTGCCGGACTGTCGAGGACGTATTCTTGACTGGCATTTATATAACCTGTTCAGGCTGTGCTAGGTAAGTATGAAATACCGTTCCTACACTGGAATCGAACCCAGTTCACAGAGTTAAAGCAAGGATAAACAATACATCAATATAAATTATTCCTTGCATTCAGTTTAAGACCGATACAGTAAAGAACATCTTACGGATTAAGTTTATTCACGGCCATTAACACAGTTATACACAGAAAATCAGTATGGACACCATTTTCGTGATAAAAACTAACGCAATGCTATGACACATTTGATATTTGACAGTGCTGCTTTGATTCTCAACTAGCTCCTAGCTTACTGAAGGAGAAATTCTTTTAGACTGGGACAATATTTTTTTCCGAATACCTCTTTTGAAGACCTAGATTTTCTTCACATTAAAAACCGGCCTTTTATTTAACTCTGTCTTCCCGGAAAGGTAATAGTCATTTTCGACTGAAAATTTGAGGTACAGAAAAGCAAAAGATTTGACTGAATGATAGACTCATATGGAAGTAAGCAGAACAGATTTTCATACATTTCCATCACCTAAGCAAAACACGTACAGAATTTAACACAAATTATATATATATATATATATATATATATATATATATATATATATATATATATATATATAGTGGCCCAGAAGTCACTTTACAGTTTGAAAATCAAATAACTTTTTCTTAAATGATTGTATTTAATTTTTTTATTACAGCTTATAGTGTGGAAATTTGTCCTGACTTAATTACGAAAGATAATGTCTCTTAAGTAGCCCCCATTCTCGGCTTTGCAAAGTCGAGCTCTTTCTAAGCTATTCTTTATGACAGTTCTTAACATCGGAAGTTGTAGGGTATGTTTGCCTTAAGTTCTTGGATGCTTCGAGGCTTATTTGCATACACTTTGTCTTTAAGATATCCCCAAAGCCAAAAGTCTAGTTCTGTCAAATTAGATGAACGTGGAGGCCATTCAAAATCGAAATTTCAAGAGATTTTTCGATCCTGAAACATCACAGTTAACAACTGCATTGTTGCTCTAGCGGTATGAGTAGTTGCTCCATTTTGTTTGCCACCAATACCCTGGCATATTTACTAACTGAGGTTGAACAAATTCAATAGAATATCTTTTAAGAGGATATTGAACATTGAAATGGCGCATATAAGATCTTTGCATTGCAACAATTGAACGTCCATTTTCAAAGTGAAATTCAATTATCCTCACTTGTTCTGTTGTAAACTTATCTATACAAAAAATTTCCAAACATTCTATTTTATAATTCTGAAAAGAGAAATTAAAATATATAATAGAAAAAAAGTTATTGAATTTTTAAAATGTAAAATGACTTATGGATCACCTTGTAGATAAAGAAATAAAAATTACAATAAGTTTACCAAGGTAATCAAAATGGTAAACTTAAAATATATTATAAATATTAAAGAGTTAATATTTACAAGTAATCATTTGTTCATTATATATATATATATATATATATATATATGATTATATTTAAAGATAGGACCCTTATTTTGGCCCACCCTGTGAGTATATATATATATATATATATATACACACACATTTTCTCTACCATCATATAAAAGTCACTTTGTGTGTGAGAGAGGGTTCCTTTCTCAGTTTCCGAAACGGCTGAGCTTCTCTTTTGAAAATTTCACACAAAGGTAATTTATATGTCTGGCAGTGTTTAAAGATAGGTTTTGTGCAGAAATTCATCCGATAAGTAACGAAAAATCGGACAAATTCGATCTTAAAAATAGTTTTAAACAACGTAAACTATTCCACAATAAAATTATTCATTTTTATCTATCTATAAGAGAAAGAAAGACTATTTTTAAGATCATCAAGCCCAAATATCAGCTGACGTGATATTGTAAACAAACACAGATGGAATTTGATGAACGACATTATCATTAAAATAATTTTTTTTTGCGAATTAGTCCACCGAGAAAATTATTCCTCGTAATATATAATAATCAATAGAGGATTGATTCTATAATAATACATGTGCAATCTGCATAAATTAAATTATTATGTTTAAGCGTATTGTACGACCGAGCAATGCCGGGCAGTCAGCTAGTATATATCTGCAATAGACTGTAAGAGCAGGGATGGTCTGAAGAGCCACCTTTGATCCCACAGAAGATAGAAAATGCATCTTGATCACATCTCCACATGTATAAATGCATGTGTGTATAAATATGATACATAAAAAATAATAAAGTAAATACAAATTATAAAACAAATTAAATGAAGTTAAAAAAGAATATTTTAATAAGTTTGATACGGATAAATAATCAACTAATCAACAATAAAGCAAAGGAAAGATGGTCTTCTGTCAAGAAGTGGCGATCACCACACATAGTGATAAGCATTAAGAATGTACATCAAAAAACAAAATTCATACTAGAATTGACCGCAAACGCGGTGTAGTGGATAAAGTGTTTTGTAAAATTCAATTGCAAGTTACTCTTCTAGAGATTGAAGGACAAATTCAGAGTACAGGCGGCACTCAAAATAAAATTACGAATAACTTAGGACTTCAACTAAATCAAGGAATTTCTTAACCAGCACCAACGCATACATACATATATATATATGCATACATTATACATAGTCTATATATATATATATATATATATAAAATCTATAATGACTAATAATACATTTATTGAGCGTTTTTCTTATACAAATAAAACAATATTGAATTACCAATGTTATTTTGTACAGCTGTTACGACATATACCAGAGGCATACTTGGCCAGGCGTAAAAAGAAAATTCGTAATAGACTATTTAGTTACAGATGAGGTTAACTCACTCTACCAAAATTTTAAACTGGTACAACTATGTCCGGTTAGATTGTGTAACACCATAATTTATTTTACCAGTATCCTTCATGTTGTCAGCGAGATACCTTATCGATTGCGCTATTAAAATATATGTTAATAATATTAAAATATATGTTATTCTTAGACTAAAGTTTATATATGAATAATTTCACTGTAACATGTTACAGTCAGTAGTTCCTTTAAGAAGCAGCTACATACACAGCACTTCTTCCATTATGTTCATATGAGAATTGTATGTGTGAATACATTTTTATTTAAAAGGTATAGTTTCTAGCAGCTTTTCGTTTTTATGGACATACATGCAGAGAAAAGGATATATATCCAGGCTTGAAATATTCAAAAGTAGGAACTAATAAACTCACCGAGATTGTTAAATAGTGCTTAAGAGCAAAACACTTTATTTATTCGAAGGCAAACAGTTGCATTTGGTCGCCACAAACAGCCATCTGTTTCCGTCAAGAGACTTCATCAGGCGACACTGAACTATCTGACGCTTTCTTTTTTCTTTCACGACTGAAACAGATGGCTGTTTGTAGCGATCAAATGTAACTTTACCTTCATAAATATACACACACACACACACACACACACACATATATATTCAAGGAGTGTGGCCGCCAAAAATGGTTTCTTATATAGTTATTTTTTATTTTTCAATTACTGAAATAAGTTAAACGCGCTTCACACGATATTTTTTACATCAGGAATGTTGTTGAGAATTTGGAGAATACATTCCGAGAATTAAACTTGTTTCAAATATTGAAAAATGAAAATGTCAAATAATAAAATAAGTATATAAGAAACCCATCAATTGTTGGTGGCCTCACTTTTTTTAAATATACATTTTCTTTCTCTCGTTGGGATCTCCGTATACCTTTTACTCTCTCTCTCACACACACACGAGAGATAGGGGCAGACAGATAAGAGGTATTAAGTTCTAAATGTGCTTATCACTTACACTTTATTATATCAAAATTTTTATAAAATAGAGAATCGAAATCGCATATTCGAGGATTTAATTCAGATACATTCTTAACAATTAAAACATTTGTTAAGTCGACTTTTCTTAAGGGTGCGTCTAAAGATTCGGGAAAGATTTCTATTGTTCTCACCCGTATAATTTATTAGGTGGGTTACTAAGTTCTTGGCGGTTTTTGTTTTGGTAACTATATTGTGTTTTGAAAATGCATTTGTAAGATTTTATTTATTTTGGTTCAAGTTATTTCAATTTATTTAATTTAAAAAAATACATTATTGATTAAATAGTTCTTATTTTACTTTTAAAATGTAGATAAAAAAACGGCAACATTTAGTTACCAACCTAATACATAAGCGTACACTTTTCGATTTTATGTAGAATCTCCGACCGTTCTATAGTAAACATACAAACATCACACGCACTGAGTTTATATATTAGAGAGAAATTACAAAAAAAAAAAAAAAAAAAAAAAATGATGACACAATACATTAATTATATACATATTCAACTATTATCCATGTACTCATACGTTTCATCCTTATAGTATCTTTAGTGCGAAGCTGTTCAAAATAGTTGCACGCACATGTATCTATCTTTACATTATTTCACAATCACGTAAAAAAGAATTCGCACAGTTATCTAAAATTAGACGGCTTATATTATTTCTCATTAAAGAACTCGGCGGAAAGGGGAATATAAATACCTATTTCATAAGTATTTAATCATTATCTATAGACGTATACGTTCAGTCGCAAGATTCGGACTCAAGAACACGAGTTGCATTAATGATGATTAGAATCAGTGCTTTGAGATGCCTGTGTGTTTTTCATAGCAAAGTTCTCTGGCATTGCATTGTGGTGGATTTCCAGAATGTAATGCCAGATAAACGTGGCGTAGAAAGGGACGTAACTCCGTTCTGTTTTCAGTAATGTTTTACTGACCAGTTTAATATATTTCTTCAGTGGAATTATTAACTTATTGAACAAAAAGAAAACAATATAGAACTTATATTTACCCCCTCCCAATAAAATGAGTATTTAGCATTCTATTTTTCCAGGTTAAACAGTGTACTCTAATAAACAGAGAAGGCTCGAATGGGACTCAGAGAGACAGATTGAGTCAACTTGTGTCAACTTGACCTCATACACTACTTTGCAAGTAGTTTACCTCACAATTTTCACAGTAATCGAATAATCGACGTTTCTTCGCTCGCAATCGATTTTTTTGTATTTTGAAAACTTACAATCGAAAACATTATGATTTATCTTAACATTCCACGAAAAAGTTTACAATTTAAGAATCATTTACGACAATATAAAACCACAAAGAGGAGAATCTGAAAAGGACAAAACAAATAATTCGACTTAGAAGATCATCTGGATTATAATTAACGTATTGTGGAAACAAAATACTGTCTGGTATAGTAAAAGATTAAAAGACTTATTTTGAGGTATTATGTAGGTAAAACCTACATTCTTTACTATACCGTATTTTCATCTAAGAAAATCATTACTTTAGTAATTTTTAGATTTACATCATTCACACGTAGTTTTACAATAAATACAGTCTATTGATCTAAAAGTTGGACTAAGTTTTTGTTTTCGGACATCAAAATTGATCGTTTAAAATTAGAGTGAAAATTTTCGGACCATAATTGAAGTTGTGATTTCATAATAACTTCTATCTAAAAGTTTTTGTGGTTAAAGTCGTAATACGGAAGTCCAAAGTTACGACTCCAATTCTCCCACAATTCCTAAAAACATGCTTTTCGTCCAAGCCAACAGCATTCCATTTGCAAATGAATAATGAAACTTCGAGACCCATCAATATATAAGACGTGGCCACCATTTCTTTGTTTTCCGTAACCGGACCTTATATGCCACACAAAATCAAAGCTTTGTACATATTTTAAACTTTTTTGCTACGAGCGGCGAAATTTTTTTTTTCTTTGTCAATTATTTAATTTTATCTATAAACAATGATTGATGGATTTCTTAATTTCTATTTGTTGAAATTTATTGGAAGATTTTATAATTTCGGGTGCTGAGCATTCACAAGATTTTTCTTCAAAATTTGTCATGTTGAAAACAGACTATAAAACGTTTCACACACACACAAATTATATTAAAAATATAAACAATGGGTTTACTTTTAAAATGAAGGACAGTTAATTTTTAAAGTTTTAACAAACCTGATGTCATTTTATAACATGGCAACAGCTGTGATGTCGGTGTGCAATTAAAAACGACCGAATATTTGTTTATTGGATTTTAATAGTATTTGGGATAGAAAAGGCGACATTTGCAAGTTAGAATGGAAACGGAAAAAATATTGCTAGAATAGAAAAATAATACGTACTGTTTAGATTATTCGGACTAATTTTCTATATCTTGAATGTTATTTGCATAACCTTTCGGCTGATTAAACCTTCGACCTTCAGGTGTATATTATCGAACTCTGGAATCTGAACTCTGGAATTTTCACGAATTACGAATGGAACTCATTTAATCCATGGGAGAGCATGCTCTCTTTCTATCAGCCATAACTGGGCAGAACACCTAAGTAACTGGCAAATGTATTTCGAGTGTCGCCTGCACTGAGAATTGAACCTTCAACTTCCAGAAGTTGATAACTTAATTTTACTAAACACTATCCACCATCACGAGCCTTTTGTTAGGTTTTATACCCAGTTATGTCTAATGGAACAAATACATGCTATCCCCGTGGATTAAATAAAAGGTTCTGCTTTAGTGTTCATCATCCAACTTGCAATTCTGTTGTCCGGCAAACATTGCCCTAGAGTGGTTTTTGGCCGCAGTAGTGACTAATTAGTATAAAATAAATTCCTGTCATGCTACAAGTTTAAACTAGTACAGTTGATTCCATGGTCATCAAGCATTCTATTAGGCCAGCGATGCACCCTCTAATGTTGACATGTGTAATGTGTAGAAAATAACGAAATCTGCGTAGTTGAACGATTCAGAATTTTTAGAAAATGACGTTCTCATCGTTGCCGAAAGTAAAGAGAACATAAAATTCCACCGGGTGACGATAAAGCGTTTAGGGTTAAAGCTAACCAAGCTGTCATCGCACACACATTGCCAGTAAAATACAAACATTGTTAGAATTTATTGTTATGACATTAAAGAAGTCAAGAAAAAAATGTCCGCATTCGGTTAATTAGAATTTATTGCGTTTAACTAAAAAAATATACAGACAACAATTAACATGAAATAGATTTGAAACAAGAGAAAGAAAGAGTGACAAAAAAGTGAAAAGAAAAAGAGAATAAAGAAAATAAACAAAAATAGAAAAAGTAGAAAAAGGCGCAGAAAACAAAGAGAATATGTTTATTTAAAAACTATTACATATTTCAGAGACGCATCATAGTTTCATTGAGGTGGATTGACCCTTTACCATTTAAAAAGGCTATAAAAACCCATTCAAATTATTAACTAATGAAATGAAAACACTTCTTCGATTTGTTTTTATTTCGTGATTTGGTGAGGATTTGAAGGAATATTAACGACTTTTTAAATGGTAAAATGAAACTGATACACGTATGATATGCAATAAATCTGTATTTTTGCGACCGGGCACCTTACGGATTTCTGTTCAACACTTCCCGATAACATAACATTATATATATATATATATATATATATATATATATAATTTTAAAGACAGTAATCTACAGACATATTTCGAAGGTTCCTACCTCTCTTCAACGTATTTAGGAACTAGTAAATTTTTAACAAAGCAAAACTTATCAAGATAAGAAAAGTTCAACGCTGTCAAAGGGAGCAACAACTATATTAAATGAAAGCTGAAGAATAAAAGTTATATAACTTTATTACATCATCTCCCTCTCTCATATTATATATATATGTGTGTGTGTGTGTACTCGGCGTTGTCTAGTATTAAACGTAACGTTAAATTCCTTAAAATATTGAAGTAATAAAAAACGAAAGAAACTGAGACGCGTGCATGCGAGTATTATGTTTTTTCTAAACAGTTCACTTCTTGTAAGTAAAAATACTCTGATATCGAAAACAAACCTAAAGACTGTGAGTCAAGTACGATAACCACTAGACGAGCTTACTGCGATCTTTAAAAAGTGTTTCCAAACCTTATAAAACAGTTAAACTAATAAAACTCTGATGACCCCTCATACCAATTTTTCAATCTTGATCGCTTAGCAGCCCCGTTTTCAGGATAAAAAGCGATTAAAATGTTTTCCCTATGTCTGAATACCCTATATACCAAATTTCAAGTCTGTAGATGAAAACCTCGTTTTAATATATAGGTTGAGATTTGTCCTCACACACACACACACACACACACACACACACACACACACACAGGGTTTTAATTATTACAACCTCAAGTGTATTAACTTAATTCATTACAACTTGTCTCAATAGACAGGATAAAAAAATATCCGTCCATACTGTCAGATGATTCGAGTAAAAATAAATAAATAAAAAGGAAAGATATGTTTTTTTTTGTGATTACATATCGATATTAAACGTCCAGATAATTGATGTAATAGAGAGAAAGGGGAGAAGGGAAAGGGGAAAAAAGAAAAAAAGAGGGGAACAATAAAAAAAATTAAGATTCAATTAAAATTGCTGGAACCTCTTTTAAAGACCCAATTTCACCGATGGAAGAACAAGTCACCAGTGATTACCGATGATGATGATAGAAGTTTAATTTCGTTTAAGAAAGGCCAAAAAAAGGATAAAGCCATTCGTGAAGATTCATATTTCTATTTTATAAATTTTCCCAATACATTAGACATTCATACAAGTTCAGTTTATTTGGAGTAGTGGACTCCAGAGAGAATAATTTAGATACTTATGTGACAATCAAAAATATTTCAGATTTACATTGTATTTGAACCATAGTCATTAGTAGCATAACAGCATATTCTTTTCATTGTTTTGACTCTCGAGTGTGTATCCGTTGATATCATGCTTTTATATAGAGTGATGTGGTTCTCGATTAAGTATGTCTAATTGTGTCGGATATATACAATGGAAAAATATGCTGTTGTCATAGCCCTAGTCATTAGACACCAATCAAGTAAGATTCCTTGAATTTTAATGTCATATTAAGATCCCTTAATCGTAAGTTTTTAACATTAATATGAAAATTATAAGTATTATAGATGTAAGGTTTAGTATGATTTTGTTTTGATTTAATTTCTCGTAAGAGGACATAAATCTGGTGCAAAACATTTCTTTATCAATTAATTCTACCCGTTCCGAAACGAGTATTTATCTCGTGTAAATTTTTATGTGTAACATAGCGCGTATGGCGTGTGCATGAGAAAATCAGCAGCAGCAGTAGGGTATCTAACTAGCGAAAATATTAGCAGCAGCAGCTGTGTGTATTTTTGGATTATTCTGATGACTTCTCATCTTTGTTTTACAACGTTTCGCTCGATGTAACTCTCCACCTTTTTCAGGTGTATCTTATTGAACTCGAAAATAACATATGTAGTGGCTAAAGTACTCTTTTAGAGATTGCAGGTTCAATCTCCAATAAAGGCGGCACTCAAAATACAATTGCAAATTACTTAGGACCTCTACTTAGTCATGGCTAACGTAACAAGAACACGCTACCTCCGTAGATTAAATAAAGGGTTTTATTCGAAATTTCGTGCAGATTTCAGAGTTCGACAAGATACACCCGGAGAAGGTCGGAGGTTACATCGACTGAAACGGTTGAAAACACTCAACGAAAAATCCAAATAATTTGAGCATTTGTATCATTTTAGATTTACTGCACGATTATTAGAATGATGCATTTGATAAGGAATAGAGAATGCAATCGAATGCATCATGTTCGAGTGTAACGTTATTTGCTGGTCGCCATCTTGTTGCAAATGTAAGTTTAATTAAAAAATAATGAAAAGATATAAAAGTGACACGAAAATTGAGATAGTCACGTATTTCTCATCTCTAGATTTATGGGTAGAAAAGCAGAAAGAAAATGGAGAGAAAAAGTGACTTACCTGAAGCACATTCTCCAGATCGGACACGTACAAGGATTCTTCAAGGCATCGTTGCTTCTGTAAGCCATAATCCTGAATGGATACAACAAAATTTGCAGATTAACAAGATGAAGGGAAATAACAATTTGGCAAGGCGATGATATTTTATCCAAACAGATAATTTATTAAAACATAAAATTGTATATTCATTCTTAAGATAGCACATTCAATATACGCGTTTTATGCCAAAATATTTCAAAATCAAACGTGACAGACAAATCCTATTGCAGATCTATTTGGACACATCTTACACATGTGTATTTATAAAAATAAGGCGAAATAAATAAATTCTATCAGTGGTAATCTCACTTGCAAACTGCAAAAACAAACAAAAATTCTTTAAAAAAAATCAGAAGTGACGTCAGATTGTTTGAATAAATTCGAATATACAAAATGAAGGTGGGTTCCATCTATCGTGCTAGAAGACTACTCACACCTGAAAGTATCTTGTACCTCTACAAAACTACCATTCGCTCATGCATGGAATATTGTTGCCATATCTTGGTTGATGCGCCTACCACTAGTCTTTCCCTCTTGAATAAGGCCCAAAAAAGAATCTTTAATCTAATAGGTCGCACTTTGTCAACTAAGCTCCAACCTCTGCCTCATTGCTGCAATGTTGCATCCTTGTGCTTTTCACAAGTATTTTAGTGGAATATACTCTGATGAACTCGTTGCACTTGTGCCCCCCTCGACATACACATACCCGACAAACCCGCTTCGCAACAAAATCACAATCCTTTCCTAAATGCCATAAAGCTTTCTACTTCTAGTTTCCTCCCTCCAACAGTTAGACTTTGAAACCTGCTACCTACTTCCTTGACCGTACTGATATGCAGAAGTTCAAATGTAACGGAAACCGATATCTTGTAAATCTTTCCTAGGCATGGTACCAAATAGTGGCCTCTTATGTCCAAGTGGCGATATGCCTTGTTAGGGGGGAACGCGAGTAAAAAAAAAAAAAAAAAAAAAAAAAAAATGAATACATTTAAAGGAATTCGACATCCGAAATTGATACACGCCAGTTTTCTTATTAAGATGCTCTGGTATTTTCACATGTTGAATAAAAAATATCTGAACAAAAGACTAAATTAATCCTAGAATTCGTCTAAGCCCCCCCCCTTCCCATCATTTCTTGTCTAGTACATCCTTACTCCATCATACAAAACATTCTATGTGCAAAACAATCAGAATTTTAGTATTATGTTAAGCGCCCAGAGATCTGCACAATTCGTGCTGTAGAAGACGACCCAAACGTCAAAAAAAGATATACCCAATTTGTTTCTGGTTTGATGGGTGACGTCATCAATTATACACGGTTATCTCTCAAAGTAGGCGCGGATAACAGTGTTCACAGAATTACGTCGCAAAACGATGACGTCATTTATTGAGCACGAGGATAAGCGAACAAACAAGATGGAGTTTTAGTATTATGTAGATGGGTCGATTTTCACTATGCGGACAAAGCAATTCTTTCGAACATTTATTATACTTTTGCCCTTAATATCCTTTGTTTTGTGAAGCCAATTTATTCTCGCATATTTCGTAAACATTTATAAAACGTAAACTTTATTTTATTTTTTTTTACATAGGCATCACAACTTATTAAGGCCCAGAGGCCAATCGAGGATAAGGGTTAAAAGTGTACAGTAGACAATTGGACAATATAGTAATCGTTAGTAATGGAAATTCGGTAAATTTGTTAAATTAAGTGGAACGGCTCATCAAGAACTTGTTTACCTTGGATTTGAAAACAATCAGATTGTGGTCAGCTGAAAAGTAGGCAAACAGAAAACAGTTCCACGGGCGTGCAGTTCTAAGAAAGAAGCTTTTTTCATGGAATCTGCGTTTAGGTACAGATAAAACTGGGGGGGGGATTATTGATAGTGTTTTCAGCTAGACGAGTGTTTCTTGTGAAAGTTTGGCGAAGATTGGAGCTCAGTCGAGCACTTGCTATGAAAATGACGATAAAGCAGAGACAAACTCGCAATATCTCTTGTGAGAAAGAGGTTGCAGGGAAGAGAAAAGGACATCCCCTACGAGACTACGAAGTCCATTAAGGCAGGATAAGTCCTTTCTAGCAGCTCCTACCCAGATGTGGCAACAGTACTCCATCCTTGGACGTACCCGGCTCTTATATAGATAGAGAACTAATAGGCGTTTGAAACCGAATACTTCCAGTTATCCGCCGCCGAGTCGTGACACATTTAACATTTTGAAACGCTATTTTTTTTTTCGCCAGACATTTATAAGATGCGGACACTAAATCATTATAACAATGCCGTTGGACATAGGAAAAAAAATACAAGTATCGTCTAAGTACGAACGAGTATGATTAAATTTAGAAATATTGCTTTAGTTTTTTAAAAACTGTTCTTCAGTGTTATAAACCATAAGCGGTAATTCTAATACAATTATTATTCTTAGACTTTTAAGACAAAGGTTAAAAAAGAACAAAAAAAACAAAAAAAAAACGGTTTCTCAATTGTACCATTTTAATGCATTTATTTCTTAAGATAAATATTACTAAGACTAATATTGATCAAATTAGTTTATTTAGTTTTTTAATTGGATTTATTATTTAACTTTCTAAGACACTTGTATATTAATGCTATCGCCTAACAAGGTCATAAAATGAACAACTTTTTTATTACTATGATATAGCAATAAAAAAGTTATTAATGTTATGAACTTGTTTTTCTCTATTTGAACTTTATCTGAGAATGAGAAGCATCTAATATATAAAAGGCAAAATGGGCACGAGTGTTTGTGTATGTCCACGAAAGGCTTTTTGCATTGGGCTTCTCACGTTAGTTACATTCAGCGAGAAGTTTTCGCATACTTCCCAGATCGTAATTTCTCGCAATTGCAAACGGACATCGTCTCTATCTTTTCTTTTTTTGATCGAGTTAAACAAAATTTCCGCCGTAATCTCCAGTGTTTGTTCGCTTTTTTTTCCATATAAATAGAGCGAAACTATTAGAACATAACCGTTTTGCCTTCGGGCCGGGTAGTATCTGTTCTGTAATTGGTCCTTGGTCAATGTAGGGGAAACCATTCATACTAAGACAAGTACTATTTGTTTGGATACTGCCAGAGTGCCTCCTTTTTGGTGGAGCTGGTTACCCCCCCCCCCACATTAAAAACGACATTGTATCTAATTTGCTTTCGTGGGAAGTTTAAAAGCAACGCCATTTCTGCAATGACTACGTTAAATTTTAAGGCTTTATGCTTCCGGTCGCATCATGGAGTAGCGGAAAGACGTCAGATTTTATTTTACTTTCTTTTCCACCTTCGCATCACTGGTTCGAGCCTGCCTGCCTGCCTAATACGTGTTTTTTTTTGCTCGACACACCTCCAAAAACCCGGGCACCCAGGCTCGTCTGCAATATATTTGAAAATTTAGAAAGTTCCAGATTTATTTATTTCAAAGTGCAAAGTCCTGGAAAGAAAAACAATGTGCAGAAACTCACGAAACTTATATTCGGTGATTTGTGCAGAAATACTAAATAGACAATTAAAAAAAATTGAAAAGTCTCAAACAACAATCGGTATTATTTAATAACATTTGCCTAAAGGTGTATTTATATGAACATGAAAAGCCAACCTCAAACCAGAACAAAACCGAATCAAGACAGATATTTTACACAGGAAGGCATTCTTCTAGAGCTTTATAACATTGCATGTTTAATGATTTATTATCTTGAAACTTTACCGCAGTGTCAATTCAATCGTCGGATGTGTTTTCTTGTCACATACGTATATGTAATATTATGTGTAGCTTAATTACCATATACATTTTCATAAGTTACTACTTAACTCTACTTCCTGAGCGCTCTTGAAGTAAATATTGAAAATAGATACACATTTCCTTATAAAATTTTATGTATGCACAAGAAATATACACATATATATATATATATATATATATATATATATATATATATATATATATTAGTTGTTATTTCATGTGTATCCGTATATGATGCAATCTAATTGTTGATGCAAAAAAATATCTTTAAATAACTGAATGATGTAATATACAAAAAAAAAAAAATTAACTGTTTTGTTCTACACACAAAATTCTTCCCATGAGATTTAAAATAAACATTTAACTTGATGCATTATTGCGTTCATATTTCACAGAGTTAATATTGCACGCATTGTTTTCATATGGTTTATTCGTCCCTCAAGACAAACATTTTGGCATGTAATTAATTGGATATCTTTTTTTGTGTGTATTCCCCGCCTCATGCCTACATAAGTATCATCACATGAGTTTATTTTACGCTTTTTCTTTTTATAATATACTTAATGACATACAAGTCTCATCACATGCCAAGAAAAAGGAATGTCGACAGGGCCATCGTCTCCTCTTTCAGGGATGATTATTTAAAACTAGAAACATCACCACCAACAACAACAGCAGAATCGTGCTCTCTTAAGACTACATTACAAATTCTATTAACGCAAATATGAAATTCTATTTGACTCACCCCAGCAACATAATTACTTGTTTGTCTATATTTCGTTGTCATTAAAATCTATAATACAATTACTTCATTATTAGTCTCCCTTGTATTTGGGACACGAAGAGGACACGGACACCTTTTCCCACCGAAAAGTTTTTATTAGGGATAATTAAACAAGGTCTCTCAAACAACTGGGTATTTATAAGCAATCGCTAACAGTTGCTACAAACATACCAGGTTCGAATCCAGGGAATCTTTCATATTCATTATTGCCGTTGAAACAAAGATGAACCATAATACCAAACTATCGGTCCTTATAAAAGTAAGAGTATGTCCGATGTATACATAGAAACTACTAAATGAATCTCGACCAAATTTTTGTGAAGTTTTGTATAATTCAATCTTAATGACCAAGAAACGTCTAAAATATTGTCAAAGTATCCATTTCTCATGTAACTCGATAGCTAATCAAAATATTTTATAAACTAAAAAATGCAGAATTATATGGAATGTTTGAAAGAATTAGAATCGACTTCATCCTAAATACAGTGGGATCTGTATTCATGCCAAATATTAAAACTAAGCAAATATTTTATATTCATAATTAATCGAGATTCGCTAGCTGTCTGAAGCCGATGCTATGATATTACGTCTATTAATGTACTATATCATCATTTGCTAAATTAAAGTCATGTAAATATTATGATTATAACACACAGAGTTAGAAACTTTTTATAATATTAATACTTTTTTTATACCGAATAAGGTAACAATAAATATACTTCCTTGTAGTACGTCTATTTCTTGTATCATCATCTGAATGTGTTGAAAGTTGAGGTTTTAAAATATTCACTATTAAAAAATTACTAACAAATATGAGTACTTAACCTTTCATTCCGAGTAATTTTGAGTTCTATTGAGTCTGCAAAGGAGATTTGATTTTTAGCTATGCGGTTATAATAGATTTTCATAGTATAGTTGTCTATTATTAATATATTTAGTAGACGTTTTGTATGATTCAATATTTTTTTTTGCTTCCGGGTAGAATATATTTTTATGTTTTTTTTTTCCTGAGATTTCTTTTTGGTAAATTTTTTCACGTTTTGCAACGGGCTATGTTCGTGACATTAGTTTGACATTTTATTTCTGTGCAATTGGGCTCTTTTCTCCAGTTTTTCCACAAACTTTCATCCCCTACATACTTCCTGATGGTGTCCACATTTAGAACATTTGTGGCATCGTACAGTTGTTTGTATATATTACCCTCCTATTTATTATATATCCTATCTTTATTTCTTAAATCATATCGGTGTCGCAAGTTATGTGTTTGATATCATTTGATCATTTCTTTTTATGTTTGTACTTTGTTTTATACATTGATACAATCACTCCTTGTTTTGTGCATGCCGTTATTCTTTCGTTGTCACACAAAAAGTTGTAAAAAAAATTATTAATTTAGTTTTTCATGTGTAAAAACTTAGCATCTATGATCAGAGAATTCGTCCATTTTCAACAGATTTCAAACGGCTTTTATTGTTTACTTCAACAAGAATGCTACCGGTTCTTATCCTTTTAAAACTGCTTTTGGGTTATTATTACTATTAGTATTCTAACAATAAGGAATACTGATTGATAAAATCATTAAAAAATTTTTTTTTATTAATTTGATTATTATGGGAAGGTTATGTCTGTTGAGTTTATATATATATATATATATATACTGTTTTTTTTATTCAAAAGTAATAGACTAGTGAATTCAACGAGGTTGTTAGATAGTACTCAATAAAAAGAGCTGATAATACTTGTTTATTGTTACATAAACATGTTTACATCTCACTGCTACAAACAGCCATTTGTTTCAATCAAACAACATATCATCAGGCAGCGACTTGACTATTCAAAATGTTCAATGAAGGTTCATTGTTTGTAGCAGCGGGATGTAAACATGTTTATATAACAATAAACAAGTATATATATATACCTATGAACTAGTGTTTAAAACACCAGAGTGGAACTTTTGAAATATCTTGGGGGTAAATTGATCCACTTTTTTTTTTCTTGGCTTCCCACCAATCTTGGTAAGTTTTGTGGGGAATGCAAGAGGAACAAATTCACTCGGACGCCACAAGAATATATGAATGACCCTCTTGATTTTAACTGAAAACTAACGTTAAAATGTTGCTTTTTTTTAACAGTCATGTCCAGGTTTTGTTCACTATAACCAATTGACTCTCAACTACCAACTTCCATCATATTTTGGGGGCTATTCATTAGTGGTTATTAGTAAGAGTTGGAATCGCAAAATTAATTTTTGAGTAAGCTGTTGTTTATTTTATGTAATAGGATTCGATATCACCAGCCGATTGATTTCATCAGGTTGCTTCGACCATTTATCTAGCCCAGGTAAAGGTTGAAATAGAATGTTACAGGGCGCATATCAACTTTCCCGGATTATGAACAACTGCCACTAGGATTAAGTCCGTAAGAATCACGAGCTGCCACCCACGATAAATTGGTGGTCTGATTGAGAGAGAAAAAAACAAAAATTGTTTTTTGCGTTTTGTAGGGCAGGGTTGCATTTTGCAAAGGCAAGGAAGAAAACAAACCATTTCAATGTTTGATGCGTGAAAACCTATGTCTTTCAAATAGCACCAGATAATTGGTGTATGGAATGAGGGGAGAAGCAAGTAAACAAACTATGTAGAAATATTAACACAAAAGCAAACTTGAAGTTTTCATTAATGTCGGTTTTAGTCTAGGATTAAATTTTAAGTTAATTTGATTTTATAAAGAATGAGCGAGTTGTGGAAGAATAGATTAGATAAGAGAATTTAAAAACAGTTTACGAAATGTGTTTTTGGGGTTTACTCATAAAGTGGAGGATTTTAGGTAATAGAACGCCCCGTTGTGCGAGTAAAGGAAGGTTAAAGAGGGAACTAAGGTACAGAATTGACAGAATAGATAGAATATAGAATAGATAGAATATAGAATAGATAGAATATAGAATAGATAGAATATAGAATAGATAGAATATAAAATAGATAGAATATAAAATAGATAGAATATAAAATAGATAGAATATAAAATAGATAGAATATAAAATAGATAGAATATAAAATAGATAGAATATAAAATAGATAGAATATAAAATAGATAGAATATAAAATAGATAGAATATAAAATAGATAGAATATAAAATAGATAGAATATAAAATAGATAGAATATAAAATAGATAGAATATAAAATAGATAGAATATAAAATAGATAGAATATAAAATAGATAGAATATAAAATAGATAGAATATAAAATAGATAGAATATAAAATAGATAGAATATAAAATAGATAGAATATAAAATAGACAGAATATAGAATAGACAGAATATAGAATAGACAGAATATAGAATAGACAGAATATAGAATAGACAGAATATAGAATAGACAGAATATAGAATAGACAGAATATAGAATAGACAGAATATAGAATAGACAGAATATAGAATAGACAGAATATAGAATAGACAGAATATAGAATAGACAGAATATAGAATAGACAGAATATAGAATAGACAGAATATAGAATAGACAGAATATAGAATAGACAGAATATAGAATAGACAGAATATAGAATAGACAGAATATAGAATAGACAGAATATAGAATAGACAGAATATAGAATAGACAGAATATAGAATAGACAGAATATAGAATAGACAGAATATAGAATAGACAGAATATAGAATAGACAGAATATAGAATAGACAGAATATAGAATAGACAGAATATAGAATAGACAGAATATAGAATAGACAGAATATAGAATAGACAGAATATAGAATAGACAGAATATAGAATAGACAGAATATAGAATAGACAGAATATAGAATAGACAGAATATAGAATAGACAGAATATAGAATAGACAGAATATAGAATAGACAGAATATAGAATAGACAGAATATAGAATAGACAGAATATAGAATAGACAGAATATAGAATAGACAGAATATAGAATAGATAGAATATAGAATAGATAGAATATAGAATAGATAGAATATAGAATAGATAGAATATAGAATAGATAGAATATAGAATAGATAGAATATAGAATAGATAGAATATAGAAATGAAAGTTAGAAATGAAGAGAAACGAGATAAAGAGCAAAGTGGAATTGTACACACTTTTATCAATGGTAATCAGTTTGTGTTCCTTTTTACATATAACTAAAAGTATAAAACGAAGTTTTTATTATACATGGGGTTTGGCTGTGAAGTAAGACATGATTATTAAGCGTCTACGTTTTTGTTTAATGAAATTACGTTTTAAGAATATCATGTATGTGGATATTGTATTCCTAGTATCACTCAATATTATAGCAATTAAAAAACTGTGCACAATATTATCATAAAGTTGAACCACATCGAGAATGTTATCGTACACATTATACACATATACTTCGATACCATCTGTCTCATAATAAATTATATATACGTCCATTATGAAAGCATATTTATGGCAATTAAACTACATTTCAACCCCATTGGAAATCAGAAAAAGGGCATTTCAGACAATTCCATAAGGGGATGAAAAGAAGAAGTCTGTGTACCTTAATTGTCATAAATATAGTTTCATAATTTACTACATAGCGCCACTCACGTATTGTGCATTGAATTAAATACTGAAAATACATAAGATATCTCCGTCTGGTGACGGCGACAACACCCACCCCTATTACCACCCACAACAAAAATTGTAGTGTTGGCATCGAATGACACCACACCAAATACACAAGAAGTTTCGAGGAGGATGGAAAGACCGAGGAGAGAATGCACTAACCAAACCGCTACTAAATGAATGCAAAGAGCACTGCGATATTGGGGGGGGGGCTTATTGCCACCCGAATTTCAGTGATGACCAACTGCTAGAGAGAAGTCAGTGGTAAGCGGCTCTTGCGATGATTTGAAAAAGTGATTAAAAGAGGTGGAGGGTTCTGGAAATCTTGGGATCACCCACTTTACAACCAGTCAATGTCAAAGCCATTCAAGTCATTCTCCAGATGATTCAAGTTGTTTTTGAAGGATTCCAGTTATTTTTTAAGTATTCAATTCATCCTTAAGTTCATTAAAGTCATTCTAAGTCATTTACTTTTTATTTATTTAAGTCATTTCAGCCCATTCTTCGGTCATTTTAGTTTATCTTTAAGAATTTCATGTCAATGCTACATTCACGCATTCATTCATTACACGAGAGCACGCGACTAATGGCTATCGGCCTTGTTTTAATTAAGACAATACGGGTACAAATAGATAAAAGTGACAAAGATGTTAAGTGATGTGGAGATACCAAAATAGTTTCCATGGAAACTCAGATATTACTGAGATTAATAAATTAAAATAATTTTTTTCTGATGAGATAATTTGATATTTAGAATGAAGATTATGTTCTTCCAGCTTGCATTTGTTTCATATAAGATGTAAAGCTAAAATACTGCGGGTTTAGTTAATCAGGCGACGTTTAAACATCAGCTGTAGTGTCTTATCAGATATGTAGTCCGTAAGTAGATAACAGTTGGTGGTGAGATGAATATGAGTTTATTTCAAAGAAAGAGAAAAAGAAGAAAGTGACGTTAATATTTATTTCACTTCATATAATCATGTTTGTTTTAATTCTATGCTTGCCAGTTGGTTTGCCTTTAACTCCACATTGGACCTAGCAAACTACCCCCTCCCTGACTTTCCTTTGCAGACAGATGCCACACTAGATTATCTAAAAACCATCCCTTCTCAGGTGCATGATATAAAAAAATCTTGACACCTCAAAAGCATGTGGACCCGATCTCATTCTGGCTGTGCTATTTAAAAAAATGCTCCAGTTCTCTCCAAACTTCTCTTTTTTTTTTTTTTTTTTTTTTTTTTTTTTACACAGTGATCACCACTTATCAAGGCCCGGAAGCCACTCAGGGATAAGGGTTATTGCAAGTACATTACGTTAGTGTGGAGACTTGATGAAGTGTTTACTTAAGGGGGCGGGTTACAACAAACGCCTTTACGAATCTTGCTTTCCTGACTGCTGAAAAACTACTTCTGTGGTACCAGTTTTTAAGAATTCTGGCGAAAGAACTGACCCATTAAATTATCGCCCCATTAGCCTCCTCCCACTTTTCGCCAAAACATTTGAGTTCATAATTAACCAAACTCTAATCTATCACCTTACCGCTGCTAAACTTCTGACCGATCAAAAATATTGATTTAGGCAGGTCCGTTTTACAGCAGATATCCTAACTATAATCTCTGAACGTATATACCATACACTGGACAAAGCAAGGAGGAGTAGAACGGTAGCTCTAAACATATTTGACAGAGTATGGCACGATGGTCTTAGGAAAATCAGATTATACGGTATCACTGGACGAATTCTTCACATAATATAATCCTTTTTAAGTAAGAGAAAAGGCCAGATTGCCCTCGACTGTCGTACATTTAAACAATAGGATATAAATGCGGGAGTACCTCAGGGGGTCTATCCTTCGACCTTTATACTTACTAATATGCATAAATGACCTCCCTAATAAAATTGGCTCTGATATGGTTATATTTAATGATGACACCACGCTCTATAACAGACACGAAGGAAAACAAATGAACACATATCTAAGGAAATGGCAGAAACACTAGAGTAAGACCTCCAATCTGTAGTAGAAGAGAGAAATAAATGGATGCTCACATTTAATGCTGCCAAGACCAAGCTTCAATAATTACAAGAAACTTTCTCAACCGCCAATAGCAATGGCTAACGATACATTACCTGAAAGTACTTCCTTTAAACTCCTCAGCCAGACGTTCACAGGAAACATAAGTAGGAATATGTACATTGAGAGCATTGCAGAGACCGCTGCGAAGAAGGTGGGCTCTCTCTACCGTACTAGAAAGTTACTTACGCCTGAAAGTATCCTGTACCACTGTAAAGCCACCATTCGCCCATGTATGGAGTATTGTTATCACATTTGGAATGGTGCATCTGCTACAAGCCTTACTCTTGGACAGGGTTCAAAAGAGTCGCCAACCTGATAGGCCCTAAAGTGTCATCTCAGCTTCAACCTCTGTCCCATCAACGAAATGTTGAATCCCTCTGCCTGTTCTACAAGTATTTTAATAGCGAATGCTCCGACGAACTGCAAGCACTTGTACCCCCTCGACGTAAAACACCCCCGACAAACCCGACAAGCAGCAAAATATCACCCCTTCAGAGTAGAGATCCCTAAATGTAAGGAAACCTATTCCAATAGTTTCTTCCCCAGAACTGCTAAACTTTGGAACTCCCTTCGGGATTCTGTTTTCCCAACTGTACTGACATGCAGAAGTTCAAGTGTAATGTGAACAGATTTCTTGATGCTCAACTCCCTACAACTTATGTTCCAGTTAGTAGCCCCCTACATCATAATGGCACTGCGCCTTGCTTGGAGGTGAAAAGTGAATTAAAAAAATGCCGACATTTAATTCTTGTCAAAACTAAGAACGAAAACTTCATGAATAAAAGACTAATATTACCTCATTAACGATTGTTGTGCAAAACATTTAACACATTTTTTTTTATTTGCCTCTCATTTTAGAAAATATGAAAATAAAAATTTTACATTATTATTATTATTATTATTATTATTATTAATAGTAGTAGTAGTAGTAGTAGTTGTGATGGTGGTGATATTCGAGGTTATTGAAAATATATAATTTTAGTTTCAGTATTTTTAAAATTTATATCTTAAAAATTCTGCATTTTTCGGTAGGAACGAAAATAACAAGTGGACAGCTTTACAGGTTTTATTTCTTGGGTAATTTTCAATATAAAATTATTTTCCTTCTACTTCATTAGTTTTGAAGTCGAAGTCTAGTGTTTACATCAAAACCGATCGATGCAACAAGGAACAGTTTAGTCCAGAATTAAATTGATCTTTATTGGTCTTCATTTCATAGTAAATAGGTGAAAATTGGCAAATATTGATCATCATAAAATTCTAATCACTTAAACGCAGTTACTTAGATTAAAATCGATATATATATATATATATATATATATATATATATGTGTGTGTGTGTGTGTGTGTGTTGGGCAATTAATCGGAATTTGAACTTTTTGAGGTATCGGAATCGAGACAATTTGTGCTTATTTTTCGATGCAATAACGATTGTTTTAATTATCTTTGTTTATTTTATTTAAACCAGAATTTTACACTGCCAGTAATAAAAGTAAAATATTTCATTTTAAATTGCTAGTAAAGTATACATACGAGTGTTCGATTTAATCTTAGCACCAATAAAAAGACGTTTCTATGCAATAGACAAGAAACAAGGCCGCCAGTAATTATAATCAAATATTCCAATTTGTCACAAAGAAGCGGATATAACAAACCAGATTTCTATAGTAGAAACGACAACATTCCCGATCCTAAGCCACAAGATGTTTCCACATTAATGTAACACTAGATAATGCATTTAAAATTAAGGAATTTTAAATGCATTTACAATGGTGTTTTAGCATCAGAAAAACATCAATAAAATTCTCTAAGACCAAATAAGTTTTCATTATTCTAAAATAAAATTTACTTACAAACTTTTTAGGTGGTTAGAAACAAGTTCAGTTGTGGGTTTAATGAACATGTTTCAGTAGAACAGGGGTCGGAAACCTACAACTTGCAATGACTATTTTTAACGAGACGAGGTTTCCGTATTCAACAAAAGACTTGCTATTATCTTTCTGATCCACTCAACCGAATTTGAATAACCGCAAAAACACGATCGAAACCCAAATCACTTCGATATATGCGTGAAAATTAAAAGATAACCATAAAAAAACAAACAAACTATGAAGTGATTTGACCGACCGACCGGCGACAGACATTAGGCGGGGACAGCCTCAAATGGAAAATGCTGTCTCAGACAGCTTTCTATTTCGTTCCTCCAACAATGACACTTCCATCGCTTACTCCAGCTGCATAATCTAGTGTAAGTTACTTGAATCTTTCAATAGGCCATGTTTTTATATAATACCCTCTCTTCTTAGACAGGAGTTTTACCGTGGCTACCGTAATATGATGGTCTAGCGACGACTATAATTTAGTCTGGTGACGTCATAAACATCGGTCTGTTGAAATTTGGTCACGTTTCTCAGGACTAAACCGGAAGTTGGTTTAAAGTTTTGGAGGGTTAAATAAATTTAAATATGCCGTCGAGATGTATAGTTCCAAAATGCCGAGGTAACTACGAAAATGGACCAAAAGTTACCGTGTTTTCATCCCCCCCCCAAAAAAAAGGAAATAATTTACCAGTGGATTAATGCAATAAAAAGAAAGGATCTTACTCAGTCTAAATATAGTAGAATAAGTGTTAAAATGTTTGAGATATTAAAAAAAAAAAAAACAAAAAAAAAACGCGCTTTTTTATTTTTATTTTTTTAGAACGTATTTTAAAATAAAAATGAAAGTATGTATATAAAAAAATGAATTTTACAAGTTATGAGCTGAAACAATAAATTATTTAGAAACTTATTTAAAATGGGGAGTATGGTGAATATAAACGCGATATCGTAAAAACGGAATTCATTGTTTAAATAAGAAATTAAATAAAAAATCATTTATCTTTTTAGTTCAACTATTTTATTGTGCAATATTTATATCAGCGGGAAATAGATTAAATTAAAAAAAAAAAGTTTATGACCGTTTTTGTTATCCCAAAAGCTTATTAATAATTATTTGTGGTAAATGTCGTGGCCCTGTAGGTGTCAGAACTTTGGAGAATATACTTCTAAAATAAACTATTAAAATTGTTTAAAAAAATAGAAATATTTTTTATTTAAAAAAGTGTTTACAAAATGCCGACAATAAAAAAAAATAATATTTCTATTATTTTTTAAACAATTTTAATAGTTTATTTTGGAAGTATATTCCATAAAGAAAATAAACAACCCACTTTAAACGGAGAAATTACGAGTTTTGTATATGTTATTCGCAGTTTTGTGTTAGGGTTGTCAAAAATTCCCGCAAAATTCTGATACTGCTGGTGGCGCTGTAAACGAAAGTAACGTTTAAAATTACGGCAAACGAGTAGTTTCCAAGATATGAAGAAATGTTAGTTTTAAAAAATGGGGGATCACTTTTATTTAAAAATTTAACGTAAAATGAGCACCCACTTTATGGCCAGCACTTTTTTTTAAGAGCGCTTCCTTTTTAACAAATAAAAGCGAAGAAAAATGAGTATGGCCACCTTTATGTTGGGGGTTGGGAGTCAATGTACAATGAACACAGTTTAACGTAAAATGAGCACCCCCTTTCAAAAAGTGTAAACAGAATTTTTGTCGGGGAGAGGGGGGGTCAATTGTAGGTGCTCATTTTACGTTTAGGTGTATTCATTCCTACATCAAAGAGGCACTTCGCCTTGTTTGAGGCGAAAATGTAATTTAAAAAAAAAAATTGCTCGTTGCCATGTAAAAAAAAAAAAAAAAATTGGCCATAAAGTGTGTGGTCGTTTTAGGTTAAATTATCCCCCCCTTTTTTTAAACTAACATCTCTTTATATCTTGGAAACTACTAGTTTGCCGTAATTTTAAACGTTATTTTCGTTTTCAGCATCCCAAAAAACTATAAAAGTGGTAATTTAAAAGGATTTTTCGAGAGTGGACTAATTCTGCACATTTACCTTATTTTTTTTATTTTATCGTTCTTTTTTCATGTAATTTTCTTTTTTTTTTGTATTAAGTCAAACATGGTACGATTTTCTTTTAAATTATTTCTTTAGGTATGTGAACTTAATTTTCGACCTGGAGATATACAGCGAGTGGTATCAGCATTTGATGAAAGGATTGGAAAGACAATTAGTGTTAAATTAAAAAATCCCTATCTTAAGGATGGTGCTATTGCTCGAATATTACCAAACTGTCCCTCCTATTTATCGTCATCAACCACTTTTAGAGAGTCTCCTAACGCAACGAACATGCGTTTAGAAAATTCTGCTCTTAAGCGTGCATTATGTGAAAGTGTTGCTGACGAGTTAGAGTTATGGAAACGTAAAACTTTCCATAATATTGATGATTTAGAAAAAAAAATTAACGTTTATGGATAAAAATTATTGGCATTTTTTTTTTTTTTTTTTTTTTTTTTTTACACAGTGATCACCACTTATCAAGGCCCGGAAGCCACTCAGGGATAAGGGTTATTGCAAGTACATCACGTTAGTGAGGAGATTTTATGAAGTGTTTAATTAGGGGGGGCGGTTCATTAGGAATTTGTTAACATTAGACTTGAAGAAATCCAAGTTGTAGTCCGGAGGGAAGCAGGCAGACGGAACAGAGTTCCACAGGCGTGCAGTTCTAAGAAAGAAGCTTTGCTCATGAAATCCGCGTTTTGATTTAGGCACAGATATAGAGTGGGGGAAATTTTTCACAGTGGATTCAGCTAGACGGGTGATTTTCGTGAAAGTTTGGCGAGGGGGGACCAGGGATTGGAGTTCAGACGAGCACCTGCCATGAAAATAACGATAAAACAAGGATAGGCTCGCAACGTCTCTTCTGTGGGAGAGGGGTTGCAGGGTAGAGAAAAGGGCATCCCTCACTAAGCCACGAAGTCTATTTTGTACTCTGTCAAGGCATGATAGGCTGTTTTTGGCAGCTCCTGCCCAGATATGGCAACAGTATTCCATCCTTGGCCGTACTTGGCTTTTATATAGATAGAGAATTGAATCAGTAGTGAGATATCTTCTGGAGCGGTAGAAGGATCCCACCATCTTTCCTGCGACCTTGGCAACAGACTTGATGTACGTGTTCCATTTCAGATCAGGAGTAAAGGTCAAACCCAGAAGCTTGTCAAAACACGGGGCCTCACCCAGACGAGAGCCATCCATCACAATTGAGTCCAGCTGGGGATCAGAGCGTTGATGATGTAAGGATAGGAGTTTGGTTTTAGATGCATTAAAGGTAACTAGCCACATCTTCCCCCACTGAACCACGCGCTCGAGATCAGAGGAGAGAGAATCAGAGAGAACTTCGTCATTTACAGCCTTTGATGTGTTGCCGTAGATGGTCGTGTCATCAGCATAGATGTCAACGAATGATTTAAGTATGTGTTTAGGGAGGTCATTGATGTAGATCAGGAAGAGAGTTGGGCCGAGGATTGACCCCTGAGGGACTCCAGCATTTATATTGCAGGCCTCCGATTTTTGTCCATCTACCACTACTCTTATGAGCCTATCGGAGAGAAATGATTTAATGATTGAGAAAACATTTCCAGTTATACCGTAGCTGGAAATCTTGTGAAGTAGACCCTTATGCCATACTTTGTCAAAGGCCTTTGATATGTCAAGAGCAATTGCCCTAGAAAGGAAGCCTTTGTCAAGAGATTCACTAATCCTGTGGGATATAACCGTCAGCACATCTGCGGTAGATCTTGCAGAGCGGAAACCATATTGTGTGTTACTAAGAAGGTTGTTTCTGCTGAGGTGGTTGACTATTTCTCTATTTAATATTGATTCCAGTAACTTACTCATAACACAGAGAAGACTTATTGGTCTGTATTGAGAGGGAGATGACTTATCACCTGAATTCTTAAATACAGGGCAAACTGATGAGGTCTTCCAGGGGGTCGGAAAGCACTTCTCCTTAAGGCAGCGCTTAAATAGTTTCGTAAGTATGGGAGCAAGTTCTGGTTGAAGCTTTTTTAACACTATAATTGGGATGCCATCAGGGCCAGTTGCTTTACTGGAATCTAGGTTTTTTATTAGCTTGGCGACCTCATGCACGGATATTTGTATGTTACCTAGCTTGTTCTGTGTTATAGGAGGAAATATGGGGAGTTGATGGCCTTCGTCGCATAGGGTAGAATTAGCTGCAAAGTTCTATTAGGCAAGACAATACCATCATTATATGCCATATAAAAAGATGGCCATGCCCCAAAATAAAAATGTCTATGGTGATTGAACTTGGCCGTTAGAGTATTCTGTAGTGATGTGGAAATGAGTGCTATAGGGGAGTATAGAATTCCTAAACATGTAACAGAGGAAAATACTCTGCAGATTTTGATGGAAAACATGAAAAAATGGACATCGAAGAACAGGAAATGAAAACTTCTAACAGCTTCTTTATTAAAATTAATCTTATTTTTGCTATTAGTGCAATAAATATTTTAATGCCATTAAGTTCATATATGAACAAATTGACATAATGACAATGGATAAGGTTAATTATTCGAGTGAAATGATGGTATTTTCTTTATCATATAACCGCTCCCCTAGAGGGTACAGACTGTTAAGAGACATTAAAAATATAATTTTACCATGCTATTCAACCATTCGAAGATTAACCTTATCAACTTCTACGAATCCTGTCATTGAACACGATAACAATTTTCTCATGTATATTAAAAGTAAGTTCAAGTTACTAATGCAGAATGACATCATAGTATCTTTACTTGTTGATGAAATACATCTCAAACCTTATCTTGATTATAAAGGTGGTAATATTGTTGGCTTAGCTAACAACAGCAATGAACCTGCCACAAGTGCATTTGCTTTTATGCTTAGCAGTGTATTCTCACAATATAAGGATGTTGTGCATGTTATGCTAACTAAATGTCTTCTTGCTGAGAATTTATTTGACATAATTAAACGTGTAATAATTGGCTTAGAACATATAGGGTATAAGGTATTATCTGTTATAACAGATAATAATGCAATAAATAAAAAAGCTATGTCTTTCTTTTGTAGCCCATCAAAGCTTTCAATTGTATATCCCTATCCAGTTAGAACGTCTAGCCCTCTTTTCTTCTTATTCGACTCGGTGCATATATTAAAATGCATTAGAAACAATTAGCTTGGCCAAAAAGATGAACGTAGATGCATGATGTTCCCAAAGTTTTGTTATAATGGAAATCATGAATTAGATAACATCCAAAGTTCTCCATTTTCTAGTTTACATACACTTTATGCCCTAGAATCTCAATCACTTGTGAAATATTGCTATAAGTTGACTTCAAAAGCTTTTTCTCCGACTACTTTTGAAAGGCAAAATGTTAATTTGGTTTTGCAAATTTTCAACGAATATACTATTCAAGCTTTGCTAACCTTAGGAAAACAGGAATGCTTGCCAAATTATGCAGAAATCGCAGAATACATTCAAATATTTTATATTTGGTGGACAATACTGAATGTGAAAACACCATATAAAGGTTGTCGACTTGGTAATAAATATGCTAAACCACTTACATTAAATAGTGATAATTCTAGTTTCCTAAATGTGTTCTGTGACTTGTTAGAAACTTGGAATAGCGTTCCTGGAAGGACTGGTAAGTTAAATGAAACATATACTGCTTTGCACCATACTACTTACGCAATTTTAGAATTGACTAAATATTGTATAAATGTACTGAACATGGCGTATATATTACCTGGAAAGTTTCAGACAGATAACCTTGAGGCAAGGTCTAGCCAGTATCGACAACTTAGTGGAGATCAGTATAGTATATAGATACGTCAGGTGTATGAATGTGGAAAAAAAAAATCAGAATGTTGTCAGTTTTAAAATTGAGCTTACCAATTAATAATCAAACTATTGAATTGAAAAATTTAAAAGAAACTGGGATGAAATGACAAGGGAGCAAGAGTAACATGTTTATGAATTTAACAGATGTAACAGAAGATGATGTTAATCAATGCAATGAAATACTTCCCGTTATATTATACTTAGCAGGTTATTGCCGTCATCCAGTTTTCAAAAAACTGAAATGCAATAGCTGCAAAAATTTAATATCCGGGAGAGAGGCTGTTGAAGAAATAGCTGAATTAAACAGCTACTTTCAGGGTATTAACAGAGGTTCTCTGCTATACCCAAATGATATAACTAATAATTTTGTCATATATAGTTATAAACAAACTTACAAAATGCGATTATTTTTTACATTCGATTCAGAGAAAATTAGCCAATTTTTCGTTTTTCAGTTAAACTAATTTATTGTTAGTTTTTCAGTTTTGATTTTTAAAATAGATTTTTTTATTTAAAAAATATTTATTGTTTATTTTTATTTTTATTCCTTTTCTTTTTAAACTCTTTAACAACTTTTCCCCCCTTCCAATTAGTTTTTTATTCTTAATATTTTTATTATTAATATTTTTATTATTAATATTTTTATTATTAATATTGGATGAGTTTCAGTACAAAGTATCATATTTATTTTTTTTTAATCCAATTTTGAAGTTTTCTAACGCTTTCTGTAACAAATGTCTGCTCATTACCGATAGTCTGTGTTCCATTTATCTTGCTTGCTAGCACCTATGGCGATGACGTCATTTTTCAGCTGACAGGCCATCTATGACGATGGTCACGGTTTTACAGAATTTATTGCACGCTGCTGGCCCAACAAATAAACTGAAATAAATTAGAATGTTTTAAATGTTGAAATAAAATTAAACTGAATATAATCAGTGCTCTTCGTATTTACTTATTCAAAAAAGTAATAAATTCAGTGTAGGTGTTCAAGCTTTCCAGGAGGGAGAATTCTATCTATATACCTATAACAGTGAAATTGTCTTCCTCTCTGTGCGTGTACGTTTCCATACCAAACTACTCTGCCAATTTTCAGTCTATAGACTCGAGATTTAACATAAGGGGTATTAAGATTTGGGAAAATCTTTTTAATCGGTTTTCTGCCAGTAATTTGGCTGTTAAGAGGTTAAAGTTCAACGATTTGAAGCTTGAAAACTCTACCAAACTTCTCCGCCAATTTTGGGTCTAAATACTTTAAATTTTAGATGTAGGTTACTACCAACTTAATAACTTGATTTGAGCCCCAAACAAACGTTAAAGGTCAAAATTGGAGTCAGAGTTTAAAAAATTGACCTCTGCGGTCTACTAAATTATTCAGTGTATAAAGTGTATTCAGACATAAAGCAAGCCTTTTTAATCGGTTTTTGGCCGAAAATTTGGCTGCCAAGGGATCAAAGTTCAAAAGATTTGACCTTTGTGGTCTGTAGCAAACTATCCAGTCAATTTTGGGAGTAAACATTTGAAATTTTACATAAAATGTCTTCAGACATGCAGCAAGCTTTTTAATCAGTTTTTGGGCAAAAGTTGAAAGAGTTAACCTTTGCAGACTCTACCAATTTACCTGGACACGAGTCCAACATTTTAATTATATATATATATATATATATATATATATATATATATATATATATATATATATATGCGCATAAAGTTATGAACAGTACATAGGGCCCGAGTAAAGCCGAGCTGAACTGCTAGTTATTTATAAGAGAAGTTGAAGTGTGTTCAAATTATTCAACAAATAACTGTATTTCTTATCTTTTAACATTTATTGTAGATATGGTGACTCACTTGAATAATTTGAAATAACTACTTCAAAGTAAAACGTCAACTTTTAAATGAGATTTATAATCATGCTGCTGTCTTTAACAAAAATAAAGTGTTGTGAGAATATCAACTTAGTAATAAAAATCATTTCGGATAATCAAGAGAACCATCATATTCGGAGCTATTTGTGAATCTAATTCAGGATTTACGTCTGCATAAAATGGTTTCAAATTATTTGCTACACCATTTGATGTGTAAGCGAAAAACATGGAATGTTCTAAAACAGAAATGCAATGTGGCGATCTATTAAGATTAAAATTTTATTTAAAAGATTTTTCATTAATTGATTTTCACGCAAAATATAATTTTCGAAATGGAAAGTATTTCAAATTAGTGATCCACACAAAAGAGGACATCTTTGTTTGGAAGGACCTATCAATGTAAGAAACGTTTTTTCAAAATTAAAAACAAAACAGAAAACGCACACACACACACAAAAAAAGAAAATTGGAGAATAAGATTGATAAACAGTTTAATATATTGCTCTTAGCATCATCAAGTTTAATTCCAAACAGTGAAACTAAAAAAAAAAAAAAAAATTTGTTTTTTATTAATTCGTTGGTTGCTGGTGATAATTTAACGCCGCTGATTCAACAGTTATCAATTGAATAACAATTTTTACTATTATATTCATCTGTTAATATAAATTAAGTGTTGATCGATCTGCATATTCATATTTAATCACAAGTGTTGAATATCTACAAAAAATAATTTATATTAACAGATGAATCATCGAACTTCAAATTAAATTTGTTATTTTCATAGAATGGCTACACATCTCAATGAACTAAAAATATTAGACTGCCAGTTATCTTTCGTGAGACTTATTTTACTAAGTCACATTATGTTTAAAGTCAAATGAATAGATATTTGTTATGACCCTTGAATACGCGCATTATACGTACATACCTCATAAATGTGTGGATGATAGCACATGAGTACGTAAGTGTATTTGTTTGCAACTATTTGTACACGTATGTATGGACATATGTTTAGTTTTCGTTGAGTGTGTAGTTCGTGTTACAATTTTAAATAACAGTTTTAACAATGCATGTCGTAATTTCATCCATTTCACTTCGGTTGATTTTTTTCATTTTGAAGCATTTCGACGTTCATCGAGAAAATCTAATTTTTGTTAGGTGTTATTTTTAATCTTTAGATTTTATATTGCTTTTCCGATTTCTTAATATTTTAATTATGGTTTTAAATATTTAGGTTGACAAAGGTCTGTATATGTTATTTTTTTCTAATTTTCCATGAATAGCCTTCGTCCGGCCCGCAGCCTTTAATTATAATATAATCTGAACCTTGAGGCCGAATGAGTGGCCGACCCCTGCTGTAGAGTGAACTGGATTCGAACCTGCTACATCCAAATTTTCAGTTCATGTCGTTAATTACTTAGCCACCGTTACTCCAAAATAGTAGACCAGTTAAAGTATCTCAAACTTCGGACTCTATATTGTTCTACATTTCCTAGCATTGGAATTACTCGACTTCAAAAAATAAATAATTAATAATTTAGTTTAAATAATAAATTACTAACTTAACAGCCAATTACCAGCCGGTATGTTGTATTATGCATTCTGATGAGATTTCATTGTCATTTGCAGATCAAACCAGACGAACACGAGAAAAAGCGTCTTTCATTACAACATAAATGATTAGCTTCGTTTAACTAGATGTCTCATGTAAATGGATTTCGAGGATTTTTTTTAATTCTTCGAATAGCACAATGTCTGTGGCACTGCAAAACAATATTTGAAACAAGATCTTTAATATTTTGTTAGGTTTTCAGTGTACATGGCGCAGCATACCGACTGAAAAAAGCATTAACCCATCAGCATCACTTAGCAATAGGAGAACCAGTTTCAGAATATGATTTTTCTTTGCAAGGAAACGATCAATAAATCGTTTTTTTTTTTGCGAGGAGAAAAATCGATAACTAATGTGAAAACCTTGTTCGTAAGATGGTAATTACATTAAGTAATCGGGTTACGCATGAAAGTCCAAGTATAAAAACTGAAGTTATAATGATCATATTGTCATAAACAGAAAACACTTTTCAAAAATAATATCTGAGAAAATTTTTTACTTCGTGATTTTTAACACAAGTTTTTTTTTTAAGCCTTTACATTGACGAATACAAAAAGTAATTTATTAATTCCAAGTTTAAAAACAAATTCCAAATATTACGGTCTATTTGTGATTCGGAAACAAAAACAAAAAATGAATTAGCAAATACCGCAATAAGTGCATCCATTTTGAAGATTCTATTAAAAAAACCAAAGGTAAATATGAAGAATTACTCCACCCTCGAAAATTCCTTTAAAATTACCACTCGTATAGGTTTTCGGGGTCACTTTAAACGAAAATAACGTTTAAAATTACGACAAACGAGTAGTTTCCAAGATATGAAGAAATGTTAGTTTAAAAAAAATGGGGGATCACTTTTCTATAATAAATTAACGTAAAATGAGCACCCACTTTGTAGCCACGATTTTTTCAGGGGAGGGACTTTCTTTCCACCATCGGAAAATCATTTACAATTACCACTAACATTAAAAAATTCCAGGAAACAAGTAGTTTCTAAGATATGAAGAATTATATTGTATTTAAGAATTCAGGTGATAAGTCATCTCCCTCTCAGTTCAGACCAATAAGTCTCCTCTGTGTTATGAGTAAGTTGCTGGAATCAATATTAAATAGAGAAATAGTCAACCACCTCAGCAGGAATAACCTTAGTGACACACAATATGGTTTCCGCTCTGCAAGATCTACCGCAGATGTGCTGACGGTTATATCCCACAGGATTAGTGAATCTCTTGACAAAGGCTTCCTTTCTAGGGCAATTGCTCTTGACATATCAAAGGCCTTCGACAAGGTATGGCATAAGGGTCTACTTCACAAGATTTCCAGCTACGGTATAACTGGAAATGTTTTCTCAATCATTAAATCATTTCTCTCCGATAGGCTCATAAGAGTAGTGGTAGATGGACAAAAATCGGAGGCCTGCAATATAAATGCTGGGGTCCCTCAGGGGTCAATCCTGGGCCCAACTCTCTTCCTGATCTACATCAATGACCTCCCTAAACACATACTTAAATCATTCGTTGACATCTATGCTGATGACACGACCATCTACGGCAACACATCAAAGGCTGTAAATGACAAAGTTCTCTCTGATTCTCTCTCCTCTGATCTCGAGCACGTGGTTCAGTGGGGGAAGATGTGGCTAGTTACCTTTAATGCATCCAAAACTAAACTCATATCCTTACATCATCAACGCTCTGATCCCCAGCTGGCATCAATTGTGATGGATGGCTCTCGTCTGGGCGAGGCCCCGTGTTTTGACAAGCTTCTGGGTTTGACCTTTACTCCTGATCTGAAATGGAACACGTACATCAAGTCTGCTGCCAAGGTCGCTGGAAAGATGGTGGGACCCTTCTACCGCTCCAGAAGATATCTCACTACTGATGCAATTCTCTATCTATATAAAAGCCAAGTACGTCCAAGGATGGAATACTGTTGCCATATCTGGGCAGGAGCTGCTAAAAACAGCCTATCATGCCTTGACAGAGTACAAAATAGACTTCGTGGCTTAGTGGGGATGCCCTTTTCTCTACCCTGCAACCCTTCTCCCACAGAAGAGACGTTGCGAGCCTATCCTTGTTTTATCGTTATTTCCATGGCAGGTGCTCGTCTGAACTCCAATCCCTAGTCCCCCCTCGCCAATCTTTCACGAAAAACACCCGTCTAGCTGAATCCACTGTGAAAAATTTCTCCCACTCTATATCTGTGCCTAAATCAAAACGCGGATTCCATGAACAAAGCTTCTTTCTTAGAACTGCACGCCTATGGAACTCTGTTCCGTCTGCCTGCTTCCCTCCGGACTACAACTTGGATGTCTTCAAGTCTAATGTTAACAAATTCCTAATGAACCGCCACCTTAAGTAAACACTCCATCAAATCTCCACACTAACGTAATGTACTTGCAATAACCCTTATCCCTGAGTGGCTTCCGGGCCTTGATAAGTGGTGATCACTGTAAAAAAGAAAAAAATGCACTCACCTTATGGTTACTTTTTTTAGGGGGTGGAGACTGCCGGTTTGTTTTTCGTTCTGTTTTGGAAGAGGATATTCAATTATAGAACTTGTAGTTTTTTTTACAGGCGCTTATGCAGTTTAATTAACTGTTTTGAGCAGAAGAACTTTAATATTTTATAAAAATTCTGTTTAAATTTGGTGGAAGGCGGCCGTCACAATAAGCCCCGCCCCTCCACCGCCTCCCACCAAATGTAAACAGAATTTTTGTAAAATATTAAACAGTTCTTCTGATTGGTTAATGTCGGCGCGTTACTTACGTTAAAACGGTTAATTAAACTGCATAAGCACCTGTTAAAAAAAACAAGTTCTATAATTGAATATCCCCCTCCCCCCCAAAAAAAAGAACGAAAAACAAATCGGCAGTCCCCACCTAAAAAAAAAAAAAAAAAAAATTGATCATGAAGTGAATGCATTTCTTCATATCTTGGAAATTACTTGTTTCTTGGAATTTTAAAAATTTAGTGGTAATTTTAAAGGATTTTCCGATGGTTGTGTTTTTTTTAAACTAACATTTCTTCATATCTCTGAAACTAACCCGAAAAAAAATCGTAGCCATAAAGTGGGTGCTCATTTTACGTTAAATTAATACAGAAAAGTGATCTCCTACTTTTTTAAAACTAGCATTCTTCATATCTTGGAAACTACACGTTTGCTGTAATTTTAAACGTTATTTTCGTTTTCAACGACCCGAACACTTACAAGAGTGGTAATTTTAAAGTCGGTGGAGTAATTCTTCATATTTACAAAAAAAACAAACAAACAAAAAACAAAAAAAAACAGCATTGTTTATATGACTCCTAGGACACGTCGGGTATGTATAGATATCACTTCCTGCACTGATAATAGCGAACGCATGAAACACTAAAATAGACGATTTCGTTCTTCATCTTTGGCAGCTGCAATTTTATCCTGGTTAGTAAGTTCGCGAGAGAAGTAAGTGACCCTAGACGTAGCGTCATCCTGACCGACATCAAAAAGCAAACCACTAAACTCACGACCGCTTCCTCCCCCGCGCCTTGTTACGTAGAAATAACATTGCGCATGAACGAATGATTTCCAACTGAACGTATTTTTAGATCCGGCATTCAGAAAGATGAGCGTTTGGCATGATACTGACACTTACCCAGAAAAAGTGTTTTTTTTTTCAATACGCTTGTGGCAACAATGAGTATCACGCGCCTAGAGTGGCGTATTAAATTACTTATCTCGACCCGATAAGAGCTGCACCGGGGTGGGAATAGAGGGAACACTTTACGCAACGCAGTTGTTTCTAAGGAAACGAGACCGCTGATTGGATATTGTCCTAAGCCTTCTTCCGTCCTCCTCTAATCCATGTCACTGACGACCGTGAGTAGGGTTTTTATGATTCACGGAAGATTATTTTATTTCATCCGCAGACTTTTACGTTATAAGTAAAACATTAACCCTTTTGTACTTCATTTAGATTATTTTTTTTAGTTTTGAACATTTTACTTTCCCTCGGGATCAAAGCAAACAGAATCTAGGTTATTGTTGAGGTGATTTGTTCCCTGTTAACTGAGGTATGTATCTGGCCTTTGCACTTCTAAGGGGTTCACCATACCAGGCTTTACCTCCCCTTGAAGGGGTTAGTTCATTGCAATCGCATGAACCGATGGTGCTGCGGCTTTTCAAATCCCACTTTCTGACCCTTGTGTCACATCATCCCATGTGGGAGGTTGATAAATAACCTCACAGTATTTTAACCTTTTACACATGGCCGCAACCAAACATTGTAAATCATTCATAGTATTTTTATACTAATAATTCACCACTTACTAATGCGAAAAGCCATTCGAGTATAAGGATGATGCGATTGTCAGATAGTAAACAATATGAGATGATCGATTGAAAAAAATGATTATTTAAGAGAATGATTCAAATATTTGATGACATTGAACTTGAAACGGCCATATTATAAGAGAATTAGTATCATAGTATTGTGTTCATTAATTGGAAACAAGTTGCTCTTGTACTCACAATCGAGTGGAATTGCAGTTCATACATTTCCCAGAAGTATGAATGCGTAAATGATGAATTATTCAAATGGCGAATCAAGTAAATCGTATTTATTTGCGGACTATTATCCTCATCTTTATAGCTGTTCCACGACGAGATTCAACGTCTCTATTGCCACGGGCCCCAAAGGGCGATCAAGGTTGGATATTTTGGTCTCATAAATCCTAGGTTTTTTTTTTTATCTGATCTTCCATTGTTGGAATCTCTAGTTCAAGGTGAGCATCGTCTGAAGGTAGTGGTTTCAATCCTACCCAAAGCCAGCGAGAGGATTAGTTGGCCAAAATCTGGTGAGACGGCAACAACTATTGAAGGCAGTAATTACCAAAGATACAGTTGAAGATTCAGCATTCCTATCCCGTCACGATTAACAACCTGACGAAGGCCAGAAGAGGAGTTGACCGAAACATCGTGAAACAGCAACTATAAAGATGAGCAAATAAATTAAATATACAAATTACTCATCTCAAAAAGAATTCCAATAATTAAATACAAGTAAACGATCTAACAAAATGTCCGGATCGAAGGAACGTTTCCACCCACCACATGTGGTGCATTCAAAAAAATTTCTATTGTATCCAATTCCATTTACAAGATTTGGCGGATCAATGGAATATCTCCAGGCAGCCGTAACCGATCGATTAGACTGCAAGCATCCTTATAGCTTGACAGACTACACTCGCCGAACCCAAATAGCTATTAAAATATCCATCAAAGACATACAGCTATGAAACCACAAGTTGTTGAGAAGATATGGAAAATATTAGTGCCCAAGTAAATGCATGATGCCAAACAGGATAATTCAACTTTCGAGTTATAATCAAAATTTCTCTCTCTCTCCCTATATAAGTTATAAAAATATGGCAATTAAGCTACACACAATATTCCGCGTTTCATCCATGCTAGGATTCGTCAGGCTTACGCGAAGAGTTGTGGTTGTCTCGCGTTTTTATATACGCACATTCTATTGAGTTTTTAATTAGCCAATCAGCTTCCTAGTTTCCACCGTTCCCTTCCTAATCAGCCAATTGGAAGGCACTTACAGGACAAAGGCACAGTTGACCTTAGTTTCAACCCTTCCTTTGTGTGCTTTTTTAGCGGGAAGCATAGATATCTAGTGATCTGACCTATTTTAAACCTAGGTGTAGTTAAATGTGCTTTGTCTATATTTTTTATTTTGTTTTAATATGTTATATAAAAAGGCTTCCTTCAGTCTTGACAGACTATGGATACCCACGGTAAGGGTGCCTGCGCGTGAAATTTCTGTGGCAAGAGTTGCGCAATCTACAACCACACCTCTCCTGAGTCAACATTGTTGAATACCAGTGGCAAACGGAGGTTTAGGACGACTGGAAACAATGCTGAGATAAGCGGAAAGCACATACAGCACCTAGAATTCCCAAATGGTCACCCATATGGTATTAGCCAGGTTCAACGTTGCTTAACTTCAGTGATCTGACGGGAACCGGTGTGTCAACGTGATTATGCCGTGTTATATATATATATATATATATATATATACATATATATATATATATATATATATACATATATAAATGAAATAAACATACATATACATGAATTATCATATATATATATATATATATATATATATATATATATATATATATATATATGATAATTTATGTATATGTATGTTTATTTCATTTATTTATTTTCTATTTTATTGTTAATTTTAAAATTATTTTTTATCGTTATCCTAGAGTAAAGTTTATACTGTGTACACAGTTGTTCGCTATTTTTGTCCTGCAGTTTAATAGATTTTGGAGTTCTTTAAAGTATAGGATAGCAAGTTTTTCAAGAAGCATAATCTGCATGGATCGTCTAGGTCTCTACATGTGTTTGCTTGTCTTATTATTTTCCATCGACTACCGGCGAACATCTGTTTTCTTTGAGTTCCCAGTATTCGTTTGCTAGTGTTGTTTTCATTCGGTATTTTTTATTTTTGAATGTACTTTTGTGGTCATAATATGGGGGTTTGAAAGTCATACCTAGGTAATATTTCTTGTTATTCGGGTTTTCTTTCACAAATATTGTGGCCTGGTAAACTATGCTTTTGTTTAGACATTTATTTTGAAGTGGGCAAAGTGTGCGGGATCTACAGTTGCATTTATCTTGTTCATTATTAGTATTTTTATTTTTACTATGGTTGTCGTTCTCCGGATTTGTGATTATTATTATTATTATTATTTCTACTAGTTACATATATGTTCTTTGTGTAAGTCTTGTTTTATCATGATGCCCGCCTTTTTATTGTTTATTTTGTTGTTGTTTTCATTGCTTTTATTTAATATTTTGTTATTATATGCTTTAATTATTATCTCTAAATTTTCGCAGTTGCTGTATGATAACTTTAGGTTATTTTATTGAAAATTTTGTGTAAGGAATTGGTTACGGGGAAGTGCTTTTCGATGAGATCTAGAAATTTCTTTCCAAGTTTCGTTTTTAACATTTGATTGTATCGCGCCGTATACCAGATTACATTTTTTCTTCTATTTTTAATTTTATTGTTATTGGTACTTTGTTGCTTATATTTGATATCAATATGTTTGTATCCACTATTTTTAGGGCTGTTTCGTAGATATTGATTGACCTGTTAAATAAATTTTCATCGCTTGAGTTATTTAGGATCGAGTTAGGGATCTGTTTTATAATTGATGGTGGGTCATTGGACTTAGAGGGTTTACGTATATTGGAGTAGCGTTATCTTTTAAGTAGGGTTCATATAAGTTTTTATCTAAATTTAACGTGACGTCCAGGAAGTTTGTTATTTCTATGTTAGCTAGTACGTCTATTTTTAGGCCTATTTTTTTCATTTCTTTGTGTATGATTTTCTTCAAGTTATCTCCCTTGACTTTGTTGGAGTCTTTTATTATAGCTAGTCCATCATCTCTATATAGGCCGATATCCGTAGTATCAAATATGCTCGTGAGGGGATATAGAATGTATAATCCCACAAGAACTGATGTCTCTGAAGAAACTAGAGTACCTACGCCAATTCAAAAAAAAATTGTCATTTTAGTTTTTATCCATTGGTTATTGTTATTTACTAAAACTAGTTTTCTACATTTTTTAATAATGTGGATTTCCTCAGATGATATATCAGTGTACGCCTCGGCAAACTCCAGGGCAATGTTGGAAAGTTCTTCGGATATCGAGAGATGGAAGTCTATGATGTCGAACTGTATAAACGTACATTTATTTTTGTTTTCTATATTTTTAAACCAAGTGATTGCTTCGGCAGTATTTGCCAATAGTTTAATTCTAGGTCTTGTTTGATTTGTTTGTTTACTCTAGAAAGTAGTGCTTTGCTAATTGTACCTATTTCTGGTTTAGTTGGGTTTATCAAGCGAGTGCTGGGGTTATTATTGAAGTCACATTTGTGGTCTTTGAGCAAAATGTATGCTTCTCTTGGTTTCAATTTGCCAACTTTATCGCTAATTTTTAATTTATCGGTGATTTTTTTTACTTTCAGTATTTATTATATTTATGTAGTCGCATTCGTTTGTATCCAGTATTTTATGTCTTTTGTAATTAGTTTGTTATATTGTTGCTCATCCATTTTATAAAAACTTCTAGTTTTATCTACTTTTACAACGATTTATCTGCTTTTACAAAGATAGTTGTTTATGTTTCTAACGATTTTGTGTAGTTTCCTTTGGAAATCGTTATGTTGATTGTGGAATTCTAAATTTTTAATTACGTTTAAAAGATCATTTTCAAAGTTTATCAAAAGGTCTACTGCTTTTGCATTTTTTAGGGTTTTAAAACGATAGGATCCCTTTTGGTTTATGTGTTCATTTTTAAGGAAGAAATTTACTCGCCATCGCATTCGGCGTATTAGTTCATCTATTTTTTGAATTAATTTAATAATATAGCTATGCTTGCTAGGTGTGGGGATGTTTTTTTTTAGTGAGGTTTCAAAATTAATCCTTTCCATATCTATTCTTTGGTGTGGCGAAATAAATTCTTTTGAGAGTGCCAAACGATCTCAGGAGCTAAGTGAGACTCAATAGAATGTGCGTTTTTAAATATGCAAGGCAACCACAACTCTTCACATAAACCTGCCAAATCCTAGCGTGGATGAAACGCGGAATATTCTGTGTCGCTTAATTGCCATATATATTTTTATAACTTACTACCAAGCTCTACTGATGTATTGAGCACTGTTGAAGTAAATACTTAAAGTTTACGCATAAAATTATACTTTCGTATATTAATTTATGTGATTAAATGAACTAATATATATACATATATATATATATATATATATATGCATACTATGTCTTGAGAACATTCTTACTTCGTCTAAGCCAAAATTCCTACTTGATCCCAGTCATGACTGGATAGAGGTCCTAAGTAATTCGCAATTTTATTTTGCGGTTGCCCACTCTGAGAATTGAGCCTTTAATGCCACTCAAGATGAGAACAGTAATCCGAGGAATCCAAATAATTCGGGAAACCTTTTCGAGCTAGTTAATGATAAATCCAGTAATTTTCGATAAAGTTTTTATGCTTCAACTTCTTCAAATATTGATTTGTGGCGTTTTATTTGGTTGTCATATTGAGAAGAAGTATTTTTGTTTTGATTTTACATAACATGAATGAATTTTGAAAAAGAAAAGAAAAGAAAATGTTTGGTGCATTTTAGATTTTTACTTGAAAAAATTCAGCTCTCCAAACTTGACACTGTAATTGGAAAAAACATAAATGCGAACGAGGTCTCCAGTAACTGGACAGAAAGACTAAACTGTAGCATTAGAGTAGATACTACAATTAGCAACTAGTTCAAAGTATGTGCCTTATAATAATAATTAAAAAAAAAAAACATTGAGAGGCGTTATACCCGTGCACAGATGACATAAAATTAAACCGTGAGCTGGATATCCGCGTTTTATCATGGTGTCGAGTTTTCATCAGCAACATCAGACCAACAAGAAAAAACTATGTATGTTTTTTTTTATGTATATTTTTTTTACGTAAATATTTTTTGTGTGTCTAGATTTGTACTCATTTAGCGTAGTTTTCAAACTAGCTCACCGTAAACGATATTTGACTATGAGGACAACAAAAATATTTTCTTACCAAACTCATCTGACTGTTCTATTTATCTATGCGGGTGAGAATAACGATGACTTAGTTGTGATTGTTATGGAGCTTCAACATAAATAAAATTCCGAGTAAGTGTTCTTATAATTAGAAACTCTCAAACCGTGTAATAAACCTAAGAGGCAGCATGTCAAAATACTGCAAAGCAATCAAAAACATAATGCTAGATGGAAGTGCTTGTCGAAATAGAAATTGCATTTATAAAGTGTTAATTTCGTGAAATTCAGTCCTCGATTAAAAGATTATAGCAATCTTGCCTGTATTGAAAATGCTTGCTTCCTGGCTAGCCAATCAAACCATCTAATATAGTTAGTTTTATTTTCAATTATATTCGAAATATAATACAGCAAAGTAAAAGTCACCTATAAAAACGAACCTCCTAAATTAAAACCTTGAATAATTATCTAAACTCGAATGTAAATAAATATTAAGCCGACTTTACAAATTGACAAAAGTTAATTGTGGATTTTAATTATAAGGTGAAACTCCAATGATTCAAACTAGAGATAGATAACGACAAACTTCCACCCATTAATATGGGAGGAGAGATTATCATCAAAAGTGTCCTGAATTGATAATTTAGCACCGGACTTATTACTTAGATATAAATAAGTCACTTATACCCATTCCCCTTCTCTCTTTTTTTTTTAATGGAGAGTAGATAATACAGTGGATGTGTTATCAGCAGCTCCAGTAACTCTCGCTTCTCCTTTTTTGTCCCTCAGTCCTCATTCAAATGAGTGATTTTTCTGACAAATGGTGAAGAAAAAGCTGCTTAAAGGTCGGTAGTACTTGGTGAACAGTAGTCTGAGATGTCGGAAAATTTTTCTGTCTATGTCTATCCTTGTGGCCATGTCACTAGTAAGGGTGCTAGAGGTAAACGTTTTGTCTGGGCTGACGTTATCCGCCTGATAGTCAGGGACCCAAACCTTGGATTAACCACTAAGGAGGCTGTCCTATCAGCAGGCGCAAAGTACTGGGACTGCTGTATTGCCATTTGGTGAATGGATCTGGACCATGCAGTAGTCTCTGGTGGGGCCTCTCGATGCTATACTAGTGAGTAATTGTTACGGCTTTACCTTTTCATGTGCTACAAAAAAAAGTTTCATGTCTTTTTCTCTCTTACTTTCCCTCTCTGTACTGCTCTAACCAAGTATGCCGACCTGTTCCACAAATCCCAAAACCTCCTGAAAAAAAAGCTCTAATAAACCTAGAACCCCATCTTCCAACGTGGACCACTACTATCAGGTCTCCTTCTCCAAATCAGGGGTCTACGTTCCAACCCAATTACAGGAGACGAAACCGAACATACTTCTAAGCGAAACTGGAATAGCGCCGAACACTTCCCTAGATGAGTTCATAATTAACGGATACTCTAACTTAACAGCTAAATCTGACCCCCAAGATCGCTATGGGCATGGAATATGTGCCTAAATTAAAGATAGCTTCCCATGTGGCAGGGATATCTCTAGAGAAGATCCTAATTTACCTTATATGTGCTTCCGGGTTGCACTTGCTTAGACCACTGCATTTATATTTGCCCTCTATCGCCCCCACAACAGCGGAGTTACTATCTTTAAGAGCACATCTGAGAAAATAGACTACATCCTGTCTGCACATCCCTCGGTTAACATCCACATCTGTGGTGACTTCAACGTCTATAACGTGGAATGGTTGACCCATTCAAATAAGACAGACGATGAGGGGAGGTTTTGTCATATATATAAACACATGTCATGTCAGGTCATGTCATGTCATGTGCTACTGGTACCATGTAACCCAGTACTACCTGCCTCATGGTCGGGTCACCGGCGACTAAACTGATTCCCCCACCAGACTTGTTTGGTGCGGAGGGCGGCTAGTCTCCCTGAAGGATTAAAAACAAGACCTTCCAAAGGGCGAATGAACTCTTTTTCTGGGCCAACGGACAACTAGCACCGTGTATATTTGTGTGTGTATATGTGTATTGGGGTGGAGAGAGCTCCTGTAAGCCGTGGTGAAGGCAACCTTTCTAGGAGAAGCAAATTAAAAAACCATAAAGCGGAAGACCATTACCCGCATTAAGCTGGTCTGCAGTTTAATTTGTTGCTGGCTACCTTGCTCTTGCTTGTTGCTGGATCTCAACATTTTGAACAGAGAGGGAGAGACTTAGCTGTCGTACAAAGCTAAGCCTCTGTAACATCATATTTGTATAGATACTCCCTCAGGCATTTGGGCTCATGGATTTTAAATGTCTGAGGGAGTGGCACTCGTCTGACAAGACGTTGCAATCATCATATATATATATATATATATATATATATATATATATATATATATATATACTAGCTGTACCCGGCCACGCGTTGCTGTGGCTCAGTTTGTTAAAATGGAACACATGTGAAAGTAGAGAAAAGTGTAATTCTTTTTTTCAAGAGAATATACAAATTATTTTTTTTAACAGATGTTAAGAAAATAAACAGAAAAATACTTCCATCATTAATTATGCAAAAAAATAAATAAAATGTTGATTTAGTGTTTCAATATGCTTATAAATTACGATAAAACTTGCTGAGTATGCACTGTTTTACGGTTGTTGTAAAAATGGAACGGAAACTTAAATTTTGCTTCATTTTAATCTTTCTTAATTTTTTAATTGTGCCCCCCAAACGAATATAATCAAAACAGTAACATTCAACAATTGTACTTTATGTATATAAAAAACAAAATATTTATTAAAAAAAAAAAAATTTAAAAAAAAAGTTAATAACGAAAGGGAAATAATTCCATTTTTAAACGAAAAAGCCAGTTTACCTAACTTACTGTATTAATGCTATTTTTTAAGCAAGAAAAAAAAAGGTAAATATCCAGATACGCTACTACAGAACACCGACCACTCTAATTTGTTTTTTTATAGGCAATTGAGGTCGCTGACAACGAATCTGATAGTCAAACTTGGGGCAAATTTACCGTTTGCATGGTATTTACCCCTGAACCCACGAACTTCTTTCCACCATTTTGCAGCATCCGTTTATGCTACGCGCATGCACGCTGTAGCATAAACGACGGCTTCACCAAGCAAACTATGTTGGGGGAGGGGATTTTTTTTTCCAGGACATAGAATTTTCTCATTTTCAAAAATACATCATAGCGCTTTTTGGGTGGAAAATTTAAAATTAGCGGAAAAAGAAATAAAATAAGAAAAGGAAAGCACACCAAGTTGGAGTAGGGGGGGTAATTTATCTGTTTTTTTTTTACCTGGAACATCGAATTTTCAAATTTTCCGTAAGTAACGCACCGACATTTACCAATTAGAACACCATTTAACATTTTCCGAAGATTTTACTTTGTACATTGGGGGCGCGAGCGGGGGGGGGCGGATGTGATGTTGGCGCGCGCGCGCCCCAACTTCACCCCCCCAAACAAATTAGAGTGGCCGGTGTTCTGTAGTAGCGTATCTGGATATTTACAAAAAAAAAAAAATATTTAGGTTTGGCTATAAATTCCTAAACTCATTTCACCCTAAATAATTTCGGTGACTGAAATAGGAATCTAATTGAATCTTTAATTTCCTGAATAGTATCCGATAATTCATTTTTCTTCGAGTTATATCGAATACATTAATACGGACTTTAGGGGCTTTTTTCGTAATGTTACTGTAAAAATTATTTTTTATTGTTACAAATTACGATGCTTTAAAAAAAAGCAAAAATAAATTCTTGCGTTTTTTATTTATTACTGAAAACCATAACTTTAGTAAACGTACTTTTTGTTTAAACAAAATAAAACATTTTCACCAAGAGTTAAGTAAAAATAATTAGTTCATTATATTCTGCGATCATTATTTGAAAAATACTGCAATTTTCATTAAAATTCGTTAATTTCCTGATTTTTGGTGAATTTTTAAGTAAAGGGAGGAATCAAAATGTGTATACACTTTGAGCGTCGGCATTCATTTTGCGACCACGTGTGGTTAATTTAAATTAAAGTTCAATCACATAGTTACATTATCAATAAACCCATTGAAAATTTACCGATATTGTAAACACATTTTGTTTACATTAAGCCTGTGGTGTTTTTTTAGTGATGCAATGTTGTCAACTGAGATTTAAAAATACCCGCGAGATCAGGAGAAAGAAATGTCCAGAAAATCGCTAGCCAGTTTGGCAGAAAAGTAACTTATCTTGCCTTTGATAACATTTATTTGTTATATATTTGTTTTTTGACAACTTTTTCGAATCTATGTGTACAGTAATACAAACCCCTTCGGGGAGATTGGAATGCCCCCCCCACCTAAAATGTACTTGGAAAAATCGATTTTATAGTGAGATTTAAGAATGGTTAGTCGAAAAAAAGGTGAAAAACAAAACAAATAATCAATAAATAATTGTTACCAAAGGCAATAAATGCTACTTTTTTTTTTACTTACATGAATGAGTTTATTTTATGTTTTAAAGTATTTTCAAGCAATCTAATGCGGGTGCCTGGGTGCCAAATACCTCTATATTTTCTAGAATTTCCCGCTAGATTGTAAACGAAATCTCCAGATCTAGCAGGAAAACCGCAAAATTGTAACACTGGTCACGTGACAGGAAGCAGTAATAAATAATTGTCCCTAAATAAAAAAATGGCCTATCGGTACAAAGAAATCCACCTATTTATCATAGAAAAATTAAGTATAAAGTTATAATTAAAAAGAAATATATAAAAACACACATCGACATAGTAAACATATTATACCAAAACGTGGAAGCCATCCGTCCAGTGGTTTTTTAGACAATTAACTCCGAACGAACCAACATTTACATATATATATATATATATATATATATATATATATATATATATATATATATATACTTGTATATATGTATATGCTTGTATGTTTTCATATATGCTTGTATGTTTGTATATATGCTTGTATGTTTGTATATATGTTTGTATGTATATATGTATGCCTAAAACTTTCTACAGAGGCGATAGATTTTCACGAGATCGATATCGTTTTGAAGTCGACACATCGCACGACAAATATCGAAAAATTGGCTAAAGATTTATTTCCTTCACCCTCAACTGGACTCTTTTCTACAGGGAGGGGTCGCTTTTTTCGCCGATATTTTCGAAAGTCATCGCCTCCTTTCGATTGGCTAGCCTTAATTTAAACATTCGTCACTTCCGATGTGGCGATTGGCGCAACAGCGAAGACGCCACATTTTGTTCACGCTCTTTTCCTCCTTCCCGGTACAGGTTCAAGCTTGCTTGCGCACTACTGCTTCTTTTTTTTTTGCTGAACACACATCTCCAAACACCAGGGCAATGCCGGGCACCCAGTCTAGTATAAAATATAATTCTCAGATATGTTATACTGGGAGGAGTCTCAGCGCACCACAAAGTCTTCATAGAACTTTTAATATCTGTAGTCTTTGTTTGTTATTCTCGTATTCTAATATAGCTGTACTGTCGAAGAGAATTTTCCGAAGCGGAAATCGGTGGCAAGAATTATTAGAAATACTATTGCGCTAGGGTGAGAAAGCTACATAGTGAGACGCCAGTTCCAGACTAAAGCTCTGAAAACTAATCAGGCATCTAGAAAGGAGTATTATTCTTGAGTTATTCTCACATTCAATTCTTTTAAAACTTCTGGAGGTTGAAGGTTCAATTTGTAGTGCGAGCGATACTAAGAATACAATTGCGAGTTACTTGAGACTTCTAATTGTTCATGACTAACAAAACGAGAGTATACCACCCCCATGAATTAAAAGGTTCTTTTCGAAATTCCGTATAGATTATCGAGTTTGACAATATACACCTGATAAAGGTCGATAGTTACATCTGCCGAAAAATGTAGTCCGAATAATCCAAAATATACAAATTGACATAAAAAATTTTTCAAGTTATAAGACCGTCCGAGAGGAATAAACTTAAAATATGACAGTTTGAGGCAATTTTGTTATTACTTAGTAAAAATAAATTTTACTCAGTTCTTAATGTTTCAGGATTCTATATCATTTTCGAATTTTAACTGCTAATGATTGACTTCTGTTGATGTGGAGATGTCTGGTCTTCCATTGGTGAGTAGATGGGCGTCATAACATGTTTTATGCGTAATCTTAGTAGAATTAGAACTTTCAGCAAAACACAAAAATCCCACGGTATTCAATTGCTTAACATGAACCGAATAGAAGCAGTAAATGAAATCATAACTGGTTATTTTGTAGTTATGCGTTCTTTGTTTGTTTCAATGGTTGCGTTTTCAGAATCTGACAAGGAAATATATATATATATATATATATATATATATATATATATATAAACGGCTGTCTGTCTCCATATTTTCAAACTATCTCCAAAACTAAAAGTCGCAGAGCGGCACTAAAGGCTTCAAATGATTAGAGTTTTATAGGTCGTTCTTTTACGGGCCTTTAGCTGGTTTAAATTGTTTTTAAAAGAGGTCAAAATGGGTCGAAATTGAAAAAAAAAATTGTTAAACATGTTGTACATTCATCTTATTTTACTAGTTTACTTTTAATCGGTTTATATGCGTGTCACGTTGGTACAGTGATAACGTCACCAGCTTTGAATGCTACAGTTTTGCTTTCGGTTTCGATTCTAGCTGATGGCACCTATATACTTTTTTTTTACTTTTGAAATCACGACCCCATAGTAATATATACGAAATCTTGACAAATGAAAATATATTTAAGCATATTTTACGTCCGGGCAACGCCCCCCTCACTATATATATATATATATATATATATTCCCAAAGGAAAGAGAAAACTGCCTCAGAAAGTAATGAAATTGTATTGATGTAAAAGTTAATTCGTAGAGTTCTCAACGTTATAAGCTAAAAAGACAATATTTTATTAAAGTTACCTATATCCCAACATTACACCGGGTACTTTGCTCCCAAGAGACGACAGACATGTATGGTTTCGGTTGTATTGTTCTGATTTGAGATAAATTATTAATTATATTTTCTTCTAAACAAATCCGTTTTATTTTATCAGAATAAAAGCAAAAGTCATTTTACTTTATATTCTTTAGTAATAAGAAAAAAAAGTCTACTTATTATTGATGCATAAAACTGATTTAATTGTTAATGGATTAACGTATCATTAAAAGATTCGTTTTAGATCCACCATGAAGTTGAAGTAAAATTTGTAGATGTATTATTTGGATTCATCTGATTATTGTTCTCATCTTGAATGTGATTTTCACGTTTCGGTTGATGTAACCCCTGACCTTCAGGTGTATCTTGTCGAACTCGGGAATGTTTCTGTCGAACTCTGGAATTTAAACGGAATTTCGAGCTGAACCCTTTATTTACTTCACGAGGGTAGCGTGTTCTTGTTTCGTCAGCCATGACTGGACAGAGGTCTTAAGCAATTCTCGAGTTCGACAGAAAAACTCCAGAGTTCGATAAGATACATCTGAAAAAGGTCGGAGGTTAAATCGACCGAAACGTTGTGAAAAAAAAAAATCACACTCAATATGAGAACAGTAGTCGGATGAATCCAAATACGAATAACCTATCCTCATCTCAAAATTCAGGAAAGTTTTTTTTTTTTAGATAATTTCTATAAGAGACAATATTCACCCGTCTGTTTTACTTTTGAAGTTGAAATAGGTTTTATCATATATTGATTTTAGTTGTCGCAAGTGAGCATATAAAATTGATTTAATATGTTTTCGGAAAAATAATTTTACTTATCTTAAAGGGATATAAACTATTGAATCCATGGGAGTTATATTTTCTTGTAAAACTAACCAGTTTTGTTCTTTGAGAATAAAGCGAAAAGTCATTTTACTTTGTTCTTTAGCAATAAGGAAAAATACCGCATGTGATTATTGAGACATAAAACTGATTTCATTCTTAATGGATTCATGTATCACATTAAATGATTCGTTTAAAGTTGAAATAAGATTTTTAGATAATTAAAGGAATTTTTATAGGAGACATCATCGCCCCATCTGTCTATCACGCTTCAAGTTGAAATGCTTTTTTTTCAATTAGCAAAACACGCAGATTACATAGGATGCATTTCAAAACGTTTGTTTTGTTTGTTTGTTTTTTTAAATTTTATGTCTGGGGTATTTAATGGCGAAATTAATTGTTTTCAAGTTGTTTTTCAATAGGATTAATAATTTGTATTGTTTGGATTATTCGGAGTACTGTCCTCACCATGAGTGTTATTCTCATACCGTTTCGGCCGATGTAACTTCCAGCCTTCTTCTGTTATATCTTGTCGAAAGCAGGAATCTTTCTGGTGAGCTCTAGAATCTGCACGGAAGCTCTTTATTTAATTACGGTAGTAGTTTGCTTTAATTTTGTCAGCCATGACAGAATAGAACTCTTAAGTTATTCGCAATTTTATTCTTAGTATCGCCTGCACTGGAAATTGAATCTTCAATCTCCAGAATTTTTTCGCTTAGAACTGAATTTTACCCAGTAATTCATCCGTTACGCCTGGTTAATTACAAGTTGTTAATTCACCAATAGCCGGGGAGGGAGAGTTGCTAATCTTGAATTTACTTACCTCTAATACCAATAAGTCGAAAGATAAATTTTCTTTGACGTCTTCATTCTGAAATTAAAAAAAAAAGTTTAAAAAATATTTAACATCATACAATTCTGCATTACTGCTTTGCTTCACACGTGACAAAAATATATAAAAAGGTTGATTTTCATCCATAAATGATTCGAATTTTCAAATGACAATTTATTCAACATTTCAAATCGACTATAACATTTTATAAATTCTAACGCTTTACAAAGCTGTGTTTACGTGCCTTGAGGAATTATTTCAACATCTGATGAAGAGCGGAAAAAAATTCAACTTTACAAAAAAACAAAACAAAAAAAAAAACCGCAACCCTAATGCTACGTACCATAGCGGATAATCCGTAACAGAAAGCGTGTGAGCGCGTCGGAAAATATCAGCAGGAGCTATAAGATGATGTGCGAGGATATTAACAGCAGCAACAGACGATAAAGAGCACTATAAATGCTGGAGTCCCTCAGGGGTCAATCCTGGGCCCAACTCTCTTCCTGATCTACATCAATGACCTCCCTAAACACATACTTAAATCATTCGTTGACATCTATGCTGATGACACGACCATCTACGGCAACACATCAAAGGCTGTAAATGACGAAGTTCTATCTGATTCTCTCTCCTCTGATCTCGAGCGCGTGGTTCAGTGGAGGAAGATGTGGCTGGTTACCTTTAATGCATCCAAAACCAAACTCCTATCCTTACATCATCAACGCTCTGATCCCCATCTGGCATCAATTGTGATGGATGGCTCTCGTCTGGGTGACGCCCCGTGTTTTGACAAGCTTCTGAGTTTGACCTTTACTCCTGATCTGAAATGGAACACGTACATCAAGTCTGTTGCCAAGGTCGCTGGAAAGATGGTGGGATCCTTCTACCGCTCCAGAAGATATCTCACTACTGATGCAATTCTCTATCTATATAAAAGCCAAGTACGTCCAAGGATGGAGTACTGTTGCCATATCTGGGCAGGAGCTGCTAAAAACAGCCTATCCTGCCTTGACAGAGTACAAAATAGACTTCGTGGCTTAGTGGGGGATGCCCTTTTCTCTACCCTGCAACCTCTCTCCCACAAAAGAGATGTTGCGAGCCTATCCTTGTTTTATCGTTATTTCCATGGCAGGTGGTCGTCTGAACTCCAATCTCTGGTCCCCCTCCTCGCCAATCTTTCACGAAAAACACCCGTCTAGCTGAATCCACTGTGAAAATTTTCCCCACTCTATATCTGTGCCTAAATCAAAACGCGGATTCCATGAACAAAGCTTCTTTCTTAGAACTGCACGCCTGTGGAACTGTTCCGTTTGCCTGCTTCCCACCGGACTACGACTTGGATATCTTCAAGTTCAATGTTAACAAATTCCTAATGAACCGCCCCTTAAGTAAACACTTCATCAAATCTCCACACTAACGTAATGTACTTGCAATAACCCTTATCCCTGAGTGGCTTCCGGGCCTTGATAAGTGGTGATCACTGTGTAAAAAAAAAGCACATATGCAAATTAGGAAGTGTGCGCGAGCTGGCACGACAAGAAAGAAAAAATGGACACCACGTGGACAGAAGAAAAAGTGCGGTTGAAAAAGATGAACGTGTAAAGTCGAAAACGAGAAATAGTTTTCTACGGCCGGCGTGCACTGGAGCAGAAACAAAAACGCTCGTCAGGGGATATAAACATGTGGCCCGGCAATGGCAGCAAAAGACTTTACGCTGGCGTCGAGACGGAGAAAAAAACGAACAAACAAACAAACAAACAAACAAACAAACGGTAATAAACGAATTGTGCTAAAAAAAAAAAAAAAAAAAAAAAAAAAAGAAAAGAAAAAGCAGAGTCGTATTTATTTATTTTTGTTTCTTTTGTTCCTTCTTTCAACGGTACCAGACGGCGTTGGGGTCCGAAAGAGGTTTGAACTCTAACGAACACGGTTCGGTATTAACGGTCGCATTAAATATCCAGTAATAATAAATACAGGAGAAAAGAGATGAAGGATGACTGTCCGCTTTTTATTATATGATATATACTACTTACAAAGTTGTTTTGTTTTCAAAATATTCATTCTAAAACCTTTCTAAAATATAATTGTTCCAATTAAAGTTGAGGCTTGTAGTAGATCATAACATGTATTGGTAGGTTTTTCTGCTTTTTTTTTTTTTTGAGGATAAGGGGGTAATGCCTGAAAGAATGATCTCATGACACCAAAACAATATATTCACTCGGAATTGAACAGGATGCAATTTGAATTAAAAAAAAACAAAAAACAAAAACAAACTTAATACTACTTCAGGATTAAAAATTAGCCAATGGGGCGTTATATGGATAGATTCCAACTCGCAAAATAACAATTCTATCAAGTTTGTCAGAAACATCGCTCATGGAATGCAAAGGCTAAAGAAGAAAAAGGGAACGAGGTACGAAACTGATCGAAAGTAAACCTAATGTTCACTTTCTATTCTCTCTAAATGTTTTAACATTGAAATCGAGCCGGAATCTACCACCATGATCGTTCTACAACAAGTTTTTATGATGTTTTTTTTTATTTCAAGCATTTTCTTTAAAGAAATGGCTTTGATTTTGTAAAATCGATATCAAGGCGATCTGGCTTAATTGTCAAACAAAACAACATTGATGCATAAGCAACTGACAATACTACTCCAAATGAAACTAGGTTCTGTAATGTATATCTCAAATTGACCTTGTCTGTATGAGGAAGGGTTTATATCAAACTTATGTCAATTTTATGTCTACAGACTTGAAACTTGATATATAGAGCATTTGGATCTGAAAAAAATTCGATCTAGTTTTTAGCAGGCTAAAACAGTTAAGGCGTAAGTCGACTAAACATTTCTACGCATACGCAAATATACATTTATAGCTTTAACAACGTTATTTTAAGTTTTTGTGTATGCATATCTCAAACGGTAACGAATTATATGTACTGGTTTCGATTTTAGCTAATGGCACCGAAGTCATTTTTTAACTTTTGAAATAACTACTATATATTGGGTACAATACAATAATAAAGTATTGTGTCTATAATAAATACGAAATCTACATATCATAACTAAGCGTATTTTACGACCGGGAAACATCGGGTCGCCTGCTAATCTGTCTGTTTAAATGTATGTATGTAGGTATGTATGCCTAAAACTTTCGACCGAGGCGACGGATTTTCACGAGATCGGTATTGTTTTGAAAATATCGAAACATTGGCTAAAAACATTAATTCCTTCGCCTTCAACTGGGCTCTTTTCTACAGGGAGGGATCGCTTTTTTGGCTGATAATTTCGAAAGTCATCCCCTCTTTTCTATTGACTAGTCTTAAGTTAAACCTTCAAAACTTAAGGTTTGGCGATGAGCGCAACAGCAAAGACGTCACGTTTTTATTTTTTCACGTTCTTTTCCTCCTTCGCGGTAAGGGTTCGAGCTTGCTTGCCTACTACGACTTTTTTTGCATCAACACACACCCCCAAACACCCGGCAACGTCGGGCACCCAGACTAAAATAAAATCAAATGGAATAAATTGCAAAACTTTTGTTTACGAACGTCCGGTGCAAAAGCAAACTTCCTAATATTATTGTAAAAGTTTTAATACGAAATTAATATCACCGTTGGATTCAACTAAAAATTAGACCCGAGAAAAGATCTTGGTAAAAGGTGTTTTTATTTTTTTTATTATTGCATATTCGGACAAACACCGTAGTTGTATTATAAACTAGCAGAACATCCGTCCCAGGGTGGCTACAAGAAATGCATAACATTAGTTAATGATTTTATATTTAAACTTTTAAAGATACTATTTACATTTATAATTCTTTGTGTATATATATATATATATATATATATATATATATAGGCTGGAAAGCCTGGCGTTGCTCGGTAATGCAATACGCTTAACCATGATACTTTAATGCAGATTGCATGTAAATTATTACAGAACCAATCATCTATTGATTATTATATATTAAGAGGAGTAATTTGCCAGGTGGACTAATTCACACACACACACACACACACTTTTTTAAATAATGATAATGTCGTTCATCAAATTCCGTCTGCGTTCGTTTACAATATCGCGTCAGTTGATATTTGGGCCTGACGATGAATGTCCCGGAAAAGTCATTTCTGATTAATGTTTAGTTTTAAAATATGCAAAAGAAAAAAATAACTTGCGGCGATTTTGTATTATGGTGCCTTTTTTTTTATATAGTAAATTGAACTCATTAATTAGAAAAAAAAATATGAGGTACACCCAGGCTGGAACAGGGGATCATTTGATATATACTCGAATATTCTACTAGCAAGCTATATCTCCAGATGATAATAAATCTGTTTTTTCTTTTTAAGAAATGATTTGCTGAAATTTTATTATCTCCATTGGTCAGTGTAATGTAAAATATTCCTCTGTAAAAATTATTCTTTTTTATCTATAAGAGAGAGGAGTTATTTTAAAGATCAGATTTTGTCGATTTTCGATACTGATCGCATGAATTTCTGTACAAAACATATCTAAGAACACTGTCAGACAAATTATCTTGGTGTGAAATTTGAAAAAGGTTTCGAAACGACTGAGCCTATGTGAAAGGAACTCGCACACACAAAGTGACTTTCATATTATAGTAGAGATTTAGTAATAAAACGCTATGTTCTGCTTAATATTATTTGGCTTCGAAAATGATTATTAGGGCTGTGACAACAGAATATTCTTTTGACTCAAGTATATATCCGACACAGTAAGACAGTCAATTAACCGAGAACCACATCGGTCTACATAAAAACAATATATATTCATATAATATATACTCAAGAGTCAAAACAAAAACAATATGCTGTTGTCACGGCCCTAGTGATTATATATATATATATATATATATATATATATAACGCGCAAACTTACGACCAATGCACACGCTTTTAATTTAGGTGAAAGATTTTCCGTTGAAGTTTCAGTTTAGGAACAACTAATTTGATGGAAACATGGAAGTGAAATATCCAGTTTTCTCCTGGGTGAACCAGGTAAAGTAAAATATGGCGGATTGCAGACATCTGTTGGTTATTAAAGGAAAAAAAGTGAAAAGTATTCAGTTTTGTAAATTGTTGCCTATTAAGTTAACACTTGAATAGAAAAATCTTTTTTCGATGACAAGACTTTAAAGGATTTCAATAAGGAGGAGCACATTATGCAATTGAATGTAATAATGGATGGCAGATGGTTCGTTAGCTTTCACATCTCGCAAGAATTTATGCTTCAAAATTGAATTTCTTTGTATTTTAGTTAAGGAAGGCTCATATTGCGATAAACATGTTATTCATCTGCATCTCTACGAGGGCTGGATGTGATACAAGCTTAAAGTCGGAAAGGACAGGCGTCAGAGCCAACCGGAAAGGCGTCGAAGTGAATAGACAGTTTGCAATAGACAGTTTTTTTTATCATAAAATGCTAGAAAAGTTGAGATACTTTGTTATAAACAAGTGACAAATGTTATATTAAATATATTGGCAACGATTTGGTTGAGATTCTGGCGAATACAACCTCATCGGATCAGAGTGTATCTTGAAATAATCACGTTTAAGGCGAAACAGCATCGTCAAAGATTCTAAAGAACATTTGAAATGCTATCCCAAGTTTAATATCATAACCCAATCAAAACGGTTTAACTAGATTCTTCTACCAAATATGGAAATGAGAATAACTCTTTGTTTGTCATGTTCCACTATAATACTGGCCGCGATGGATACGTAAAAGATCATTTAGTATACCTGTGAGGGTGTTCATATTGTAAAGCGATTGTTCCTGGAAAAGGAGATATATGGTGGTGATATTAATCGTTATTATAAATGTGCGAGGTTAGTGAGAAATGCGATAGGGGAATTTTGTATATTGTGATAATATTGTGAATGTCGACCGATTCGAAAAATACACAAGTCATTCATAGATTATTTAAAGAATTCACAGACAAAAAATTGAATAGAATTAGAGAATCAGAAAACATTTTTTACCGGACAACAAAGACGTCTTCAACGCATGCTAACAATAAGGGAAGGGCTAAAAGCTACCCAATAGTACAAAAAATAGTGTATGAGAAAACATTGTAATATCAAGTAAAATGGGCGATGAAAATTCCTTTTGAAATTTTCGAGTCTTCAATTGTAAACCAGCCTTTGATGGAAAGAAACTTCGAGATAAACGAGAAGAATTCCCCAAGAAGAAAATCAAATAATTTTATATAATGTCGCACAAAAAGGGCCAAATTACGTAAAAGAACCCAGTAGTACTAATGTACAACTAGAGAGCAAAATTCAGTGGAAAACTTAAACCAAAAATAATGAACTTCCGCAACTGTAGGTCACTTCCTGAATGTTATTTCCCCAAAAGATTTTTATTTGATGTGTTTCTACATGACCGTTAATCGTACGAAAATTTTTTAACCACTATTTATCAAACTTATTTCATATTGACTCGCCACTTGCGTCACCAGACCACACGCACTTGTCTTACAAATAAAGACTCAAGAATGTCTGTAGAAACAAATGATATCGGCATTTTAAGTCTTTATACATCACTAAGTCACAAATATCAGGAAAATAGAAATTCGAGTTAATTTTTTTAAAATTCAGTTTTCACCCCAAACAAAGCACAGTGCCACTTTGATGTAGGGGGCTACAATCAGGACCATGAGTTGCAGGAATGTTATCTATGGGCTCGAGCAGCAAGATGTCTGGTCACATTACACTTGAACTTCTGCAGGTCAGTATAGTTGGGGAAGCAGGAACCCGCAGTTCTAGGGAAGAAACTATTAGAGTAGAAGGCTTTCTCACAATTAGGGATCTCTGTGTAGGGATAGGATTTTGCTGCTTGTCGGGGTTTTCGGGGGGGGGGCGCTTTTCACGTCGAAGGGTACAAGAGCTTGCAATCTTGCTTAATTATTTACACATCGAATGTTTTAGATAGAAGGAAAGGTGAAAGAAACGAGGAGTGGTGGGAAGAGTAAAGTTCATGTTCATGGATAGAGAATAGAAGCAGCAGCGGAGAGATGACGGTAGTCAAGTAGTTAACTATACGGACTGAACACCTAGATATGCCAATTTTGTATCTAGTTCGTTCCACAGAAGCATTTTCACTTTGTATGTTGACACCCTTCACATGATCCGTCCCATAAGTACATAAGTATTAAGTCGTGCAAAAATGTCGTTTTTTGAAGTTCAAATATATATATATATATATATATATATATATATATATATATATACACACACACACCCGAAATTATTTTTGCACCAACGTAATACTTGATGTTTAGGAAAAATCCTCACTAGAAAGATATCGAGGAAACAAATGCCAGTGTTAATTATCTGATTCATACGAAATGAATGATGTCAACAACAGCAAAAAATAATAAGATGATCTAAATTAATGCGAATTATGTTAACTTCCTAAAACTAATTCAAAAACCCGGTTTTTCACAACTCGTTATTGCATTAAGATGTCTTCTCTGATATTTAGACGAATATTTATTGGATCATATATTTAAAATCGATTTAATTGTTGGAAGCGTCTTTACTAAATCGTGAAGCAGGCTGCCCTAGGCTGTAATCAACCTACAGACAAACAGTTTATGGCAGCACTAGCTGGATCATGGCCGCTGATCTTTGGAGGATTTGGAGTAGCGGATGTACAGTGGAGACGCGAATGTGGCGTAAAACGGCATCAAGCGAAATTTAAATATACTATTACAGTGTAAGCCGAATATATGGGAACGGATATGGAGAAACCCGGATATGAGCCTTTGCCCGCGACAGCTCTCTTATATCCGGGTTCCACTGTATAACGTGTCCTGTAAACGTGACTACAGTTCACGTATATGTAAGGAGAGTGAAACTGGTTGGAGTCAGTTTAAGTTGCGAGTTGGAATGCAAACATTAAACTGTTTACTTGTAAACTTACTAGCTGTTGCTACCCGACACGAAATTCTATTATTGTACCTAACGGAAGAAATGTATTCTATGCTTTATATCCGTATTACAGTTGTACCTTTTTGAGATGAGGAATTATTGTTTGCATTATTTGGATTAATCGAACTATTATTCTCATCGTGAATGTTATTTACACACCGTTTCGATCGATGTAACTTCCGACCTTCTTCAGATGTATAAGACTTCTACACCGTATACAAACATACGGGTTATTTTTTTATGATACAACATGTACATGTACTGCACGCCTGTTCCGTCTGCCTGCTTCCCACCGGACTACAACTTGGATGTCTTCAAGTCCAACGTTAATAAATTCCTAATGAACTGCCCCCTTAAGTAAACACTTCATCAAATCTCCACACTAACGTAATGTACTTGCAATAACCCTTATCCCTGAGTGGCTTCCGGGCCTTGATAAGTGGTGATCACTGTAAAAGAAAAAAAAATTCAGAAAGCGTTTCATCCAACCAACACAAGACATACTATAGTTTGCTCCGTGAGAGAGCCTGGCAGAAGTAGTGCCGATGCCCATCATATCGAGGAGTGAAGTCTCCTTCGGCAAGTATTCAATAGAAAAGAGATGCACGCGTCTTCTAAACGTCTTATATTCAGCGCTGCAATTTGTTTTTCGCTAATTAGATTTTAAAATCACATAAGCTTTAACGTTAAGAAAAGACTAATTTAAATTCAATGAAACTGAAAATGCAATTCATGTCTAATGAACAACTTGGGAAGTTTTATTGTCGCAAAAGATTTCCATACGAAAAAGAAAATTTAATAATCGATTCTTATTAACTCGCTTCTATTGACATTTGAAAATGCTATTAGATAGGCAAAGCCGAACCACAAATTAGACATAAAACCTCTAATTCCAAACATCTCCATTAAAATTAATGATACAACATACTTAAATGCCGTTGAACGCGAAATGCCAAATGTTGGAAGAAAAATCAATAATGAATGAGAGAACAAACGTAAAATCCGACATATGTAAAGGATTCTTTCAAAAAACTGGATCGATAAAACTGGATTTGAAATATTTACAGTTTAAATATTTGTTCCTGTAATTGAAGTCAATTTAATTTTGCTGTCCTTGAAGTAATGACGTTTAAGTCATACGAGTTTGTTTTTATCTTAAATTTCCACCAACCTCTCTACCTTTCATTACACTAATGTTACTCCCTAATATTTTTAATCTCGCATTTACATAAAGAGATCGATATTCTAGCCAGAAATGTACTTTATATATAGTTGGCCCTGTGTGCTACATCGTGGCTTCCTTTTACTTTATCATTCTAAAATCGTCCCTATTAAACGCCAAGATTCATTAATATTTAAATTTCCCTTAATTTCGTGGTGGTGAATTGTGGCCCTGGAGTATGTTCCTTGCTAATAGAATCAAAAATGACTTCGTGGCGGAGTTTGAATCCTTCGTTCAGCGCCGATCGGCACTGAGGATTGCGTAAGTAGGGAACGCTAGTGTCTGTAGGTAGTACAGTTATTTGTAATCTATATATCTATAAAAGTGAAAATGTCTGTGTCTCTCTGTACATTTCCCTACGCAATAACTGTCAATTTTCAGTCTACAGACTCAAAATTTGATATACAGGGTATTGAGACTTGGAAAAATCTTTGCAATCCGTTTTCGGCCAGAAATTTGGCTGTTAAGGGGTTAAAGTTCAACGATTTGATCTTTGAGAACACCACCGAACTCCTCCGCCAATTTTGGGTACAAACAGTTGAAATTTTAGATATAGGTTCCTTGGACATGGATCTAACTTAACTTGATTTGAGCCCAAAATAATAAATGTTAAGGGGTCATAATAGGGGTCAAAGTTAAAAAAAAAAAATTGACCTCTACGGTCTCTACCAAATTACTCAGACAATTTCTGATCTAAACATTGTAAATTTTACATAAAGGGTATTCAGAGATAGGCCAAGCTTTTTAATCGGTTTGGGTCGAAAATTTGAGCTACCAATATATAAATGTATATAGGTTTGCATGTCTGCCTTAAACTTTCGACAGAGGCGACCGATTTTCACAAGGTCAGTATCGTTTTGAAGCTCGACCCTTCAGACGACAAATACCGAAAAATTGGCTTAAAACATTTTTTTTTAACCTCAACTGGGAACATTTCTACAGGTAGGAGTCGCTTTTTTGCCGATATTTTCGAAAGTCATCCCATCTTTTCGATTGTCTAGCCTTAATTTAAACCTACGCCACTTCTGGTTTGGCGGTGGTCATAATAGCAAAGGCGTCACGTTTTTTTTACGTTCTTTTCCTACTTCATGGTACGGGTTCGAGCCTGCCTTCCTAATACCACGTTTTTTTTTTGCTCAACACACACCTCCAAACACCCGGGTAACGCCGGGCACCCATGCTAGTTATATATAAGAGAGAGCTCGAATGACCTTACTAACCTTGTGTGTCGCTATCTTCGGTTTGACCAGGTTGTGTACCGATATTAGATATTACTTTTCATTGATTACGGATTTTGTTACAAAACTAAATCGATTTAAATTTTACTGTGATCAATTTCAGATCTAAATTATGTTTGTTGACATTGCGCTTACTAACAATTCTCCGAAACCCCCAAATTCCTTGACTGCCTAGAAAAATACTCAACAAAACTAAGACTTTATAACAATACAACAAATGACAACCAATCCACACATCTATTGTATTTTCACCATCAAAAGTTGTATCCTTGAGAAAATACAGAATGTTGTATACTTTTGGGCACAAAATATCATCCATTGATAATGAATTAGCAACTGTTAACATGCTGCACGTTATTATTTCAATTTTTTTTTCTTTATGATTTTCTTAATTCCCACCCATTAATATTAGGGTTGACAAGTCCCTCACAGAATTTTTAATTTTGATTTCAAATGATGTATTTTCAAATAAGTTTTCGTTATAATACTTTTACTTTATATATTATTTTAAAGAGCGTTTTTCGATCTATATAACCGTTTAAACTACATTTATTTTAAAATAATTGTCTTTTCCGAACGTTGAACACAAGATGGAAAAAAACCCCAAACAAATTCGCAGAATTTTCTTATTTCAATTCAAGTTAGGCAGAAAAGCTGCTGAAACAGCTCACGATTACGAAGCGTTTAGCCCAGTAACCACTACCGAACGCACAGCACAAATAGTAGTTTAAGAAATTTCGTGGCGGCGACGAGAGTCTTGAAGATGAGCGTAGTGGTCGGCCATTGGATGTTGACAATGATCAATTAAGAGCCTTTGTTTAAACCAATCCACACACAACAATTCGAAAATTTGCTTCTGAATTAAACATAACGTATACGACGATTTCCAAACACTTGTGAGATTTGGAAGACAAAAATCTTGATAAGTTGATGCCTCACAAATTAGACAACTAAAAGAAACGTCGTTATCAAGTGTCATTTCTTTTTACTTAACAAGAACGACCAGTTTCTCGACCCGATGACTTGTGATGAAAAGTGGGTTCTTTACGACAACCGGCGACGCTCAGCTCAGTGATTAGTCACTGAGGAAACTCCACAACACTTCTCGAAATTAGAGTTGCAGAAAAAAAAGGTCATACTATTTGGTGGTCTGTGACTGGTCTCCTTAGTTTTTTTTGGATGGAGGCGAAACCATTACGGCGGATAAGTACTGTCAACAAATGGATGAAATGCATCAGAAAATTCGACAACATCCAGCATTAGTCAACAGAAAAACCCAATTCTCCATTACAATGCCCGACTGCACGTTGCTAAACCAACCCTGCAGAAGTTGAACGAATTGGGCTACAAAACTGATTCATCCGCCATCCTCTCCAGACCTCTCACCTACCGGCTACCACTTCTTCAAGCATCTTTACAACATTCTCCGTGAGAAATGCTTTAAAAACCTATGCTATATTAAAAAAAAAAAAAAAAAAAACGCATTCAGCGACTTCATCGCCGCCAGAACGCACGACTTAATTGTTTTGCGTTGGCAAAATTGTGTTGATTCTGATGGTGCTTATTTCGATCAATACATTTTTTTTTGGAGCCGAGATATGTTACTTTGAATTCAATAAATTAAAAAAACGCAAGAACTTTCTTGTCAATTTGATAATATTTTTACAAAATGATAATGTACATGAATAAGTAAATTATAAAACGCTTGTTTGATTTCATTGTTTTGCTGTACGACATATCAACCATTTAGAGTTATTTAATGCCGAATCCAGTAATTCTTTGGAAACGGTTTTATGTTTCAAGTTCTTTAAATCTTCAAGTGTTTATTCCTGGAGTTTGGTTCTATTGCTTTGTAGATGTTTTATTTTTTACTTTGCAGAACATGATTGAAGTTCGCAAAGAGGAAAACAAAAGCACTAACAATGTTTTGTGCATTTTTTGTCAGAAAGCCAGTATTTTCAGGCAGCCTGATCTGATAGCATCAAATGTCTTAGCAGGCATTACCACTCCTGGCTAAAGTGGGCCTGTGAGTAATGGCTCATAAGAGAAGTCCGAATTCCCCAAAGCCCACAAATAGGGGATCACCACTGAATGTTTTTAAAGTCATATCAAGACTCCCTAAAACGCTAGCTAGACGTACGAGGTGCATTCAATAAGTTTCCAGACTTTTTTTTGTAAAGGCATTTAAAATTGTCGAAGACTCTCGAAAATTCAGTATATAATTATTATACTTCTCATGAGATAACTATTTTTTTTATGATTTCAGGTTCTAATAAACAGCTACAACAGAAATTAGAATACACCTTACTAAAGCCTGATTGTCACAAAATTGAAAAATGAAATTTGGACGCGAGGACACTTTAGAAGAATGTGCAATAAAATTCTGTTTAAAACATGGAAGAAATGCCACAGAAACAAAGTTTGTCCCAAAGATGCACCCAACAACTCTATCCTTGTTACAGACTATTTAACCAAGATAGGCATAAAGACAGTTCCTCAACCTCCCTATTTTCGAGATTTTGCTCCCTGTGACTTTTCATAATTGCCTCGGCTAACCTTACAGGCTGTTATGAAACAATTGAGGAGATGAAAGGCTGTAATGAGGATTATTGACACGCTCACACAAGGACTTCCATGGGGCCTCCTAGAAGTTGCTGGAACGGTACAAGTGCATTGCAGCTGGAGGACATTACTTCGAAGGAGGACTAGAGTTTCATGTGTACCACCAATAAAAAGTGCCCATATGAAAAAGTCTGGGAACTTATTGAAGGCACATCGTAAATGTGGCAGTACATAAAGCAAAGGCAGTATTGCAATGACTACAAATGCTAATGCGATGGACACTTTTCGAATGGTATTATTCATATGCATGGATTGACCAAAAAAGTGGTATGTTCGGAATAAAATGGTCAACGAATACCCAGTATACGTCCAACGATTTTGTTTTTGTGCATAACGCTAAGCTTGTATTAATACAATGTTTTTTTTTTTCTTTCAGAGTAGCCGCTTTGCATAGGGGATATTGATTTCAAATCCTTGGTTAGGATATTAGTAGCCTGGCAAGACCAAATTTTTTTTTTTTTTTTTTTTTTTTTTTTACAGTGATCACCACTTATCAAGGCCCGGAAGCCACTCAGGGATAAGGGTTATTGCAAGTACATTAAGTTAGTGTGGAGATTTAATGAAGTGTTTACTTAAGGGGCGGTTCATTAGGAATTTGTTAACATTGGACTTGAACACATCCAAGTTGTAGTCCGGTGGGAAGCAGGCAGACGGAACAGAGTTTCACAGGCGTGCAGTTCTGAGAAAGAAGCTTTGTTCATGGAATCCGCATTTTGATTTAGGCACAGATATAGAGTGGGAGAAATTTTTCACAGTGGATTTAGCTAGACGGGTGTTTTTCGTGAAAGATTGGCGAGGGGGGACCAGAGATTGGAGTTCAGACGAGCATCTGCCATGGAAATAACGATAAAACAAGGATAGGCTCGCAACGTCTCTTCTGTGGGAGAGAGGTTGCAGGGTAGAGAAAAGGGCATCCCCCACTAAGCCACAAAGTCTATTTTGTACTCTGTCAAGGAAGGATAGGCTGTTTTTAGCAGCTCCTGCCCAGATATGGCAACAGTATTCCATCCTTGGACGTACTTGGCTTTTATATAGATAGACAATTGCATCAGTAGTGAGATATCTTCTGGAGCGGTAGAAAGATCCTACCATCTTTCCAACGACCTTGGCAACAGACTTGATGTACGTGTTCCATTTCAGATCAGGAGTAAAGGTCAAACCCAGAATATTGTCAAAACACGGGGCCTCACCCAGACGAGACCCATCCATCACAATTGATGCCAGATGGGGATCAGAGCGTTGATGATGTAAGGATAGGAGTTTGGTTTTGGATGCATTAAAGGTAACCAGCCACATCTTCCCCCACTGAACCACGTGCTCGAGATCAGAGGAGAGAGAATCAGAGAGAACTTTGTCATTTACAGCCTTTGATGTGTTGCCGTAGATGGTCGTGTCATCAGCATAGATGTCACCGAATGATTTAAGTATGTGTTTAGGGAGGTCATTGATGTAGATCAGGAAGAGAGTTGGGCCTAGGATTGACCCCTGAGGGACTCCAGTATTTATATTGCAGGCCTCCGATTTTTGTCCATCTACCACTACTCTTATGAGCCTATCGGAGAGAAATGATTTAATGATTGAGAAAACATTTCCAGTTATACCGTAGCTGGAAATCTTGTGAAGTAGACCCTTATGCCATACCTTGTTGAAGGCCTTTGATATGTCAAGAGCAATTGCCCTAGAAAGGAAGCCTTTGTCAAGAGATTCACTAATCCTGTGGGATATAACCGTCAGCACATCTGCAGTAGATCTTGCAGAGCGGAAACCATATTGTGTGTCACTAATAAGGTTGTTTCTGCTGAGGTGGTTGACTATTTCTCTATTTAATATGGATTCCAGCAACTTACTCATAACACACAGGAGACTTATTGGTCTGTACTGAGAGGGAGATGACTTATTACCTGAATTCTTAAATACAGGGCAAACTGATGAGGTCTTCCAGCGAGTCAGAAAGCACTTCTCCTTAAGGCAGCGCTTAAACAGTTTCGTAATATGGGAGCAAGTTCTGGTTGAAGCATGGGAGACAACCAAGCAAAAAAACAAAACAACAAAAGCAAAATGCATCCCAAACCAGCAAAACTTAAGCTGGCCTGCCAGGACACACACACACACACACATATATACATATAAGCAGTTTGGCTGTGGAATTTATTATATACAATCTCTCACATTCTGAAAATCCTATCATAAGTTGCTCACTTGGTTAGCATTGCTGGATGGCATCGTCCTTTGAGTTAAAACTCCTACTTGTGAGACATTGACTTGGGGTTATTAGCTGGTTGGATGACCGCGTCCCTTGTTGAGACGAAGTAGATTCATTTCACAGCTGGATTTCGGTGCGGTTTGCTTGATCTGTGTTGGTTAATAGAAATTCTTGTGTGCAGGGCGTTTGCTAAGTTGGTAGAGTGCTTGCCTTGCATGCAAGAGGCTCGGGTTTCGAATCCTGAGTTCGGAAATGTCTAACTGATGAGCCCAAATGAGGGCAAAACTAGAGTCTTGGACTTCCGGTTCTTTGACTATCATGGCTCTTGTGGGCTGTTACACTCTTTGGCTGTGTAATTTATTATATACAATCTCTCACATTCTGGAAATCATTATATTTATATATATATACCAATGTAGGCAAATTTTGGCATATTTTATTGGTTTGAAAATAGTTTTTTTTTACCGATTATCATACTATTCTTTCTAGTCTTCCATTACTTCTATCTCGATCTTAAACCCCCATCCTTTCCCATTCATTCGTATATCTAAACAGACTCAAATCCACACCCTCACTGGGTCTCATTTACATGCAACTAACTTATTTTTCATAACATTTGACGAAACCTGATATTGACTCCCCGTGACAAGGAAGATCTATAAAACCATATATATATATATATATATATATATATATATATATATATATCACTTTTTTTGGCAACTTTATAAGTTACAAATTTCACTGACTATTGATCAAAAATTAAATGAATGATCGTTGGTAAGCCAATATATTGTGTAGTGGGCTATATGACATTTGCCCTTAAGGTCGCATATTAAGAGGATCATCCATCAGAGCCTACTTTTGGCACTTTTTTACAGCCATAAAATGTTTCAATCAGCCATTGTTTTCGTAGTTTGGCATGTGAATTACAAAATGTCTGATATTTCATCAAAACCTCTGGTCTTGATGGAGGGAGACTGAAACTTGCTATGGTTTCAAATGATCTGAAATAACAGCAAGGGGAGACTTGATTCCAAATATTTCTCATGTTATATCTCTCCTCAGTTTTCATACATAAAGTAAATTTTAGTTTACAACGATTTTTGACACTAGAGATATTCATAATCGTACCCCATTTCCAAAAGAAGGGAGATATAACATGAAAAATATTTGGAATAAAGTCGCCCATTGCTGTTATTTCAAATCATTTGAAACCATAACAAAAAGTTTTAGTCTGCTCTCCAAGACTATAATGTTTTTAGCCAATTTTTCGGTATTTGTTGTCTGAAGGGTCGAGCTTCAAAACGATACTGATCTTGTAAAAATCCGTCGCCTCTGTCTAAAGTTTAAGGCAGACATGCAAACATACATATATTTATATATTGGTAGCTCAAATTTTCGACCCAAACCGATTAAAAAGCTTGGCCTATCTCTGAATACCCTTTATGTAAAATTTTAAATGTTTAGACCACAAATTGTCCGATTAATTTGGAAGAGACCGCAGAGGTCAATTTTTTTTAAATTTGACCCCTATTATGACCCCTTAACATGTGTTTTGGGTTCAAATCAAGTTATTAAGTTAGATCCATGTCCAAGGAACCTATATGTAAAATTCCAAGTGTTTAGACCCAAAATTGGCGGAGGAGTGTGGTAGAGTTCTTAAAGGTCAAATCGTTGAACTTTGACTTAACAGCCAAATTTCTGGTCGAAAACGGATTGCGAAGATTTTCCCAAATCTCCATACCATGTATATCAAATTTCGAGTCTGTAGACTGAGAATTGACAGAGTTATTGCGTAGGGAAATGTACACAGACACGTTCATATATATATATTATATATATATATATATATATATATATATAATATAAAGCTGGGCGTCTGTGTGTGTCTGGTCACGAATAGGCTCCTATATGGTTGACTATTTTAAAAAAACTGCTGATTACATATAATGATAGATGTATCGAGACATAGAAATGGGTAGGTTTGATCTGGCAGAACGGTGGTTCATAAAAATTGTGGGGTCTGCGTTCGCGCCTCGTCCACAAAGTATAGAAATAAATTTAAAAATTAAAAAAAAAAAACGTTTACAAGTGTTTTTGATATAGATGTAAATAAAAATACTTTGATAAGTATGTTTTAACTTAAATAGGCATGGTATAATAACATTGGAGTCTGCGTTATAAAATTATGGGGTGTTCGTTCGCACCTGACCTCCATAGAATGGAAATATGTCACAAAGTTTAACAAGGTTTTTTAATATAGATCTACAGAATATTGTGATAAGTGTTTCATTGTGAACAGGTATGTTATAATAAATTATGGGGTTTATCTATTTTATTTTTACTTTCATCCTATTTTGCTTTGGTTCTGATACCCCCAAATTCGAAGCTATCTCTTTACAACCCTTCCTTTTCATAACCTATCATACTTTCATAAATCAGAGTCCATTTTCTGTAGACTGTTTTTGAACCCAATCAACGACGGGTACTTCTGCTAATATATATATATATAACTTAAAAATCAGTCAAAGGGAAAATTGCATACAATAATGTACAAATCTTGGCCGATGGGTCAGGCGTAGTCGAATCGTAGAATACAAAAACTAATTCATCCAAACATTCAAATTTCAAAATGATTGAGATAAATCATTAGGATTTCTCAGTAATTTTGTGAAACAAATCTTGCAACGGCCATTTGTTAGATTTTAGCAAGATAACGGGAAATCAACTAATTCAAGTGTTTAACTGATGACCAGGCTAGTTTCAATGAGATCCTCCTTACTTTTAACCAGTCAGGAAAATCCGACGAAACTCGCCACGTTTTTTTACTTTCGTGTGGAATGAAAACACACAATGTTATTAGAAATCATTAAATCTGGAAAACTCTAAAAAATAAATATATCTGCCATGTAAAATGCTATATTATTTCTACTAAGAATATTTCTTTGGCGAAGTGTTTCAACAATTTAAATACAGAACATCATTACTTCTTGGACAACGAACAGTTTATGATTCGCTGTGATACAAAATTGAGCAAGAAAAAACTTTGACTGAAGCTGTTTCTTACAACTTGTACAAATATCGAAACGCAACAGAATTTTCTCACCAAATCAGATCCACACACACCTAAAAAAGTCAAATATGGATAGGTATACAGAATTAAATAGCAGAAGACCGGAAAAGTCAACTAGGGAAAAGCTGATAACGAGTATCTTAACTTAAGAGGTCTAAATCATCGATCAAATATTTCAAACTCAAAAACAAAATCACCAATAAATTACCTATTCGAACCTATGTGTACAATTGAATCATCAGGAGCATATGTATACGCTCACATTGGAAGCAGCAACTCTGTACTAAATCCACCGCATCAATAAAGATTACATTCAGGCTCCAAACAAAGCAAAGAGCACTATTTCCCATTCGACTTTCTGCAATCTTTCTCCCTTTTTATATATCTTTATCACCAGCCAAAGTATTGTATCCAGGCCTCTTCTCCAAATCTTATACGTTATATCCACTATCTGTAGCGAATTAAAAACCGGCTATTCGAATAGTGCAGGATCTACTGAATCAGCTCTATAGAAATTGATTCAAGAAACTTAACCTTTTTTTCTTTGAGCGTCAACGATTAAACGGTGATATTATTTTGTCCTACAATCTCGTCAACAATTATGATATACCTCAGAACCTATTATTTACTTCATCAGGATGGTCTACACTAATACTAAAAGAAACAATTTCACCGTCGATATCGATTGATTCGGAGGACGGCCGCTTTCTCAAAGATATGTGGACCTTGGAATCGACTACTAAGAGAAGTAAATGCGCCAAAAAGCAATTACAAAAGGGCGAATTATTACTCCCTCCCTAAAAAGCAATTTAAATCTAATTATTTCATACTTTTGCCAAATAAATTGAATATAAGGCTTAAACTGATACACGTAAGCCACGATAAATGAATGAGTAAAGTCATTTTCTCTTGACAGGCTGATATCATCTAACTAGTCATTACACAGTTGGGCTAATGGCATTCAGCAGGATAAAACTAACCAACTCGATGTGAAAACGGAAAACCTCAATAACTATAGAATTGAATACAAGATGAAATATAATTGAAGAATTGAATACAAAATTAAATATAAAGATGGCGGTAATTTTTATTAATATTTTGAGGCTGTCGTATGCTACAAGATGTTGGTAGATGGAACTGTTAGGGGAAGAGAGGTGACATGTAAGCCGGCGAGAAATACTAGTCATTGTCACGCCGATATCTGAATCGCTTTTAGAAAGCGATTCTCCTTTAAATCAGTTGAAAACATACACCGCATTACTAATTTTTAGCTCATTGTCATCGGGGGTCGAGTTACGATGTATAAGTAAGTTAGTAGTTTTGAATTTTTTTAACAAATGATAAGTCGTAGTTTACAGTTTTTTATGGGTGAAATATGTGATTTTTGGACAATCTACAACAGCGTAGTAAATAATGGGAAGTCAACGATCCCCCCACTATCAAACAATCATAAGGTTGCTTGCACAGCAACTGACAAGGCTAATCTGCTTGCCAGTCGGTTTGCCTCAAACTCCACACTAGACCCGGCACATTACTCACTCCCTGACTTTCCTTTGAGGACACACGCTACACTAGAGGATTTGAAAATCACCCCTTCTCAGGTACATGCTATTATAAAAAACCTTGACATCTCAAAAGCATGTGGACCAGATCTCATCCCGGCTGTGCTATTAAAAAAAATGCTCTGCCGAGGTTACTCCATTTCTCTCCAAACTTTACAATAAATGCCTTACCGAATATTGCTTTCCCGACTGCTGGAAAACCGCTGCTGTGGTACCAGTCTTCAAAATTTCTGGTGAAAAAACTGGCCCACTAAATTATCGCCCCATTAGCCTCTTCCCGCTTTTCGCCAAAATATTTGAGTCCTTAGTTAATCAAGCCCTAGTCCAGCACCTAACAGCTGCTAAACTCCTGATTGACAAACACAGACAAGCCCGTTCAACAGCAAATATCTTAACTGTAGTCTCTGAACGTATATACCGTTCACTGGACAAAACAGGGGAGGGTGGAGCGGTAGCCCTTGATATATCTAAGGCTTTTGACAGGGTATGGCACGATGGTCTTTTAAGGAAAATTAGATCATATGGAATCACTGGAAGAATTCATAATGTAATTAAATCCTTCTTAAGAGAAAAATCCAAGTTGTCCTCGATGGTCGTGCATCTAAACAATATGACATAAATGCAGGAGTACCTCAGGGGTCTATCCTTGGACCTCTATTCCTGATATTCATAAATGACCTCCCTGATAAAATTGTTTCGGAGATGGGTATATTTGCCGATGAAACTACTCTCTTTAACAGATATGAGGGAAAACATATGAACACATATCCAAGTAAATGGCAGAAACACTAGAGGATGACCTCTAATCAGTAGTGGAATGGGAACAAAAATGGATGGTCACCTTCAATGCTGCCAAGACTAAGCTTGTTTCCTTTAATAACTACAAGAAACCTTCTCTACTACCAATAGCAATGGTCAAGAACACCTTGCCTGAAAGTACTTTTAAACTCCTCAGCCTAACGTTTACAGGAACTATGAACTGGAATAGATACATCGAGAGCATTGCCAGGGCTGCTGCAAAGAGGGTTGGCTCCCTCTACCGTGTTAGAAAACTACTTACGCCTGAAAGTATCCTGTATCTCTATAAGGCCACAATTCGCCCATGTATGGAGTACTGTTGTCACATCTGGGCTGGTGCATCTGCTGCTTGTTTTTCACTCCTGGACAGGGTTCAAAAGAGGGTCGCCAACCTGATAGGTCCTGAACTGTCATCTAGGCTTCAGCCTCTGTCCCATCGACGAGATGCTGCATCCCTCTGTCTGTTCTACAAATACTTTAATGGTGAATGCTCTGACGAACTACAAACACTTCTACCTACTCGACGTACTTATCCTCGACAAGCACTAAGTCTCACCCCTTTACAGTAGAAATCCCAAGGTGCAAGAAAGCCTTTTACTTCAATAGTTTCTTCCCCCAGAACTGCAGATCTTTGGAACACCCTTCCGGGATTCTGCTTTCCCAACTGTACTGATATGCAGAAGTTCAAGGGGGGGGGTTACATTAGAAATATAAAATGACGAAAAATTTCCTTTGTTTTTTTGAATTAATTTTCGGTAGATCTTTTTTGCGATCGCACGGACATTTTCTGCTATTTTTATTGAAACAAAAGTTGCAATGATTTATTTTGAATTATTATTTTTTTTTTGGGGGGGGGAGGGAGGTTCAGTGCTCAATATCCAGAGAATAGTTTCTTCTCTTTGTAGCCCTTTTGCCGAAATATCTAGTGGAGATGGTATCAAATACTTCTTTTTAGGTGATTACATTTACATGTTTTCATCCGTTCTTTTATTTTTGTTGTGGGGGTATCCACGTTGCCCATGATGAAAATGATTAGCATACAGGTGTATTTCAAACAGAACTTCATGTCAACCCAGCCAACGCTGGGTAGCCATGCTAGAGTATACACACGCACACACACACACATATCTATTTAACGAGTATAGCTGAATGCAGAGCAAATTAGCAGGATTTCGATTTTCTGACTTTTTTGACGAGACAAATGTTTAATTTCCGACAGGTACGTCGAGTGGAGTGGGTATTTGTTTATATATATATATATATATTCAATCAATAGATACTTGCTAGAATTATTCATATCCTTTATGAGATCGAAGTATCATCAATGATTGTTAAGTGTGGTAGTGGGGACAACGGGCGCCCCCCATCATTGTTGAAGCAGTAAAACAAGATTACATTTATTTCTACCTTACCATCAATTTGTTACAATTCCAGATTGATGGATTTATAAGATGGTAAATTATCGGACCCCGCCCCAAGAAAAACCATCATTTGTTGTAACATCGTGGACAAACAATCTTCGAAATTTTATTTTCAACTTAAAAAAACAAAACAGTTCAATTATTTTATTTTAAATATTTCTCGTCGAAAATGTTTCAGTGTATATAAGCGCTGTATAGACTCGTCTTATTACAGAATATAATAGATGTGAAAATTGAAAATTAAATATAAAAATCTTATATTTACACTCAGAAATTATAGCTAAAACCGAAATATCTATAAGCACTCTCGTTTAATGTTGCAAAGTATCGTTGTCACACAAGAATTGTTATCGAGACATAAAAAGTGCTGAAAATGTGCTAAGCAGAAAGTCCAATCCCCAAACCTTGTTTATTATATTTGTGTCAGTCAGAGAGTAGATGAATGGGACTTAGTGACTGGGACCCACTCACCCGGTTAGTTGGTTGGTATACGCGCTCGAACGACTGAAAACAGACCAAAAACACATTTGTAATCAAATAACATTTACGTAAAGTTTCTCAGAATTTCATGAAATTTTTAAGTTAGTGTATAAAAGCTCTCCAGTCATTGTGATTTTTCTTTTTGAAAATCCAACATAAAATAACTTGTTTATCAGCGAGAGATTTTGTGTGTATTATTTGTATCCAGTGGCTTTTTGATGAGAGGAAAGATTCTTACTTGGACGTTCTCTGCGTAAATCTGGCGACTGCTTTGCCAAGTAATTCCAACGAATATTAAAAAGCAAATGGTTTTAATTGCTACCCCCTTTCTTTCTGCTTTGTTGAAATTCGCTTTCTTCAAGTCGGCTTTTACAGAAACGTGTGTACTCAAAATATTTTCCGCTAATAAAAATCGTTCCAAGCTCCCAAAAGCAACACACGTACGTAAAAGTAATAATTTAGTATGAAATTAGAAACTCCTATAAAGAAAACAGCCAAAATTAAAAAAAAAAAAAAAATGAGACGATACCAGCCGATCGCACCTGAAGGCATCCGGCGTCGCTTTAAACACGCTCGTGAACTTTACGCCGAGAGAAGCAAGTCGAAGAAGAAAATAATTAAATGACTCTTCTACCAGTATTTTTTTATATATCGTGCACACATGCTTACACGAGTCAGGCGAACAGAAATAAACTATTACTCACAACATCGAATGACTCGGAACAAAAATTAGAAAATAATTTTAATCATTTAATAAAATGTTGCATAACATTTTGTTGTCTAATGTTTTTAATTGAATTAAAGTTAAGGTTTCAACCCACCTGAACCGTCTTCTTCAGCTCTTTTAGCTGTTCGCCAAATTCATCAACTTTTGTCGTTTGTTCCCGCAAATCCGAAAGTGCTTGTTGGGTAGCAATATAATTGTCGGGAAATGAAATTTCTTCAATATTTTTCTGAAATAAAAAAAAAAAAAGGAAAATTAAAATCAGAAAATAAAAACAAACAGTAGTTAAGAGAAAATATACAACATTTAAAAGACCGTTCATATACATTGTCTATGCCGCTAGCGACCGCATAGGACAGTTACATAATAGTGAGAAATTACAATAAATGCTGGAGTCCCTCAGGGGTCAATCCTGATCTACATCAATGACCTCCCTAAACACCTTAAATCATTCATTGATATCTATGCTGATGACACGACCATCTACGGCAACACATCAAAGGCTGTAAATGACAAAGTTCTCTCTGATTCTCTCTCCTCTGATCTCGAGCGCGTGGTTCAGTGGGGGAAGATGTGGCTGGTTACTTTTAACGCATCCAAAACCAAACTCCTATCCTTACATCATCAACGCTCTGATCCCCATCTGACATCAATTGTGATGGATGGGTCTCGTCTGGGTGAGGCCCCGTGTTTTGACAATATTCTGGGTTTGACCTTTACTCCTGATCTGAAATGGAACACGTACATCAAGTCTGTTGCCAAGGTCGCTGGAAAGATGGTAGGATCCTTCTACCGCTCCAGAAGATATCTCACTACTGATGCAATTGTCTATCTATATAAAGGCCAAATACGTCCAAGGATGGAATACTGTTGCCATATCTGGGCAGGAGCTGCTAAAAACAGCCTATCCTGCCTTGACAGAGTACAAAATAGATTTCGTAGTTTAGTGGGGTATGGTTTATCACAACATTAGTCCTCTGACGCCGGAAGTTTTCATGCCATTATTTTCTTGAAAACTTTCAAAATACGGGCAGACATGCAGAGAAAGTGCCGCTTATATTATAAGGGCATTATGTCATACGAGTGCGACGATCATTAGGAATATTCAGGGGGAACTCACTTTCTAGAAATACACTACAATGTTCTGTAAATGGAAATAAATGGACAAACGAAAATATAAAAGATTAATTTTAAGAAAAAAACAATTGACATTCGTTCCAAAAACTTCAAATTAACATTTTTTATCAACTTTTTACGTAGAGTAATATTAAAAAAAAAAAAAAAATGGTAGACAGGTGTTGGCATTGAGATAAGAGGAAAGTAATTGTATTTTTTGAGATGAGGTGTTTTCATTTATTGAGGTTGTCGGACTGACTTCCTCATCTTGGTTATTTCACTGCGTTCGTTCAGGATTGAACTCAGCACCTTTAGTTAACTGTAAACTTTGATACAACATCTAGGACCACTCGGCCATATGTCACTAGGAGATATGACCGAGTGGTCCTAGATGTTGTATCAAAGTTTACAGTTAACTGAAAGGTGCCGAGTTCAATCCTGAACGAACGCAGTGAAAAGTAACATTCAAAACAGAGAATCAGCAACTATGTCCCAGAGCCTAGCTTGGGTCCGATAATAATAATAATAAAGGGTTGGGTTCGAGACTCCTAACAAACGGTTCCCCAGTTCGATACAAAACACTTGATGAAGGCCGGAGGGCAAAACGGCCGAAACGTGACTATAACAACCAAGATAAGGAAGTCAGTCCGATAATCTCAATAAAAAAGATAAGAGGAAATTTGGAAAGACATATTGAAGTTGCATCGATAACTCATTTTCTACACGCTAAGTCATCTGGAGAAATATATATCTGCACTTTTAAATGTACGGAAATCAATAAAATGTACGGAAATCAATAAAATGTACGGAAATCAATAAAATGTACGGAAATCAATAAAATGTACGGAAATCAATAAAATGTACGGAAATCAATAAAAAAAATCTTTTGGAGGTCAGAAAATGTTTTATAAGAATAGAAACTCATAAGTTATCACAAACTACATGAAGTGTATCAATCATTGTTGTCTTAAAAAATTTGAACATCCGTTATTACTTTTTAAAATTTCCTTCAGCTTATATCAGTAAAACGAGTCTTAATTTATATTTTAATTTTTATCAATGAAAGTTAATTAAAAAAATCAATGTAAAAAGTGTATTTTAGAAGCATTGATTAAATGGAAAATATCAAAGCAGGTCGTTACTATACAGTGCATGTTTTAATATCTTTTAATAAACTTTAGTTTAAAACAGTTTTTCTGCATTTTTTCATGTTATCGTTGCAAGTCTATGAATTGTACGGTTGCCGATTTGAATAAAACAATTATTTTAATTTTCAAGAAACCACTTGCTTCAATATATAACCAATTTTTTATTTTATACATATTAAAAAATGTAAGCAAACGTTCAATGCCACCAAGACAAAACTGGTTTCATTCAATAATTACAGGAAACCTTCTCTACCACCTATAGCAATGGCCAACAACTCTTTAGCTGAGAGTACGTCTTTCAAGCTCCTTGGCCTAACGTTCACAGGAAACATGAGCTGGAACAATTACATCGAGGGCATTGCCAGGGCCGCTGCGAGGAAGGTGGGCTCTCTCTACCGTGCTAGAAAACTTCTAACACCCGAAAGTATCCTGTACCTCTATAAGGCCACTATTCGCCCATGTATGGAGTATTGCTGTCATATTTGGGCCGGTGCATCGGCTACTAGTCTCTCGCTCCTTGACAGGGTTCAAAAGAGAGTCGCAAATCTGATAGGCCCTAAACTGGCATCTAAGCTTCAGCCTCTGTCCCATCGTCGAAACGTTGCATCCCACTGCCTGTTCTACAAGTATTATAATGGTGAATGCTCTGAAGAACTGCAAGCACTTGTGCCCCCACGACGTGAACACCCTCGACAGACCCGACAAGCTGCAAAATCCCACCCCCACACTGTAGAGATCCCTAGATGTAAAAGATCTTTCTACTCCTGTAGTTTCTTCCCCAGAACTGCTAGACTCTGGAATTCCATTCCAGGTCACTGCTTCCCCAACTGTACTGACATGCATACGTTCAAGTGCAACGCGAACCAACATCTCGCTGCCCTAATCCCTACATAGTACCCCAGTAGATGTTTCCCCTGATAGTAGCCCCCTACACCAAAGTGGCAATTTGCCTTGTTTGGGGTGAAAATGTAAAAAAAAAAAAAAAAAAAATTAAAAAAAAAAAACCGTTCTAATCAGTTTAATGCTGCTAAATTGAAAAAAAAAAAATCAAAACACGAAAAATATTTTATAGATTAATATAATATCTGAGAGACTTATCGCCCTTTCTTTGTTCTAAAAGTCAGATTGAAAAATTAATGAATGCCACTACGAGGAGAATTTTAATTTCAGCTACTTTTGTTGTAAACAATCGTCGATGTCGTCGATAAATAATTTGACGTAGCTCGTGGTCTACATTGACAGGATAGAAAACATGAAAATTAAATCTTCGCATCCCGCACATATCTGGATGTATAAAAGAAATAAACAAAGCCTACAATACAATCAAATATACTAGTGATAAGAGCTTAATATTTCGTCTTTAGTATTCGAAAGACTCGTTAGAAATGAATAATTCTTTACTTGGGAGATATTGCTCATCAAGTCCCGGAGGCCACTCTAGGATAAGGGTAAGTAAACGAGTGTTAGGTAGACAGTGAAACAACACCGCGGTGATCAGTGGTGGAACTTGAGTATAATTTAATTAACTAGAAGAGCTCAACAAGAATTTATTTACATTAAACTTGAAAACGACCGTGTATAGTTAGCTGAAAAGCAGCTCCACGGTATTCTATTCTACAGAAGGATAATTTTAGAAAGGCATTTTTCTCATGGAATTTTTATTCAGTTTTAACTACAGATAGAGAGTGAGACATTGACAGTTGTAGATAGCCGAGGTGTTTTTTGTGAATAATTTACGGGGGGGGGGGGGACAAAGTTTCAAGCACAGTCGAGCACCAACCATAAAAATGAAGACTTTTTTTCTGTAAGAAATAGAAAATATGGAGGCGACAGTGTCCTCGCCTACTAAATTTCAAGGACAATTTTGTAGCTTATAACGGCAGAAAAGAGTTTTCTTAGCAGATTCAGAGCAGTGTAAAATGAATGAAACAATGAAAGCATGAAAAGATGTGTTTGGAGATTTTATAACAATTTTAACATTCGAAATAAAAAGTTCCGAACATCTGTCGATTCAAACGTATTACGTCAATATATTTGATTTTCATTATTTATAGTTAAACTGCTCTCTTTATTCGCCTCCCCCTCTCTAACACACACGCATTATATATAAACTTGATTAATAAAGTTCAAGTATATTAACATTAAAAACCAATAATTTTCGAAAGTGCTCAATACGTATGTAGAGTTTTTATACAATTAAAATTACATAAACATCGTAAGGAGTCTAGGAGGATCGCTCAACATCAAGACTAATTGAACAACGCACATCGGAAAAAAGATAGAACAAAAGCTTTTTAGAGGTGCGAGATTCAATTGGAGTCCTGACGAAACATGATATCTTGAAACGTTGATCGACCTGCATAAACTTTACAATATATATATATATATATATATATATATATATATATATATATAACAAAAGAGAGAGAATGCATATCCCAGGATGGATAAATTCTCCGAATAGAATCGTTTCGCACCATCTTACAAAGATAAAAATAAGGAAATAACGAATCAAATTCAAAACAAATATAGTATATTTGAATTTTCGAAAGATTGTGTCAATAATCGGTTTGGATCAACAGATAAGTAGAGCTTATGCCCTAAAATCCCTTCAAAATATCTCACATTTCAGAAAATTCAGAGGCATCTGGAGTTTTACTAAAAGGGTTATATACCCCTTTTACTACACTCATATACTTCTAAATTAAACTAAATATAGTCCATATTTAGACTCCTTACACCTAGAAGTCGTCTTCCAAAATTACTAATAATCGGTTAATTAATAAGATGCGAAATTTATATACAAGTATATGAACATCTGTATGCATACACGCGGTTCGGTATTAGAATATCGGTAGGGATACACATGCTACGTCAAACCACACTGAAGAGTGGTGATATGACAAAACAGCTATCTGAACGATTAATATAATATACGAGAGTCGTTCCTATTTTTTTTTAACTGAAAAGTTGAAAAGCTACGAAGACGCGAATGGTGCAATTAAATCAAGTGACCTTTTGTGCACCACAATTTATTTTTCTACATAGTCACCACCATTCTCCATGCACTTTTGCTAAGAATTCAATAAATTATCTCTACTTTTGACGCACATCCATAGTAGGGGTTGATTTCTAAGTCTCGCATAGTCAATATCTGCAACAGAGAAATGAAACTGTCATTAATGCACAAGTTTAATCATAACAATGACATTTGTAATCGCCTCAGATTCATTCAAGCTGAAAAAATAGGAGGCACTACATTTGGAACGCCCCTCTTATATCATAATACATTTGAATAAACTTACTTCAACTATACATATAAAAGAAGCACTTCATGTGTAATGTTCAGACTGTGCCGATCTTGACACCGGTGAAGGATACTTGGGATGGATTTCTGGTCCAACCCGAGTATCAACTAAAATCGATGATCCATCATTTAGATGCTAAAATGGAAGTCGATTACTAATTAGTTTGAGACGAGCCAAAGTGAAGTGCATAGATACTCGGATCATAAACTGTATTGCTAATCGATACTAGAAAGTCATGTTTATGCTGCAAAATACATTTAGCGTATTGTATTAACAGTAAAAAATATATGCCATTAGAGATCACATCAGAGACGCCACATGGGAAAATCTTTTCTCTTCCAGCAGGACAGTGCCCAAATGAGACTACTGAATGGTTCAAAGCAGCAATTGAAGCACATGTTCCTACACGGAAGTTCTATAGCAGACTCCACTCTCCCAATGGTTTACTTCTACATGCGCAGCTGCCATTGCTCAAAGGCAACACGTATACCGTAGATTTATGCAGCATAAGCCCTGAACAAACAGACAAAAGTATATAGAAGCTGGAAATAATTGTAAGAAAAAAATAGCAACACCTAAGAGTGAATGTACTGAAACCACCAGGAAACACATTGAAGCGCAGAAATTAGGAACTCGTGATTTCTGGAAAATCTACAATAGTGTAGTAAATAATGGGCACTCGACAATACTCTCACTGTCCAACAATCATGAGGTTGTTTGCACAGCAACTGAGAAAGCTAACAAGCCTGCCCATCAGTTTGCCTCAAACTAACCCATTCTCTTCCTAATTTTCCTCTGCGGACAGAAACCACGTTAGATGATCTTAAAATCACGCCTTCCCAAGTACATATTATAAAAAAAAAAACTAAACACATCCCGGCTGTGCAATTAAAAAAATGCTCCGTTGAGGTCGCTCCTGTTCTCTCTAAACTTTTTAACAAACGCTTTAACGAATCTTGCTTTCTTGGCTGATGGAAAACTGCTTCTGTGGTACCAGTTTACAAAAACTTTGGCGAAAGAACTTTACCATTAAATCATCACCCCATTAGCCTCCTCCCTCTTTTCGCCAAAATATTTGAGTCCTTAATTAATCAAGCTCTAGTCCACCACCTTACAACTGCCAAATTTCTATCTGACCATTAATATGAATTTAAGCAAGTCCATTCTACTGCAGATATTCTAACTAATCTCTGAACGTATATACCAAGCACTGGATAAGGCAGGGGAGTGGGGCAGTAGCCATAGATATATCTAAGGCTTTTGACAGGGTATGGCATGGTCTTCTCATGAAAATAAAATCCTATGATATTACTGGACGAATGCTTAGCATAATTAGAAATGAAATAAGAAGAGAAACCAGGTTGCCCCCAATGGGCGTACATCCGAAAAATTTGATATAATTGTGGGTGTGTCTCAAGGATCGATTCTTATACCTTTATTATTTCTGATATTCATAAATGACTTACCCGATAAAATGTCTCTGAGATTGGGATATTCGCCGACTACACCACGCTCTATAGCAGACACGTGGAGGAAACTAATGAGCACATATCTAAAGTAATGACCGAAACCCAAGAGAAAGACCTCCAATCTGTAGTGGAATGGGGTCATAAATGGATGTTCAACGCTGTCAAGACAAAGCTCGTTTCCTTTAATAATTACATGAAACCGTACCAACCACCAATAGTTACGGCTAAAGATAATTTACCTGAAAGCACTTCGTTCAAGCTCCTTGGCTTAACGTTCACAAGAAAACATGAGTTGGAATAGATACATTGAGATCATTGCTAAGGCTGCTACAAAGAATGTGGTTTCGCTATCGTGCTAGAAAGTTACTTACGCCTGAAAGTATCCTGTGCCTCTATAAAGCCATCATTCGCTTATGTATGGAGTACTGCTGCCACATTTGGGCTGGTGCATCTGCTACTAGTCTCTCTTGGACAGGATCCAAAAGAGAGTCGCCAACCTAATAGGTCCCGAACTGTCATCTAAACTTCAGCCTCTGTCCCACCGACGTAATGTTGCATTTCTCTGCCTGTTTTACAAGTATTTTAATAGTGGATGCTCTGACGAACTACAAGCCCTCGTACCCCCCCCAGACGAAAATACCCCCGACAAGTAGCGACATCCCACCCCTACACAGTTGAGATCCCTAGATGTAAGAAAGCCTTTTACTCTAATAGCCTCTTCCCCAGAACTGCAGGACTTTGTAATTCTCTTCCAGTTTTCTGCTTCCCCCACTGTACTGACATGCAGAAGTTCAAGTGTAATGTGAACAGACATATTGCTGCTAAACCCCCTACATAGTACCCCTGCAACTTAGGTTCATGATAGAAGCCCCCTACATCAAAGTTGCCATGTGCCTTATTTGGGGTGAAAATGTAATAAAAAAATATCTATATTTATGACAAAAGCATCCATGGCAAGCAGGACCACGTTTTTAGCAGCCACCGAACGAGCATGAAAAAAATCCCAAGGACATTTTTTTTTTTATTTCAAGTTGTGTCCTCGAACTTCTAAGATATTTGGTCTGTCAATCCAGTTACGTTTGAGATACGCACACAGTCTCTATACAAGCATGACAGGCAAACTTTACTTACGTTTGAAATAGCTGCTTCATCGTAAATTGTTAGGATAGTAGAAAGTGAACGTTGGGTTTATTTCTGTCAGTCTCATAACTCGCACATCCTTTATTTTGCCCTTTAATCTTCACATTTCATGAATTATGTTTTGAAAAATAATTGTTTTCTGGGTCGGAAGTTATCCGTTTTATACTTAACACTAGGTGGTCACCCGACGTTGCCCGGTCATACAATGCGCTTAAACATTTATACAGATTGCGTATGTATTATTATAGAATCATATCACGAGGAATAATTTGCCCGGTGGACTAATTGGTAAAAAAATTAAAATAATGATAATGTTGTTCAAATTCCGGCTATGTTTGTTTACAATATCAGATCAGCTGATATTTGGGCTTGATGATGAATGACCTGGAAAAGTCACAGCTGATTAATGTTTAGTTCTAAAAGATGCAAACGAAGAAAACAAACGGTTTTAAATGGTACTGCTTTTATCGTAAAATGAACTCAATGAAAAAAATTAAAATAAAATGGTGGGCTTGACCCGGGGGAATCACTAGATTTGTAGTCGAATGCTCTACCACTGAGCTATATTTCCAGATTATAATAAACCTGTTTTATAAAAAATGATTTGCTGAGATTTTATTTCCTTTGCCAGTTTAACGTAAAATATTCTTCTTTAAAAATTATTTTTATCTATAAGAGAGAAAGACTATTTTTAAGATACTAATCGGATAAATTTCTGTACAAAATATATCTAAGAACACTGCCAGATATATAAATTAGATTTGTGTGAAATTTGCAAAAGATAGCCGTTTCGGAACCTATGAGGAAGGAACTCGCACAAAGTGACTGTTATATAATAGAGATTGGCTAGTTTTTGACGTTTGAGTATATATATATATATATATATATATGTATGTCATCCACATACAGTACTGTTTCGCAGCTCATCAGTGCGGCTAGACAGGCAACTACCTTAAACCAGAATTGAACTCGGACCGCTTGTATGACAGTCAAGGCTCCTAACCATTACGCTAATCGGCGGCTGCTGTGCGAGTCGTGAATTAACGATGTTTTGACATCGTCCGAAATACCCAAGTTCGATTTGTTTACACAAAGATCATCGCTTATACGCTAATGGTAATTTGTGTATCACTTAATATGCTCAACTCAAGATGAAGATCATTATATATATATATTAGCTCTATACATTAATTGACTTCATGCCTTGTCTGGTGCGATTTCCATCTAAAAAAATTCAGATTAAACGGATACGTGTTAATACACGTCATTGTTTTGTGATGCAAGAAAGAAAAATCAGAGCATAATTCGTCAGTTTTTGTTATGGTTAATTTGATAAGGCAAATATCCATGGATTATGAAATGGAGATTAGCATTAGCTTAACGTGTTATTGAAAAAAGCGATTATCCCGATTATATTATCTGGGGGAAAGACAGCTGCGAATATAATAGACGTTGAGCATATTGTTACAATTCATATTTAATATAAGATTTAAACCAATCCTTTCAAAAGTATACACGCAAAGAAAGCACTTATCGTAATAATAATAATGATAATAATAAATAATAATAAAACAAACTGACGCCACACGAAATACGTGAGGAGGGTCACGGTAGATGGAATTATAGAGTGAAAGCACTAACCAGACCTCCACTCGATAATCGAAAAGAGGACTGGGACCTGGGGGAGGCTTATTACCACCCAAATTCAAGTAAAGGCCAATGGTTGCCGCCAATGAGAAATTAATGTTCGGCAGCCGTTGCGATAACGCAAATCCAACTATAGAGGATATCAAAAGAGGTGGAGAGTACTGGAAATTTGGGGGAGGTGATTTGTCACTCAGATTCAGAAAACGCCGCAGATTGTTTTTAGGGAGTAATCTTTGATGATGACCTGTGTGACTACTCCTAGGAAGTAAAAATATTTTATAGCATATTAAGCTAATGGTGATATCGCGTGTTTCGATGAGTTATCTAATTTCAGCTTGCGTGATCATCCTAAGAAACACGTCCGGTAATATCCATGTATTAAAGCCATTGTTATTACTCGCGTGGGGAAAAGGCAGAAGCTGGCTATTTTTGCTATAATTGTGGCGAAAGAGGTAAAAAAAAAAAAAAAAAAAAAAAAAAAAAAAAAAACACAGCGAGGCCAAAGTCTGGGAGTCGTCTTTTTGTTCAACTAATTTACCTCTGCATCTACCAACGAAGACAAACACTAATGCTTCAGTTGGAATGCATTGCTCCAGATTTTTAAACTAGCATAATATATATAATCATTATACTAAAACCGTGTTAATCAACTTTGTTTTTCTCAATGTTTCCCAACTTATATTACTTCTAGTAATGTCACATTATTTAAACACTGAACAGTACTTTTCCACTGTACTAAGGATAAACAGAGGCACCGTCGCCTGTGTAAGTTACATTTTCCTTATTTTTGCTATATATATATATATATAATTTTTTTTAAGTGTCAATATTTCTATCCTTTTACGCCTTCCACGCGTTTCGCAGACTGTAGCGAAAAATATTGTCTTATTTATTTGGCTCTGCAGTGATGTTTTGATATTAATAAAAAAAAACCAACAAAAAACAAGATGATCAATATATATAACCATAGCAATTAAAACAAATACGGGAAACTCACATTCAGAGAAAAGTCACCCTCCGAAACCACTGACGTCTAATTAGAAGATTCTTAATTCGCCATCTTAGATATAACCCAAGAAATTAAAAAAAATTATTTTCAAGTTTACAAGTGAAATACTTCTGTAAGCTTAAAGAAAATATGAATTTTAGTATTAATATTTATAGGACAACCCTAAGCAGATTTAAAAGCCCAATATTCGAGATTGAGCATTGATATGAGAAAGTGAATTAAAACTTTGTAAATTAGAACTTACAAATTTATTCGACAATGAATACAAATTGGATTTTTTTTTTACAGTGATCACCACTTATCAAGGCCCGGAAGCCACTCAGGGATAAGGGTTATTGCAAGTACATTACGTTAGTGTGGAGATTTGATGAAGTGTTTACTTAAGGGGGCGGTTCATTAGGAATTTGTTAACGTTGAACTTGAACACATCCAAGTTGTAGTCCGGTGGGAAGCAGGCAGACGGAACAGAGTTCCACAGGCGTGCAGTTCTAAGAAATTTATAGGTTTTTAACTTTTGTTTCTTGCCAAATAAATTGTTGCAAATTCTAATTTAAATTCTCTCTCTCACACACATTATATATATATATATATATATATACATACACGTGTGTGTTTATGCTGATTTTCATCAACACAAAGCAATTTTTAAAATCAAATAAATTGTAATTTATAAATTTAAGTATTTAAAATAAACGCCGCTTCGAAACAGCTGTAAAAAATATCCTGATGTTTTTTTGGAAATCTATTTGAAAGATATAGTCGCTAAATTTCCACCGTCGTTTAAGACAAAGATTCGTTTGTTGAAGACATTTTAAATTAAAGTTATGACATTTTAACCGCCGTAGACTGATATCTCAACTAGTATTAAGACATGAAATCTAAAGATTTAAACTTTCCTAACAGGATGGCAGGAAATTAGTTTATCAATGGCAGCTCTTGTCAGTGCAAATGTTTCCGTTTCTAATAATCTAACCCAAGCTCCGCCTACAACAAATTTTCATTTAAGAGCTTTGTACAAAAATCGAAATTTGTTTTTGTGGACACGCAAATTGCCAAAAAGAAAAATCTCCCGCTTCATTTGATAGCGAAAACTTGATATACATTGATAACACATTAAATGTTAAAGGGAAAAGATACACATACGAAAAATGGCTTCTACTGGACGTTGCCGGGGAGTGTTTTATATTTTACCCGCTCATTCTCTTTTCTCTTTTCCTTGTCGGAAAATATTTTTGGGATAGAGTTTGCTGCAGAAAATGTCTGACAATTAAATCAATACAAAATATTAATATTGAAATACTATAAACAATTTCAGTTTGTTTTAGCTAGCGATAAAACAAATATGGTGTATACATAAAATTTTTGAGATGGGTACAAAACTTTATTATGGCTCTTAAAAAGGGAAGACGGGTTTTTTGTATCTATGGTAAAACGGAGGACGGAGGGAAAATATTCGATGGAGATTAAGAATAAAAAAGTTAAGGGATAGAGTCGGCCGATCAAGTTTCGCCTTCACTTTTCAAAGCCGAATCGAGTTTTTTGTATAGGGAAACAAATTTGCACGGGGGGGGGGCGACTAAAATAAAATCAAATTATCGGAAAGAAAAAAAATTGGGGGAACAACTAAAATATATCTATCGTTATGAAAATTATGACATGAAGAGGAAACGACTTAGAGACTAATCACGTCCAAACCCAAAAGACAATCCCTCTGCTTACAGAGAGAATGTCTCTTTAAACGGATATGAATAGTCTCCAAGACCTTCAGATGAAATAACGAATAAGCATGACTTAGGATAGCAAATGAGTCCCTGCTGAAATTCATTGCACATCGCAGGATTTTAAGCAAATGGTCTGCTATAGCAGAACCATACGCATTACTCAAAAATGTCCGTTGGTCGGTAGATTTCATTCCGGATTTTGCTGGGTACATGTTGGACGCGACCATCTAACCTAAGGTTTGTTCTGCCCACGTAGTTGGCACTGCAACTACATTTAAATTGATAAATGGCATTATTCATATGAGGGGGGGAGCAGAACGTCGAGAGGATGGCAATAATCGTTTTGTCGAAAATACCACACATACATTGGACGTAAAAAAGCAATGTTCAACAACTGTGCTAATCGGTTTGGCGAATTTTTCTTTTTCTATCCCTAACCAAAGTAAATGAATGTAAATTGGACATTTAGCCGCCATCTTAGGTTTTATTTGAGAAAAAATATTTATTTTCCTTCTTATGATGGAGTTAATCACATCAAGAGGGTACTCATTATTGGACAATGTATTAGTGATTGTTTTTAGTTCTCCATCCAATTTAGATTGAACAAATCATGAGGGCACAATGTATTAAGGTCCAAATCAAATTATACTTTCGTTTGTTACGGCAAAATGAATCCCAACGTGTATACAGCCCCGTAAACGTTAGTTTACGATAAAATGATGTCAGATAATTTAGTGGAGTTTTCGTTATCAATACATCATGGAAGACTAAATTAGAATTGCTTTCTCCCTCATAGGTATACTCTAATACGGGACACATTTTGTTGAGTAAAGTGAAGAATTTGCTTGCCTCTGTTTGATTATTGAATAGGCAAAATGTATCATCTACATATCGAAAGCAGACCAGCAGTTTTATGGATCCAGATAATTGTTTTTCATAGAAACCCACACAAATTATATATATATATATATATATATATATATATATATATATATATATATATATATATGCACTTAATTTGCTTCAATGTATCCGGTGGGTTTGAGGTAAAATGATAGTCTACAAAGTTAAAGGTGGCTGTGGAACTGGAATCTCTCGAATAGCGGTCATTATCACTTTCTACACTGATGGTTGGCGTAAGTATGAAACACTAGTGTGTACGTATAAAAATAATTGTTACTCTTTGAGATACACAGACACAGAGTTAAAAACATGAATTGAAATTTCAGCCATAGAATTAATACGTATGTAAACAAACTAAAAAAAAAATAAAAATTACCACTTTCGGTCGTTCAACCTTCCTTAATCTGTAGTAGAAATATGTATAGTGTCTTTTTAAACAAAGCTTTTTTTTCTACCAGAGTTTAGGATTGGCTACAGAAATATGTACGCACTATATTAACAAGGCTGTATTAATACACATCCACTAATTTCACATGAAATATATATATGTATATATGCAGTTCTTTTAGACGTCTGTTACATGCAGGTTAATTTTCTATTTTTTAATATTTGCAAATATTTTATTCATTGACTTCGCTTATTGATGGATCGTTAGGTAAACCAAATAAAATTGTTTCAAATTATAGAAACATTTAAAAGTTAAGTTACTTTCGACGATGAATTATCTGCTATATCAGTTCACTCCATGAGCTATTCCTGGTTTTTAATTTTCTGAAATCTAATGCTAAGTTAAATATTTCATAAAAATTAAATATTTAATTTAGTATTACATTTCAGAAAATTCATATCCAGAAATAGCTTTTAACTGACGGTCCTAACACGTTATCCATATATATGGTTTTTGGTAGTGAATGATTTTGGGCGCCATATATATAAGTGCATATGTATACGTGTTATGTGTGAGGTTCTATCATTGGATGCGTATGTATGCATGCATGCGTGTATATGTATGGATGTGTGTACATGTGCCTGAGTGTATGCAGAGGTATACAATCGAGCGTGTACATGAGTGTGCATATGTCTGTGCATATGTATATATGCATGTGCGTATATGTAGATACGCACACGCTTATGTGCCTGTACATTTATGTGCAGTCGATATCTAAAATCGATCACAATTGACCAGGCACAGATTTTTACAAATTTGTAAATGAACGATTGTTATGTAAAATCAAGTTTTCTAAAACGTTCATAAGTTTAAGAATCACAAATCTACATAGGAAACACACACACACGCGAATATTTCAGCATAAGTTAACAAGATTACTGGAAAATTTTTCCTTTACGTAGTGCTGAAATAGAGAATATTATTAATGATTTATTGTGTACAATTTCTTGAATATAAATTGCAATGTAACCAAGGATTTGCATGAAATTGCTAGATTATACTTTTTTACCGAAAATATTAATGCAAAAGTAACTGCACAAGATCTGGTGGGATTTGAACACGTCACAGCAGACTTCAAAATCTGCAGTGATATCAATTAAGTCACCTATGCACCTCAAAATATTGTTTTGCATTATTAATTATATTCATCTGTAGCTGAAATGTCCAGAAGATCTTCACAATTTTGCAGAAAACCAACAGATTTTCCAAATAAACTATGGTTTTTCTATCAAGGGTGTCTAAAAATGGTCCAAAATACATTTTTCATAAATATCCAACCTTTCGCAAAAAAAAAAAAAAAAAAAAAAAAAAAAAAATAGACTTAAAATTCTGATAAATTGCAGCTATTGGTACAAAATATGGTGACCACACAAAAACTCAAGTTTCGTACCACCCTATCAGGGCTGACCCCCCCTTAACTCTAAAACAAAATTGCATATATTTTCACAAATATCTGGACGTAAATGCATTGTCTCTAGTGCAATAAAATGTGATTGCTTTATGGTAAATGTTTCCATCTGTAACTTCAGGAGTTTTTCACAAAATTTGCAAAGTTATATGACCAGGAGCCAAATCTTTCCAGTAAACTATGATTTTTCTATCGACGGTATCTAAAATACCCTAAAATCCACTTTCATTGCAAATATCAAATAGTGCCACCAATAAATATTGCTTAAAAACCCACTTAAAATTTCTGATTAATTGCCATTATCTACGCAAGACATATCCTAGTGACCACAAAAAGAACTAGTCGATCATCCCTACCCCAAACTAGGCTGAAATCCTTCCAAAATCTAAATCATAAAATGAACCTTTTTGTCAAATATCTTAACATAAACGCATTGATTTGTATATCAAATAGAGAACAAAATATTAATCGTTGTTTACATGATCCAAGGTTGACAGTTTTGTTTTACGGCATATCAAACCTTTGTATTAATGCAGAATCCAGCAATTTGAGAGAAAATGCTATGCTTCAAGGTCTTTATACCTCCAATTATTTATTCATGGAATTTGGTTTGGCTGTTTTGTAGAAGAAAATGGTTTTTGATTTTTATTTTGCAGAACATAGAATTTTGCAAAAGGAAAAGAAAAACAACATCAATGTCTGGTGCATTTTTTTGTTGAGGAAGCCAGCATCTTCAGATAGTCTCATCTGCTAGCACTAAATACCCTAACAGGTACTAGCACTCTGAACCAAAATGAACCTGCGAGCAATGATAACTAAGAAACAACTCCACATTTCCCACACCTTCCAAAATGTAATCTCACTACTGTATTTTAAGGTAATATCTAAGACAGGTGATCGCATAGGGGAAAACAATTCGTACTTTGTTTTGTCCGTTTTCGATCTAACACGTTCTAGCGTTACTTATTTTCTGTTATATCCTAGACCAACCGATCTCATTCTTACTGCCTCCTTTTTAGTATTGCACTAGGCTTGAGAAAGTGAAATTCATTATAGATTCATTATGTTATCTGTAATCCGCAAACCTCATCTTCATAAAAATCAATGTTTGGTTGCGTTCACCAAGAGGTTGTTTTCTTGTAACCCGATCAATTTGACAATGTCAAATAGTAACGTGATGGTCGCTTATCTATTTATGACTGGTTCTTTTTATCGCTGGTGCAGAGTATAACAACTTCGATAAGATAACGTTAGTCAAAAGAATAGAGAAGCGGCACAGTTTTGGTTTATGGTTACACGAGCTTTCGAAGTTGATGTAATTTGAGCAATTTAGAAAAAGTACTTACATTTGTATGCAGATGCAGACTCGAAAAAAAGATTCAGACGGCGAAAATCATTACAAAGATGCCTAAATACTAGTCGAGAATGCGTCTTCGACATTCAATCCAACAGCGATTGGCCATTTCGGTGACCTTTATCTGTCGGAATATGTCCTGGTAATTCTGCGAGATTCAATCTCACAGACCTTGCTTTCCACTTTTAAATGAGTTAATTGCTAACTTTGAGACACCCCAATCGGGAAATGTTGACAGGGTTGTTTATTCTATTTTAAAAAATCAGTTTGACTAGGGTTTTGACTTTAATCTACCTCGCGACCTCGCGTTACAACTTCCTGTCGTGCGAAGCAAGTAAATAAAGCAAGCTCGACCAAAGGCAACTGCGACAATGGCAACCAAACTTCTAACCACACCGGTAAAGTGCCAGGTTCTATTGTCATCATGGAGCCTGAAGATCGTGGAAAACCCTGAACTGTTAAATTAAAGAAACAAAAATATAAAACAAGAAAAATTGATGAAAATAAAGATTTAATAAATTACAATGTTTAATAATCCATTATAATTCAAACCAGGAATTATAATTCAGAAATGCCTTAACGCATAGATTTTCAAAGATGAACACTTTTCATTAGAAGATGAACACTAGTAAAAAAAATGTTTAATTGATTAAATTTGTAAATATAAAACGTTTTTGTTAACTAAAAGGCAGTTTGATTAAAATATAAGTAAGTAAAAAAATTAAATAATTTACCCAATATATATATATATATATATATATATATATATATGACTATTCGTGGGACGGTTTCTACCCAACTGCCAAGTTTTGGCCTGCAAGCTTGAAACTTAAGATATGTAGGGGATTCGGACCCGTGTAGCAAGTTCGATTTAGTTTTTAATCGGAAAACAGCTGCAATTCAACCTTTGGAATTTGGCAGACGTAAATAAACTAACCGTATCTTCTACACATGTGCAAATAGACATTTTTATGTTTAGTTATGCTAATTTTGAAGTTTTGAGATACATATGGACTTAACTCAAATGGTCACGAATAAAACTGGAAAGCTACACGTTTTTGTTTCGATTCTAATTGACGGCATCCAAGTCATTTTTTTTTTATTCATTTGACGCTTAAAATTACAAATATATATTGGGTAAAATATAAGAATAAATAATTGGCTTTATAATAATAAATACGAAATCTGTATAAACTAAAATATACTTAAGCATATTTTACGCCCGGGCAACGCCAAGCATCCTGCTAGTAATATATATATATATATATATATATATATATAAAATATATATGGCGCCAACTGTATTGGCTCGCCTTTCCGTTGGATCCCGCAAGCAAGGTTAGAGAGGGGTTTCTTGAATTGGGCATCCCAGGTCCTTCACAGCTTTTCGCCAAGGTCTACGTCCTGGAGAGGTCATTCCAATGCTGTATTGCGGCAGCACAACACGGAGTGAAAGCTACCGGTTAAAAATCCGGAGCTTATTGGCGTTAGCTCGGACGTCTGTGGGTCGACTCCTGTCGGTGAGAGGGATCTAAGATCCGATCTGGCCAGCTACCGCCCCCCTAAAAGCTAGGCAGCATCCACCTAATAAGGTGCTGGCCCGCCACGTTCCGCCTACTCCAGAGGGTGCTCTGAGAATAGGCCGAACTTGAAAAGTGATCTGTAATCCAGCACCATTCAAAAATAAGAAACAAAAGCCGCCAGTGCTGAAACTGGCAACTTGGAACGTCAGAACAATATGTACTGGCTTGTCTGACGACCTACATAAGATTGACGACGCCAGGAAAACCGCCATCATCGACCGCGAATTAAAGAGACTAAACATCGACATAGCAGGGCTGCAGGAGACACGATTCTCCGGCGACGACAGTCTCAGGGAGAGAGAGACTACACCTTCTGGAAGGGGCAAGAAACACATGAGCACCGACTCTAGAGTGTCGGTTTTGCAGTCCGCAACTCTTTTCTACAAGCTATCGAAGTATCCTACGTTACACCAAGAGCTCTCATTTCGTCTTTCCACTACCTCCGAACCAGCCCCAATTTTTAGCGTCTATGCCCTCCCACTGCTCTTCAGCTGAGTCTAAGAACCTGTTCTATGAGGAATTGGGGACAAAGATACAGCAGATTCCTGCATAGGAGCATTTATTCCTACTCGGTAACTTCAATGCCCGGATGGAAGCAGACTATGCATCCTGGCCCCGATGCATGCACCATTTTGGTGTTGGCAAGCTAAACGAAAACTGCCATCGTCTCCTTGAGCTCTGCCCATTCTGCGACCTCTGCCTCACCAACACCTTCCCCATCAAGCTTCACCACAGTGTCTTGGGGACGTCCAAGATCCCGCCATTGGCATCAGCCGGATCTTGTCATCACTCGCAGATCTTTCTTTAACCAAGTACTGGTCAGTTTCTACGGCGCCAATTGTGATACAGACCACTCTTTGGTCGTCAGCAAATTGCGCTTCCTCCCCAAACATGTCCACCGCTCCAAGCAGAAGCCCCGATCATGCATCAATACAGTCGGAACCTCCATGCCTAAGCTGAGAAAGCGCTTTGCCAGAGTCATCGACGAAGTCTTGGTGGATTGTCTAATAGACAGTACCACATCAAGATGCAATATTTCAGACTGCCTTTGACACTTTTGGTAGAAAAGAAAGGAAACAAGAAGACTTGATGGAAATTACCGTCATTGAGCCAGCACTTGAAAGTATCCTTGCACTCCCCAAAATGGAAGAGCTTGACCCACCATTGACGAGCTTAGAAAAGCCATAGACTCCCTATCCAGCAGAAAAGCTTCGTGCAGCGACAACATACCCCCTGAAGTTGTAAAGATGGCAAAAAAAGAACTATCTCCTGGAGCACTTCCATGAAATCCTGCGGTACTGCTAGGAAGAAGGAACTGTACCTCATGACATGCGCCTCGCAAAGATCATCACGCTCTACAAAAACAAGGTAGAAAAGTGTTACTGCAACAATTATTGCTTCATCTCGCTCTTAAGCACTGTCAGTAAATTCTTCGTCCGCGTTCTCCTAAACAGACTCCAGGCCCTAGCAGAGCGTGTTTATCCAGAGGCACAGTGCGGCTTCAGGACCGCCAGATCAACCATCGACATGGTGTTCTCCGTAACGTAACTGCAGGAGAAACGGACTGAGCATAGACAAACCCTATATCTGGCTTTTGTAAACCTAACCAAGACTTTTGACCTGGTTAGCAGAGACGCTCTTGTCCCTCCTCCGGAGGATTGGATGTTCCCTCCCAACTCTTGAGTCTGATTATTTCTCTCCACGAGGAAATGAACGGGATCGTACAGTTTGACGGATCAAGCACTGAACTCTTTCCAATAAAAAAAAAATGGAATGAAACAGATGCGTCTTCGCCCCTACACTCGTTGGAATCTTCTCCCTGCTTCTTTCATATGCCTTTGAAGATTTTGATGCTGTATACATACACATAGAACAGTGGAGGACTTTTCAACCTTGCACGCTTTTGTGAAAAAAAAAAGTGCTGAAAGTTCTCAGAGAACTGCTTTTTGCCGATGCTGCCGCCCCTGCTGCACATTCAGAGGAATCGCTTTAGTGACTCATTGACCGCTTTGCAGAGGCATGCAAGGAGTTTGGTCTAACCATCAGCCTAAAGAAAACTGAGGTCATGCGCTAAGATACAGAATTCCATGGATTCCAATTCTCTCGAGATCGACGGAACCAACAATATATAAAATGCAATATAATATACATTAGACTTTATATCTATTTTCATTCATATTAAAAATTTGCATATAAATAGAAATAAATTTAAATTGTGTTTTCGCGGTAATAAATCAAACTAAAACTGCCCATTTTACTTTTTAATTACGTTAAAAGAATTAGGTTCTTACCAGCATGGCTTTTGAATAAAATGAAAAATTAGAATATCAAAACTAACAGTCAGAATAAAATGGTGTTAAATATAAAATAATTTATTGAAAAATATACCAGATATGGATCGCTTTCATAAAACACACATAAATTGAATAGTTTATTAATATTCAAAATGCATTCAAAATTTACCTACATGTAAAGAAATGAGCCAAACAATAATTCTTGGCCTCTTACAGCTTCAATAATTTAAATATTACATTAGTGTAAAGAAACGCTGGAGTGTCACAGGATAAAAATTATGTAAATCCATATTTACGGACAATTAAAGTATTCTGAAAATTATAATCGCTGTTGCCGTTCTCTAAAGGCCTGTCAAGTGACGCGTCATGTCAGGTAAACACAAAAGGAGATTAATCAGGTGGAAAGTCTAATCGACATGAAAAGTCAGCGCTAGAGACATCTGTATAATTTGCACCCCGTAATTATGTATGCTATACACACAAAGGAAATAACTTACAGTTATAAAATCATTTTTCATGCTTCAAATATTAAATACTTGCGAGACCTGTGGAAAATCCACAGTAACTTTCTTTGTCTATGTATATTTCATCGTAAAATAAAATGCAGTGATTTTGATTATTCGGACTACTGCTCTCATCTTTAGTGTGATTTTCCCAACGTATCCCCCGATGTAATCTGACCTTTAGGTGTAGCTTGAGTTTTGGAATTTTAACGGTAGGGATAATGACGTAATGGATAATGTACAAGGTGTATTCAGTTTTAAGTGAGAAGCTTCTGAAGGTTAAAGCTTCAATCACCAGTGCAGGCGATACTAAAAATAATTACAAATTATTTAAGACGTCCACCCGGTCACAGGGGATAGAACGAGAGGATGCTACCCTGATGGATTAAATAAAGGGTTCAGTTTGAAATTCCGTGCAGATTCGCCGAGTTCGACAAAGTCCACCTAAAGATCGGAGGTTACATCGACCGAAACGTTGTAAAAATTACACTCAACATGAAAATAGTCTGTATAAGTCAAACAAATTATCTTCATCCAAAATATTAAGAAACAGATTATTAAGAAACAGGATTAGTGAATCTCTTGACAAAGGCTTCCTTTCTAGGGCAATTGCTCTTGACATATCAAAGGCCTTTGACAAGGTATGGCATAAGGGTCTACTTCACAAGATTTCCAGCTACGGTATAACTGGAAATGTTTTCTCAATCATTAAATCATTTCTCTCCGATAGGCTCATAAGAGTAGTGGTAGATGGACAAAAATCGGAGGCCTGCAATATAAATGCTGGAGTCCCTCAGGGGTCAATCCTGGGCCCAACTCTCTTCCTGATCTACATCAATGACCTCCCTAAACACATACTTAAATCATTCGCTGACATCTATGCTGATGACACGACCATCTACGGCAACACATCAAAGGCTGTAAATGACAAAGTTCTCTCTGATTCTCTCTCCTCTGATCTCGAGCGCGTGGTTCAGTGGGGGAAGATGTGGCTGGTTACCTTTAATGCATCCAAAACCAAACTCCTATCCTTACATCATCAACGCTCTGATCCCCATCTGGCATCAATTGTGATGGATGGGTCTCGTCTGGGTGAGGCCCCGTGTTTTGACAAGCTTCTGGGTTTGATCTTTACTCCTGATCTGAAATGGAACACGTACATCAAGTCTGTTGCCCAGGTCGCTGGAAAGATGGTGGGATCCTTCTACCGCTCCAGAAGATATCTCACTACTGATGCAATTCTCTATCTATATAAAAGCCAAGTACGGCCAAGGATGGAATACTGTTGCCATATCTGGGCAGGAGCTGCTAAAAACAGCCTATCATGCCTTGACAGAGTACAAAATAGACTTCGTGGTTTAGTGGGGGATGCCCTTTTCTCTACCCTGCAACCCCTCTCCCACAGAAGAGACGTTGCGAGTCTATCCTTGTTTTATCGTTATTTTCCTGGCAGGTGCTCGTCTGAACTCCAATCCCTGGTCCCCCCTCGCCAATCTTTCACGAAAAACACCCGTCTAGCTGAATCCACTGTGAAAAATTTCCCCCACTCTATATCTGTGCCTAAATCAAAACGCGGATTTCATGAACAAAGCTTCTTTCTTAGAACTGCACGCCTGTGGAACTGTTCCGTCTGCCTGCTTCCCTCCGGACTACAACTTGGATGTCTTCCAGTCTAATGTTACCAATTTCCTAATGAACCGCCCCCCTAATTAAACACTTCATCAAATCTCCTCACTAACGTAATGTACTTGCAATAACCCTTATCCCTGAGTGGCTTCCGGGCCTTGATAAGTGGTGATCTCTGTGTAAAAAAAAAAAAAAAAAAAAAAAAAAAAGAAACAAAAATAAAACATTTGTTTGCGACTATTTTATACAACAACTTCAGTCTTCAATTAAAGGTTAAAATATTGTGGCGTACAAATCACCCCTATTTGAGTACTAAGTGAAATCAACCAGTCTTATGAATACCACTGGCTTCGGAGACTAAATGGAGATATTCATATCATGTTTAACCGCATGCTACTTTAGTGGCTCCTGTATTCTTTATGATAAATACATATATTTTATACACTTTACACTACATGTGGTTTCTTTTTTTATTTGTAACCCCTAGCACGGGTCTACAACAGTTATCTTCATAACTTCATTCAATTTTTGAATAACCATCTCATTATTCCGGTAAATATTTATATTAAAGAAACTGCAGTTCCATCCTTAAAATTAATTCAAATAAAATTCGAACAATTCGATGCATTAAACTTGCATCAAAATGAAGATTGCAAGAAGTATTTTTTGAAAACTGTAGAACACGTAGAAAAGGCGACAGAATTGTTTATGGAGTTTTATACGAATTAATTTTAAAGTATCAATTTTGGCCGGCGACATATATTTGTAACTAACTTTGGTGATAGGGTATTCTATTAAAAGTATGCGTGGGGAAGGTGATAACGTACGTACAAACGAAAGCACAAACGAATTATTAAACAGATTTGCCTCTCGGAGGCACATGTTTATAAATTTTTCGAGATTATTATTATTGGAATAATCTACAGAAACGAGTTTGTTATATTTTCAAGCAAAACTTACACACATATGTCATATGCACTAAAAGTTAATCAGAAAAAACGATTATTCACGTAAATACTTTCCGCTTATTACAAATTTTATTTATTAGCCAACGAAATGTACTGACACGTTTCCATGAGTCATCGTCGGTTGTATAACCAATAAACATTGGAGCGCTGATAACACATGCTTACAACGAAGCATTAGCTGAGGTGTTTGAATATATTTTGGGATACTAATTTCAGATATGGAGTGTTTAATATCACAGTTTTACAATATATAATTTCATGTCCCATGGGAAATAAATTTATCTGACCGGTCATGATAATTGAGGAATCACTAAGTAAAACATCTTTAATCGAGTAATTTCAAGAGCCAGTTAGGAGTCATCGCGCACACGCACCCCATTTCTGCTATCCAAATATATAAGATTGTCTGAACTAAGCAGTTACGCAGAGTTTTTACCTCCCAAATTCATCAACTCTCATCCACAACTTCCTTGTAAAAAGAAAACATTTTCTTTTTTTTTTTTACATGGTGGTCACCACTTATCAAGGCCCGAAAGCCACTCGGGGATAAGGGTTATTGCGTGTACAGTAATCAATGGGATAGTATCGTAGTAATCGTTAGTATTGGAGATTTGATAAGTATCTTACTTAAGGGGGCGGTTCATCAGGAATTTGTTTGTGTTGGACTTGAAGGCATCCAAGTTGTAGTCAGGTGGGAAACAGGCAAACGGAAGAGAGTTCCACAGGTGTGCACTTCTAAGAAAGAAGCTTTGTTCATGGAATCTACATTTTGATTTAGGCACAGATAAAGAGTGAGGAAAATTATTGACAGTGGTTTCAGCTAGACGGGTGTTTATCGTGAAAGATTGGCGACTGGGGGAGGCAGACTTTTTCTAACAATCTTTAAAATATTGAAATGTCAAATAATTTCAAGTGATTTATATATTTCCTTTTGGGCGAGATTCGTACAAATTCATTAAAAAAATAAATAAATAAATAAATAAATAAAGACAATAAAACAAAGAATGCACGATCATGTAAGGTTGAAGGTCACAGGTCAATGCGTGGGGTTAAGTTAAAAGACAGGTTTTCTGTACGTGCGAGAAAAATAGAGCGTGTGAAAAATGCTGTTTGATTTGAAAGGCAGACAAAACAGAATTGTCGAACGAGACAAACGTTCGAAAAACATTTTGGTCAAAAGCAAACAATCAGCGCTCACTACTTTACAATTATTGCGTTGGAGAAATCTTTAAAAAAAAACAAAAAACAACAAAAAAAACTGGCGTTTTATATTAAGATTTTTCAACAAATTTATCGTAAAGATGACCAATAATTAATGTTGGTTTCGGAATTAAATTAATATTCTAATTTTAATTAAGTATTCTTTATAAAATTGTGTTATCTTTCTTGACAACCGGTTAGAAGAAATACTCGTAGATCTCGTAGACATTACACTTTACTTTTACCAAACCAACTTGCATCAAATCATTCATAAAGTCCGTTCCTTGGACCCAAATATGGACAGAGATTAGACAATTCTTGTAATGATCCAGTCCCTATTAATTTTGGAATGGGAATAGTCATGTGCAGTTCTAACAGGCCCCCCCTTCTCTTTAAAAAGGGGTTAGTTTTTTGCTTACTGGTGAATGCTGACGGGGCTGCCCAGGAACAATTTTCAGGCCAGGGTGCCCGACCCTAACTTCGGAGTTCTTGCAATGGGAGAGAAATAAACAGCGTCTGTTTATTTACAAAGTACACACCAAAGAGTTACGTAGTAAATGGATATTAGTAAGAACATTACTTTTACTTATTTCCGGTCAATGTGGACGTTTAATACTGATTTTTTATTGCACTGAACTAGACGAGTTCTTGAGCTGAACAGTTTTGTACTACTTACGAAGAATAAAATCGAGATATATTACAAAATGTTATAGCTAGAACCCATTACGTAATTTTGATTCTAGAAAATGTCTAAAATTTTAGACTTCAGCTTAATAAATTGAAACTTAGAGAATTTTAATTGGTGTCGAACGACTTTGGAGCAGATACATTGTAAACTTGATATATTCGAAATTTCCAATGGGAGATTGTGTCCATATACCCCCCCCCCGATAAACGTCTTTAAAATTTGGAGAATCATTGATTTATTTTGTTACATTTCACGAAAAAAAAAAAAAAAAAAAAAAAAAAATCAAAGTTTTCAGAGTTTTCATTATGGGCTTCCATCCCTTTGCATAAAACCAAATGAATTAAAATGTGGTCCGTATTTGGACCCGTTATACTTAGCTAGTGTCGTTTAAAATTCATAATGATCAGATACTTTGATAATATTTTATAAAAGATATTTTTTATATATTTATAAGATGCGAATTAAACAACATTAGGAAACCGTTAAAAACAGACAAGAAGAAACTGGTTAAAAAGTGAAGTTTCCGTCTTTTCTAAAGACAATAAGCGATCTTATGTGGCAAAGAGATAAAGTCTAATGTCGGTTTTGTTGTATAACATATCAACTTCTGGTTATTAAATACCGCATCCAGTAATTTTAGAATCAAAAGCTTAATATATTCAAATGTTTATTCATGGTATTTGGTTGTTTTCTTGAGGAAAATTATTTTTGTTTTAAACTTTACATAATAGGATTAGGTTTAACAAAGAGAAAGGACAAAAAAACAATAGACTTCGTGGCTTAGTGGGGGATGCCCTTTTCTCTACCCTGCAACCTCTCTCCCCACAGAAGAGACGTTGCGAGCCTATCCTTGTTTTATCGTTATTTCCATGGGAGGTGCTCGTCTAAACTCCAATCTCTGCCCCCCCCCTCGTCAATCTTTCACGAAAAACACCCGTCTAGCCGAATCCACTATGAAAAATTTCCCCCATTCTTTATCTGTGCCTAAATCAAAACGTGGATTCCATGAACAAAGCTTCTTTCTTAGAACTTCACGCCTGTGGGACTGTTCCGTCTGCCTGCTTCTCACCGGACTACAACTTGGATGTCTTCAAATCCAATGTTAACAAATTCCTAATGAACCGTTCCCTTAAGTAAACAGTTCATCAAATCTCCACACAAACGTAATGTACTTGCAATAACCCTTATCCCTGATTGGCTTCCGGGCCTTGATAAGTGGTGATCACTGTAAAAAAAAAATCAATTAGCCGGTATCTTCAAACAGCCTGATCTGGTAGCAACAGTTTAATGTGGGGTATGGCTTATCTGCCATATTTGAGAGATCTCATCAACAGATTGACGTATTTTCCTTGGTTTAATTATTCACTCGAAAGAAAACTGCTCAAGAATTAAACTAAAATTACCGATCTACATCTTCCTTACAGTAAAGCTATTTTGAAGAAAAAGACTTCTCTTACGATGTTAAATAATTTTAATGATTTATAATTACTATGAAAAATTATATAAAAAAAAAAAAAAAAAAAAAAAAAATCAATATTTGGAGGGGGGGGCAAGGCAACTTAAATTTTCCGGTTCTAATAAACCCAAAAGTTTCGACTTTCCAATTTCAATTAATCGTCCCAACTAAAACATTCGTTTTGTAAACATAGCGAGATTCAATGTGCTCCCAAACTAAAAACAAGATCGGATATTAAGATACGTCTATTCAAACTAAACTACATGTTTAATGATAAAAATTGTATTTCAAACTTTAGCGTAACAAAATTTCATACAGACAGAGCTCCTTTTCTACATTCGTGAACGCATTAATAGTAGTACTTAATTTTAAAAACGTAACTGACCCACAAAAATGCTCTTTTAAATTTTAAGCCTAGTAGACAGAGCATTTATGGAGATGGTTGGACGCAAGTAATCCATCTTCCAAAATTATGTTTCATTACCGGAAGTTCTAGGACATTCAGTGTATGAATTGTCGTCCATTAATTGTTGTAAGGCCATTAATTAGATACCAGTTAATTGCACCAAACAAAACAATGCAGCAAGTAAAAGGAAAGGAGTTTAAAGAAAAAGGTGAAATTAGACGCCATTTTTTTTATTTTTTGGGAAGACGAAAAATACTTCCTACAGTTTTTTTATAGGGCATAAATGCACACGAACGGAAATGCATTTACAATCAATAGATTGCTGGAAGAAAAAAAAAAAAAAGAAGCTTTCCTTTGTCGATCGTCAGTAAGCATTGATGGTAACATCGATAAAAAAGTTATGTTTTGGGCGTGGCTTCTTGGTTGACCTATTTACAAAGGGACTATGGCGACGCATCAAATGTGTTGCGCATTCACTTATTTGCTTTAAATCGATGATTAGCAAAAAGATTTTTCTTAAATTAACTTTCCTCTGAACAACATTAAGCAATAACACATCTATAACATCTGTCATTAGAAAATGCGTTTTGAAAATGGACAGAAACAATTGTATTAGTAAATATATTTTAAAATAGAATTCGAAACGCTTAAATATTTTGAGTTTTATTAATGCATACACTAGTAAACAATCTTTTGTAAAAATTTAAAAGAATTATATATATATATATATATATATATATATATTAGCAGGCCGTTCGACGTTGTCCGGTTGTACAATACGCTTAAATGATATTTTAATTCATGCAGATTACGTATTATAGAGATAATTAATCGAATATTACATAATTGCATCAAAAGTTAAATGACAGATTACAGTCGTGATTATTTCTTGAGAAAAGTATAAATTTTCTAAACTACTCGGGTAATACCAAATACTAAAGAAATTATTGTAATGCGCGGGACTTGGATTAAGCTTACATTTTTTCAGTCTGTAATATTCTTTGCTTATTCCAACTTTGTTTAAATCTAAAGAAATTTAACTTGCATATATTTTCCTTCAACAGCCCTTACAGCCGTTCCTTTCAACTTTCAAACCTACACATAAGTATAAAAGAACATTTTCAGCGCAACATTAGATTAAAATAGACACATTTTTAAATGCGTTTCTTGATTATTTATGAAAAATGTTTGATGTACGAACGAGGACGCTTCGTTAAATTATTGAGTGAATAACTAGCCGAACAAAAGCTTCAAACTAGTAGTCACTTTCTGATGTCAATTTCACGACAGAATGGCTGAATATTTAACCTTTTCAAAAATTGTATAGTTATTTATCTCCCTCCAAGAGCTGGACGATATGACACAAGGGTCCGAAAGTGGGATTTTAAAGTCAATAAATGGTTCGGAATGCATGTTATTTGTTGTGTTACTATTCTGTATGCGTTTTGATTTGCCAAAACATTAAGCAAAACTAAAAAAAAAAAAGAAAACTATTCTTGATTATATTCTCTTGACTCGTGTGAAACTTACAAAATAAAAAAGGTTCTGAAAACCTAAAATGCAAAAGTGCCTTTATTCCCAAATGCGAACTTTATTTAGTCGATTCGAAAAACAGTTTATTTGCTTGCATCAACATTTTATACTAAGCAGGTGTGTACACATAGAATGCTTTAGCACTAATTCGTTGTTAACCCTTAATAGGAAAAACGTCGAATAGCGACGCTAGTAGATAATACAGAGATTAGTAATATTTTTAGTCAAGTTATATTAAGAAATCTAAAGGTTTCCAAAATTAGGGTTATCTTCTCACGTTTCATGTCGGGTTGGTTGCAATAGCAAATGTATTGATGCATAAATTGAGGTGGAGACGAAAATACATTTTTCAAAGTTGCAGATCAGATGACTGTTGCGAGATGAGAGTTATAGAGTAAGTAGAAAAGAAAAAAAACGTTTTTTTTTCTTTATCACGAATCTTAAATTGTTTTTATATATAAAAAGAACAGTTTTTTTTTTATCAAAGTAAAAGTTTCGGGTGTTTGAGATGGGATTGATAATTTGGATAATTCAGACCATTTTCTTGGGTGTTATTCTCGGCGTGTTGGCCGATGAAACCTCCGATCTTCGAGTACGTCTATTCGAATTCAGGAATCCTAACGGAATTCCGAATTATTTAACCCACAAGTCAGATTTAAATATAGAGATAAGAATGTGTCTTCTGACCGAAAAATGATGATGTATGCGACTCCATGAAAGTGAAAGTAGCGTCAATATAGAATGCAATTGGTTTGAGCGATTCATGATTTTAAAAATATAGACGATCTGCGATACGTCCGGTCAACGTTAATACAAGGTTAATGTAAACACAGTGTTCTTAACCGATTGTGAAGCTATAATGAAGATTTCATCTCATTTGTGCTTCAGCATCAAATATGAACTGATGCGGCCAATTTCTTTGTTTACGTTATTCTCGGCGATAATGTTATTACCCGGTCTATTCCCCCTTCTCACAACTTGGTTGCCTACATCCCATTATCTAAAACATTCCACGTGAAAACAACCAAACAAGCATTTCCGGTGATTTGAATGTGTACTAGAGAGAAAACTCGATTTTCACAATGCTTATAACATCAAATTACTTTGATTTTACTGCCACCTCTTCTGTTTCGTATCTAAAAATAGGCGGAAGAAGCTGAAATGTTAAAGGCCGAATTAACGTTTACATTTAATTGAATTCGGATATATGTATTTGAAGTTTTAAAAAGGTTTTGTTCTCATGAGCCATTTAGGTAAGGAGAAGGCACGTAGATAGTAACACACTAGAAACTATCTTTTTTTTCGGAGAATATTAGATACACGATTTAAGTTTTATAAAAAGAATATATTTAAAGTTTAAAGACGGTTATCCATTCATAAGGCTTTGAACATTTTCATCGTCCTTCACTTTAAATTTTACATATGAATACTCTTAAACTTTATGTAAATATTCTAACACTATAGTGAACACACAAATATCACATGCATTGATATATATATATATATATATATATATATATATATATATATATATATATATATATATATTGGAGCCATATGTATATAAATTGGTAGGTATGTGAATATATTTTATCGAAGAGAATTCAATTTTAAACTAATGAACAGTGTTACTGGTTGCAATGGTCTGAAACGTAGGCTATATTTAGTTTAGTTTTAATAAAAGGCAAAATAGAAGCCCTTCGTACAAATTCAAACACCGACTTTTGTGAAATTATAACAATTTTGAGAATAAGACATCAAAGAAAGTTAACTTAGTTGAACATTCAGTGTGTGGAATGTTCAAAGAATTATAAGATATACATTAATTAGAGAGTATATATATATATATATATATATATATATATGAGAAAATAATTATAATACATATCCTATAATTATCCTGAGATATATCTATACTTCTATGAATTTTATTTTTTTAATAATGTTATTCATATTAAAAACTTTTCTATTTATTCTAAATATACAACATTGTTTTATATGGGCCGTGGAATTGCATTCATGTCTTCATAGCTCAGTCATTAACGTATATCGTAAGCTGAAAGTTTTGGTTTCGATTCTCGGTGGTGGCACACAAGTCATTTTATTTTTTTACTCTTTAAATCAATACTATATATTGGGTCCAATATAATATGATAAATTCTAAATCTGTATTAATCAAAATATCGTTTTTTATTTCTTGCAATGCTGGGCGGCCTACTACTATCCTATAATATAGAACATAATATGGGTACAACCTCCAGTTTAAATATTCATGTTTATTTGGAATTTGGAAGAGAATTTATTAAAAAAAAAAAAAAAAAAAAAAAAAAAAAAAAAAAAAGACTTTAATCAGTGGTGAAATTTCCCACACTCGACCGTCTGGAATAAGAAATTCTTTAAAAGAAAATTATGAACTTATAGGAAATTGTTTTGTCGGCTTATTTCTGATAGCGAACCCACATTCTGAACAGTATAAGGCATTGCTTTGAATATTTTTTTCTTTCTTGCCTCATAAATAACAGCCAACTGATGGTGTGTGTGTGTGTGTGTGCGTGCGCGCGCGCGATTGTAGCTTTATAAACTCTTATGTGCATTTAATTCACTCCAGCAACGTTTTACGGTTCAGTAAGTATTTCATGTAAAGTTGAATGTCGTTTTGTTATTAATACATCAACTGTGACCGTGACTTTTCAGCTAAGTGGACATTAAAAACAAGATGGTGTCGAAATTGTACATTTGGTTTTATTCTTTATCTCCTTGTAAAATTGCTAATGTACAATTATGAAGAGATCACGCTTTAATTTATGAAGAGAGGGAAGCGCAAGAGTGACAGCCATTTATGTCTGCATCAATAATTGCTATTCCTTAAGAGGATGCTTGTGCGATTACTTTATAGTAATATAAAGGTCGCACAAATGTTAAAAAAAAAATCATAAAATGAACAACCTTCGTATCTTATTCAATTAATAATTCAGTGACGTCACAAATATAAAGCTTGCAGAAAATGTTGGCGGTAATAACCAGTCAATGTTTTTCTTTTGTTTTTTATTGTGGACATCTTACAAGCCATTCAACCTTTGTACTAAATTAAATTACCTCTTGCATACTTATAGCTGATATAATATATACAGAGTGTTCTAATAAAATGTATACACTTTAAATTATCTCAACTTGCTACATGAATACGCTATGCCACGTTCTCAAGAGAGGTTTAGGAATAAGAATGGCACTTCAAGCAGGATAGAGCACTTCCTCACTATCATCATAACGCAAGAGCATATATTGATAGTCACCTGCGAAACACAAGACGAAGAGGAAGTATCGAGTACTGTCCATGTTCACCGAATTTGAGCCCCCCTGAATTTTTCCATTTTTTGGGGGCGATGTGGAGGGCATGTTAAACACAGGATTCACACAAAACGAGCTACAATGAACGAGTGTAAAGCAACTATTGAAAGAAGATGTGTTAATATACCAATTGAACCGATTAGGGACGTTTTCGATCCTATCAATGAGTGTTGTCAGCAGTTCATGGACCACAATGCCCAATAATTTGAACACTTTCGATAATTAGCTGGTTTCTATATTTGTTCACAGTATTTTGATGTATGAAACTTTTCATTGCAATAAATGTTGGTTTTATGGTCATTTAAAGAGTGTATACATCTTATTGGGACACCCTGTGTATACGGCATCAAGGTCACCTTCAATCTTTTGGAGACTTTGGCATCGGACAGACACTTGGCGCCCCACATGTGATAGCGGGATGGCTTTCAACAACGAGCATGAACGAGCAGCTACAGAGTGACGTATACTGAGACACAGACGAGCGGCGGTCACTCACCATCAAAACCCAAATCCTTCTTTGCTCTATCTGTGCAAAGCAGTGTAGATCACGCATCGGGCTTCAGTCATCAACGGAGTCACAGAGTAAAAAAAAAAAAATGAAGACGTCATCCAATTGGATGGACTTACCATAACAAACTAACACACATTATATATGAGGGTTGCGACGTCTTGTCAGCCGGGTGTTACTCTTCCAGTCACTGAGCGTCCATATGCCCGAAGAAGACTTCAGTCCTGCCAACGACTTGCATACCCTCAGACATGTCACCGATAACGGTCATTGGTTTGGATAAAACCAACAACAATGGAAATTTTATCGTCGGGGACTTTCACGTGATTAACAAGACCTACTCTGGACAACAAAGCCAAGTCATACACCTCACAGATCCATAGGACTCCATGATTGGGCGCCAAATTTTAGTACTCCCTACATGATCTCGTGAGCTTCGCTCGGTCTATCTTGGCTACCTGAAAGTGTTCTGCGCGCCTGTATATCAGTTCCCGCCACTGCTTGCGACTAGACGCTAGGGACTCCCAACTGTCAACGGTGACATGAAAGTTTACAAAACTCTTTGTGATTCCACCCCGAATTATTTTTTGGGCTTGTGCCGGATTCTTTTGCCAAGATGCTCACATAAGATAACTGTTTTGGGAGTCAATAGCCATCAGGCCGGACAAGATGACCCGCCCAACGCATTTGGTTCTTTACAACAGTGGTAGTAATGCTGACTGTTTTTGTCCTATTCAGTACACATGTATACGGGAAGAAACTGTCCCATTTTAACCAAAGAATGTGTTTGATTAAGACAGTGTTGATGAAACCTCTCGAGCTGTTTCACATGTGACCGGTACAGGGCCCATGTTTCAGAGGCATAGAGTAGGGATGGCATTACACATGTGTAATATATTGACATTTTAGTTGTCAGAGTTAAATCACCATCAGACCAGACTATCCTGTAACCTTCCAAATGCGTCTGATGCCTTGCTGATTCTCTGTCTCATTTCCACACCAAGAGTGCCATCATTTGATACAGTACTACAACGGTAGACAAAACGTTTTACGGCTTCAAAACACTTTCCATAGACGATGATATCAGGTTCCACATACAAGTCACCGGGAGCGGGAGCGTACATGACCTTAGTCTTAATTCTACCTGCCTGTCCGAAGTATTCGTGAAGAGATCCACCACCAACTGCATATCTACCGAGGAGTGTGTCACCAGGTCAGCATCATCAGCATACAACGGCTCTCTAACAAATACACCATGAACAAGTGTTTTAGCTTGACACCTAAAGTTAAACACAGTTCCTGTCGTTTGGAATTTAATATAAACACCTACACCACAGAAACCATACCAGAGCACAGCAGTCAGAGTGAAAACAATGTTGGTGTTGGTATATCACGCTGTACACCTGATTTTATGGAAAAGTTAAGCAACTTCGCTAGAAACAAATGCTATTTACATGTAATTTATGACATGTAGAAGTCATAAATATTATTCTCGCTTTCTCATAGATTACGAATTTTTGTGTTTATGTAGAACAGAAACATTTAATATTTCAATTTATGTCCAAACACGGCCTTGAGCTAAATTTCAACCGTCGTGCCAATAAATACTGTGAGAGTTTTTATAGTTTCTCGTATTTTAATTGGTCTATGTTGCTTTCTTCTTAGGACCAGTGTCGATTATGTTATCTGGCAGTCTTTCATTCAACATGGTGGATGGACACCCATGGAAGGAGGAAGACAAAATGTTCGTTAAACATCTCATAACATTGAATCCTATGAATTGTCCCTGGCTATTTTAAGACACAAAGTTTTAAAATCCCTACATGTGACGATGCATTAATTTTGAATCGAAACTTTTCTAACTTCAAATTTTTCTGCTTCACATGTCATCCATCTTTAAGTAACCTTACTTGTTGAGCAAATATTATATGCAGAACTTCAACAGCAGACTAGAATAACAATACTGTCAAATACACAGCGCTCAAAATATAGTGTACATTTACACAATATTCGTTAAAAGTACAGAATAGTTACCAGCCGTGAACTCTTCAGCACAAAAACGTATCATTTAAAGTAAACAATAGAATTGCATTCTCTACCGACCGGAATACTTTTACGATAGGCACTAAGTTTGTTATTCTTGTTTTCAAAATTTTTCTTTCGAAGAAAGTTCTATACGACATGCGGACACCAAAATGACAACCAAGATGATTAACTGCAGATGATGAGAAATCCTTATCAACTGGAGCAAATTTTATCTCTGCCAATTTAAATGTCTGCTTGTAGATGTAGGCATTTTCCCGCATTAAAACCGGCATTCGTTTCTAATTTTTCTTTGTGCAGAGAAAAAAATTGCTATTTCTGGATTTATTTTTACATAGGCGTCACCACTTATCAAGGCCAAGAGACCACTCAAGGATAAGGGTTAAAGAGTGTAGAGTAGTCAAAAGAACAATATAATAATCGATAGTAATGGAAGTTCGGTAAATTTGTTAACTTAAGTGGAACGGCTCATCAGAAACTTGTTCACGTTGGACTTGAAGACAACCATATTATAGAAAGCTGGAAAGCAGGTAAACGGAAGACAATTCCACAGGCGTGCAGTTCTAAGAAAGAAGCTTTGACCATGGAATCTATGTTTAGGTTTAGGCACATATAAAGAGTGGGGAAAATTATTGATAATGTTTTCAGCTAGTCTAGTGTTTCTTGTGAAAGTTTGGCGAGGGGGACCATAGATTGAAGCTCAGTTGAACACTTTCCATGAAAATAACGATAACGCAGAGACAAACTCGCAACATCTCTTCTGTGAGATAGAGGTTGCAGCGAAGAGAAAAGGACATCTCCCACCAGGCCACGAAGTCTATTTTGAAGCCTATCAAGGCAGGACAAGTCTTTTCTAGCAGCTCCTGCCCATATGTGGCAACAGTATTCCATCCTTGGACGTATCTGGCTCTTATATAGAGAAATGCATCAGCAATGAGATATCTACTGGATCGATAGAAGGATCCGACCATTTTTCCAGCGGCCTTGGCAACAAATTTGATGTACGTGTCCCATTTAAGATCAGGAGTAAAGGTCAAAACCAGAAGCCTGTCAAAACTTGAGGCCTCCCCAAGACGAAAGCCATTCATTTTAATTGATGCCAGATGGGGATCAGAAAGTTGATGATGTAAAGAGAGAAGCTTGGTTTTAGATGCATTAAAAGTAACCAGCCACTCCTTTCCCCAGTGTACAACGTGATCAAGATCAGAGGAGAGAGAATCGGAGAGAACTTGGTCGTTTACTGTCTTAGATGTGCTACCATAGATGGTAGTGTCGTCAGCAAAAATGTCTACGAATGATGTAAGGATGTGATTTGGAAGATCATTAATGTAGATCAGGAAAAGAGTTGGGCCCAGGATGGACCCCTGACGGACTCCAGCATTTATACTGTGAGCTTCTGATTTTTGCCCATCAACTACTACTCTTAAGAACCTATCAGAGAGAAATGATTTAATAATTGAGAAGACATTTCCAGCTATACCATAGCTGGAGATTTTGTGAAGTAAACCTTCATGCCATACCCTATCAAAGGCCTTTGATATGTCAAGAGCAATTGCCCTAGAAAGGTTGCCTCTGTCGAGAGATTCGCTAATCCTATGAGATATAACTGTAAGCACATCTACTGTAGATCTAGCAGAACGGAAACCATATTGTGTGTCACTAAGAAGGTTATTTTTGCTGAGATGGTTGATTACTTCTCTATTTAACAGATTTCAGCAACTTACTCATGACGCACAGGAGACTTATTGGCCTGTACTGAGAGGGGGATTAAATAAAAGGTTAGTTCTAAATTCTATGTAGGTTTCAGAGTTCGACAAAAACGCTTGAAATAGTTCTGAGGCTACACCGACTGATGCATTGTAAAATAATCAAGATGAGAACAATAGTCCCAATAATCCATATTATACGAATTACCAATCCTCATCTAAAAAGTTCAGAAACATCTTAACCTATTTAACACATGAAAGGCGACAAAACCAGTTTCGTTTAATGTTCAATTGTTTTGAAAATAAAGTTAATTAAAATCAAATCGACTTGAACGTATTGTCCGAATTCATATTTTTCCTGCAGAAAAAACAAAACAAAACAAAAAACAAAACAAAAAACAAAACAAAAAACAAAACAAAAAACAAAACAAAAAACAAAACCGTTGCAATCAATAACATCACAAAATCAAAAGAAATGTTGAAACTGGTGTGTGAAGAACCCCTCGGAGCACGCAAGAATCAATAGACATAGAAATATAAAGAGTCGGAACAGCAGTTACAACAACTCAAATAAAATTTGGTCATTTTCCATGGCCAATCAATAGTTTCATCTTCTCGGGCTTGTTCAACCAGTAGATGAATTCATCGAACAATGGAAACGCTCTCCAGTGTTGTTTATTTGTTCCGGGAGTAAATCAAGCAAGACTGAGTAGCCAGGAAAGGAGAAGGGGACTTATATAATAAAATTGACAGGTAGCATCCCTGTGGCAAATTACATTCAAACGTAACTTCAGAAAATGTAGGTATAATTTTCAACAGTTTTATTTTATGTAATTGCTACACGATTCTATAATTAAACTTCACAAAAATCCAATTATAAAGGGAAAATTATTTTGCACCATATCTATTTCATCGTATTAAGAGAAATAAACTCTAAAGTACTTATTGGATTTTAATTTCAGCATTTCGTAAGACATCGATTTTATTTCAAAACCAACATTAAAATAAAATTCATTATAAGAGAGATCCGACAGATCGTTTGAATGTCCCAACGCATTTTCCAAGTTATTATTCGAGGCAACAAACGCCATATTTGTTATGACGTCACCCCAGATAAAGAAATAAAGACACTTTGGCATCTTGTAAATAGGATTTTTATTTTTCGGATTTTTTCTGAAAGAAAAAAAAAGTTATGATTATCTTACCAAAAAATGTTAATATTTTTTGTTTTACATGTAATTAGGGAAATAGTCAAAAATAGGTTGGCTGTCAATAAGCGAAACGAAACAATCAAGACTCCCGTTTAGTAACTCGAGGTAGATATGATGCAACTAAAATACATGAATAATCATGTTGGTTTTACGACAAACTTTTCGCCTTTACGTTGAATAGATCCATTTTGGTAAACGATTTACGCTTCAAAATCTGAATATTCATTAAATATTTATTCCTAGATTTTGCTTGACAAGTTATTAAGAATGTAAATTTATGTGTTTACCACTGGAAATAGAAAACTTCTATATACCGTATAGTTGTGGCCATGTCAGGTTTTACCACTTCCGATCAGAATGGCGCTAGTAATGTTTACATCGAATTTCGAAATGTGATACTTCTCACTAGATTTAGTTTAAGGACATACTCAGGACAGCATCCTTAAAAACTTGCGGAATTTTCTTTCTAATGCGCTCTAAAAAGGTTATACAATAAGCTATTGTATATATTTATAAAATTAAAATAGTAACATTAAAAATAAACTCTTATTTTGTTCAAATCTTCTTTAGTAATTTAAATGTTTTATCATTACGTAATTAAGGCTCTATTTTTTTTCATCTAAATGCCGTTTGTAATTACTTGGCGTTGGACGGGGATTTACTTTCATTTATAATTTCTTTTAATAAAATAAATGTTTTGCTCTGAAATTTATAACGACTAAGAACATACAATCCACAATAATAAACCAGAAAAACGTCCTGATTATTTGACGAATGCAGAGAAAATGGTTACGTTGTGTCAGTCTTAAGTGTAAAGAGAAAGGCAATCAAAGAAAAGTTTCGTTTAAAATTTTTTTGTATTTCAAGTTTTAATTTTAGTAGAACCTCAGATTAGAAATCCTACACCCCACATTAAACATCGACTAAAAGAGTAAAATTAAAACTTTTATTAATAAAGTATATTAAACTAAATATTACGCATATTCCCTTATAAAATTAGCAGATCGATTTTATTGAATTTAAGTAATGGCACAACTAGACAATATAAAAAATAATGGCACACGGGAAAAGAATGGCACACGTAAAAAACATGAAAATCTCAATGAGATTATCAACATTTTAGGAGATTACGTGTGAACACATTGAAAAGAAAAAAAAAACATTGTATTTCTTTACGAAAAATTCAAATATCATTTTGTTTACTAACGATGAACTAATGCAAATCGGCTTTGTTTTAAAAGAGAAATTTTTAGTTTCAGAATTTCTAATCACTTATAAAGAAAACACTCGATAAAGAAAATTTTAAAATATTTGCTTTTAATATACGGCTTCCCCAGTGTATTTTTACGTTTGCAAAAAATGTATGTAGACATTACAAGTTTTTATAGTAATTTGATTTTTTTTTTCAAAAACGCAACAATCTATGATTAAACATTTCTAGATTATTAAAAATATGAATCTGTAATTATTTCGAGTCTGGAGAAAAATTATAATGGTTCAATTAGTAATTCATACTTTGTTTTAAAAACGTGCATTTGTTTAACATTCAATACAGAAATCAATCTTTTTGAGAAGGATGGATTTATAGCCTACTTAGTATCTTATCTGAAAATTCTATAGAAAGTTTTCCACGTATGCTTTTGTGTAAACACATTTGTATTGTATTTTTGAGATCATAACAAAATACTGGCAGAAAACTACAAATTACCTTAGTAGTTTCTGCCCGCCATTTGGTTGGACATTTAGAAGCACGTATTGTTGTAGTGAGTTTTCCAATAGGTAATGACCACACACACTTAACACTTAGGTGCATTGGATATAACCCTAATGCAGATTCCAGTCAAAGAACAAAATGCAAAAAGGCGAATTAGACTAAAACTCCGTTCACAGAGTTGAGAGGAACAGCTAATAAGTAAATTAACTAGACGCAACCGAATTCTTATTCGTTAATATGCATATTAACGTGCGCTAGTGTATAATGTTTTTAAAAGAAAGCTATTATAAAATACATTTCTTTTATTACAAAAAAGAAATTTATGCTTATGAAAAATGGGAACCACAATAACTCGTTTATTCAATATGTAAAATATAAAACGGACACTGAAAATAAAAAAAAAGACATAAAAAGACAAAGCATAAAATAAATGTTCACAAAATGAACAGTAACCTTAGACATATTGAACTTTTTTTAAAAAAAATCATTTTGGCCATTAAATGCTCAACTGCTTTGGCGCGAAAATAAATTAATCGTTGATTTGTATAAAAACATGGACATTCGCGATGAAATCGATAAAAGATCACTGCACTTTTACTAACAAATCAGTTAAATTATGAGGGGAGGTGCCGTCCTCTTTTTAGTCTGATCAGCATAATGGCATAAGAACAATTGCACTCAAAGAGCACAAGACTCCGCCATAGGAAAACAATCCCTCAGCTGATTTGAGGAGGCAAGTATCGCATGTTTTCTCCAAATGGCCACATTTCAGATGTGTATTCCCATCTCTAGGAAAAGATGTCGTCCATCAGTCAGTGGCGTTTAAGTTTGAAATTGCCTTTTAAATTAAACTCACGGATGAAATTGACAACTTACAATACCCCGTCTTGTTAGACGCATATGTATATTTATTCATTTAATAACCTATACGCATTCTGTAACCTGTATAGAAATGTACGTATACATAGCTACACACGTTGCGATCTATTTAATGTCCTTGTTTATATTGGCATTAACGGTTAATGCATATATACACCATTGTTCAAATGAACGTGTACGTCCTTGTTACATAACTACAGTCACATACGTTAAGTTTTAATTGTAAAAATCGCACCGAAGTGAAGGTGGTGTAAGGCACTGGAATGAACTGTAACGTTGAGTACAATGCTCAAATATTGCGTCACTGTCCCGTGGGGAGGCATAGTAAATAGGTACATTAGGATATTTAAGAAATATGGGAATTAATATATCCTCTTCAGAGAAAAAGTACCTGCAGGCACGACTATCGGACCTTTTTAAAGCAATTAGTGAAGAATAACACCTACGATCAAATATAAGTTCCCGTTACGTGGCGAATATACTGTTCAGGACTTTGTTTTCCTTGTTGCATATCATTTACAATGACGACTATTGTTCGCCTTTTTTGATTCATCGGGTAAATGTGTTATTTCGACTATTTTCCCGACTAACTGCTATCTACACAATGAAGGGCGAGGTTTTCATACAAAAATACTTTATTCATCTATACTGTGGATAGTTATTTCTTTAACGAAGACTTGCTTCCGAACTATTCTGAAGATTCGCAACTTTTATATATTGGGACTCTACGCTAGTAAGAGATTATGCTAATTGCTATGATTTTGGTGAGGGTCACATTCATACATGTCAGGATAAATAGGCGGACGAACCTATACACAGCTGCCGATAGCGTGATTGAAGCGGAGGTCAAAGGTTAGCTCCTTAGATAAAACGTTAGAAACGAGAAAGTGTTGACGTCACGCCCTCGAGGAGAGAAACAAAAGGATTTTTTAAAATTATGGGTCAGTAAACTAGACAGGCGATATGCATCTGACAATGTAGAGAATCTAAGCGAGTAATTTGTCCGTCTGTGTCTCTCAATGACCATACTTAAACTAAGTTAAGAAAACCGAGTAAGTAAATAATTAGTTAGTCATAGTGGCGTCTCTGCCAATAACATAAACATTTGGAAGTCCAGCAAGTCTTGTGTTTAGTATGAATAGATTTGTCTTAAGAAACAGACAGTCAACAATCACGAGATGATCACAGCCAACATGAAAAATGACGATCAGAAAAAATGAAAACCAGCACCCGCGCATGCATAAAGACATTGTATTGTAATTCACTAGCGAGAGAACGTGCTAAAGTGTGCACTTGACATAAACGACGATGCGCTTCCTCCTTGATTTAACGTTTAAAATGTTATAGACCGTTCTAAATGCACCTATCGACTGAAATATTGCAGTACAGAATTATTTTTTAAGTTTTCCAGCGTAGCTGAAATAAAACTTCAAATTATTCCGTATATCATTATCATGGAACCAATCAGTAATCAAAATTGTGGGTGTGCACATAAGTAAAATGAAAAATAAAACTAAGTTTTGCCAAAGATTAATATTGACTTGTTAATTTCTAATGAAAAAATGGCGGCTTTAGAGGGAAACCACAAGTGTATTTCGATTTTTAATTCAATAAAAAATTTAAAATTTTATTAGCACTTTGTTTACATTTAAAAACTTGATTGAGAGCAAAGTGTAATATCTGTTCTGATACTACAGTTTTGTCTGATTGGTACAGTTTTCTAGACAACGGCCGTTTTTATTTTTGTCTTATGATCGTTGATGGGAACAGGATCCCTCTTCACACTAAAAATCGTTCTCGTGGGGAGACTAGTAAATAGGGTCTCGTAACGAATATGTATCTACTTAAAAGATTTGTCCTCCCCAATGGTTGAAACACTTGAAGTCAAGTCATATCTGACAATCTGACAATTCGAATTGACCTCATAATCAAGTGACTTGCAAAAAAACTGCATGATTACAGGAACAACTTAATCGAACACACATTGGGATCAGCTGTTACACGATTAAAATCATTTCTATTTTGTCGTTTGTGATTTGATCCCGAGATCTCAGCAGCAATCACATGTGCAGTTGCCTATTAATGTTAGTTCTGGAAAAAAAGCGGGAAGAAAGCAGCCAACAGAGAAAGAGTTTCACACGCCTGCAGTTATTGGACATCAGCTACTGGAATAGGAAGCTGTATTACAATGGAGGTATCAAAACAGCGAATTTATGGAGACTACTAGAGCAACCTGTCAAACGAGCTGGAACAAAGAAAGCAGAGAATAGATCAGACAATCGAGATTTGATATTTGTTTGAAACAAAAAATACTATTAGTATCTTTTATGACTCAAGTCGTTTATTATTCTATTAAAGATTAATATCATTTTTCAATGCTAAAATTTAGGGAGACTGTATTATATATCTCATTCTTTTTATGATATTATCCTCCAAGACTTTACCGCCTTAGAGTTATAAGACAGTACAAGACATGTTTGTTCCGTCATATATACTAGCAAAACTATTTCTCAACTAAAATGTTTTTGCTTTCCTCTAATATACAAGAACTATTTTCATTCCTGGGCAAAACCAGGTGCATTTGCAAATAATCAATAAACATCAATAAAACAGTCAACGCTTTGTTCTTATAATTGTAACAAATTGCAAAATCAACTTTTTAAATAGAAGAGATAGTTTTATAAGTTGAATTTCGACATGAAATGATGACATGTTTGAACATTTGATTGGTTTGCCAATAATCAATAGCAATAACAAAATGCTATCTGATCAATAAGAGTGACAGTTGTGAGTCATTCAATGTGGACACACAATAAGAATGTACATGAAACACGGCATCCTTCAACACAGGCAGATTCGCTTTTTTTATTTACATCGTGCAATTTAGCAGATGTTACAAAAAATATCCACATTGAAAAAACGTAAATAAATCCACAGCTTCCGAGGTCGTTGAAAAACAAAATTTATAAAACGCATAGAAAAATACAGGAGCTCACCAAAACAATGCACTCAATGTTAAAGTGTCCATCACGAAGCATGACAGACAGTTTAGTATCATGCTAAATGCTATTTAACCAGTAAATGCAACTATGACGAGGACTACCACTTCGGATGAGTGGACCAAGAAGTAATGATAACTGAAGTGGAGCAACTCACCAATGCTGCAACCTTTGCGGCTTCTGTACCGGATGTGCGTTAATGTTATATTCATCATTTACGAATCATCACTAATATAAATTGTACAAGTGTTAGTTTTTATGCAGACACTTGCGAAATTCACAGAAAACTTTAAAATTGCTTTTAGTAATGTAGTGGCATAGACATTTCTATTCCTTTATTAGCTGTACGTACCCGGCGTTTCCAGGTAAAAAAAAAGCATTGCCGGACGGACAGTTTAATCACATAATTTAAGATACACAAAATATTGTAAATTGTTACGATTCTCCTAAAAGTTTACCATATTTTGGAAATATAAAACAGCCATCTTCATCTATGAAATTCCAACAATTCGCAAGGGGAATTAACTCATAGGTAAAATGAAACTTACTTCCATTTTTAAACGCAGTAAGTTTTAGTTATATTTACAAAAAATTAAATGTAAATTAAAAATAAATTAAGTAAATAAACTTTATGCAATATTTCTAAATAGAATACTTAAAACACTTCTATTACTAATTTCCATTAAACATTTAAAGCTAATTATTAAAACAGATTTTCTTGAATGTGATATGCAAAGATAACCTCTCGAATGTTGAGTGCTTTTAAATAAATAGTATATATAAAAGTCAGGCAAGAATAAAAATAAAAATTTCAAGCATTAAAATCCATTTGTGAAACAATGTACCTATATATATTATACTAGCATGAATGCCCAGCGTTACCTGGGTTGACATGAAGTTCCGTTTGAAACACACCTGTACACTAATCATTTTCATCATGGGCAACGTGGATACCCCCACAAAAAAAAATAATAAAAAGAACGGATGAAAATATGTAAATGTAATCACACAAAAAAGAAGCATGTGATATTTTGGCAGAAGGGCTACAAAGAGAAGAAACTATTTTCCGGATATTAAGCACTGGAAAGTACCCCCCCCCCCAATAATTAAAAATAAATCATTACAACTTTTGTTTCAATAAAAATAGCAGAGAATGCCCGTGCGACCCTCCCCCAAAAGAAAAAAAAATCTACCAAAAATTCCAAAAACAAATGAAAATTTTCGTCATTTTATATTTCTAATGTAATCCTCCCCCCCCCCCCAAAAAAAATTGAATTCGTCATATTTTGGGGTTCGTTCTGTTTATAAAATTGTTAGGTGAAAGTACAGAATGGTCCCATAAAAATTAAATTTTTCGTTATTTTATGTTTCAAATGTAATTCCCGCCCCCACAAAAAAAAAAGTATTTGTCATGTTTTGTCCCCCCCCCCGATCACTAAACTTGAAAAATGCTAGAGATGACATGTCTCGTTGAACGCTTCGTGGACAAAAAATGGGGGCTCATTTTACGTTAAATTTATATACAAAAGTGATCCCCACACTAAAATGTTAATTTTCTTTTTCTTCAAAATTTCTTTCATATTTATAAAGATTGTTTAAATGTATTAGGCCCCCCCCCCAAAATTAGGTCTTAATTTTCTCTTTTTAATGGTTAAACGACACTGGGTCGCGTCGTAAAAATTGATCATTTTTAATTTAAGATATTAATAAATTATAAAGAAAATCTGTTTCGCAGGCAATTAAACACTTGCTATGGTATAATTATTATAATAAATCCTGGGCAACACCGATTAAATTTTATAAACAAACAAAAAAAGGAGCAGATAATGTATGGGATGATGGATTTTGCTCACATGGAAAATTGGCCCTGTGCCTGACTAATTCGGCCCTCGTGGGGATGCAAGTAAATAAGGACATTAGTTTTAATCATTTTTCTCTAACAAATAAAAAGGTTACTTAAAAATTAAGAATAAGCGTAAAAAAAATATCCTCCGAATTAAAATAATACAGCTTAGAATATTTCAAAATGAAAATACAGAATATATTTAATAAGGTGCTCCGTTTAAAACAATTTTTCAATTAAACTATCAGTTATTTCCCCTTTGGTTTTCTGGTCTGAAAATGAAACGGTTTCAGATTTTAGATAAAATAAGTTAAATCAAATATAAATTGAAATTTATATAAACTAAATTAAAATGTTTTTTTTAAATTAACACAGATGAAACAAAGCTATCATGTCGAATAAGTAATATAATCGAGCTAATTATTTAAATAGATTTAATTTAATGTGATATGCGAATGGCCGTAATTGAATGTAGATTTGGTTTGAAGAATGCTATATATAGAAATTACGTATAAAATATGTTTCCTTTGACAGAAGTATCCTATCATGGGCGTAATATATTTCTTGACTAGGAGAGGTGTTCACACATATGGCCTTTAAATTTCTTTGATCATTGGGAGTTGTACATACAGACACACACGAACTTATATATATATATATATATATATATATATAAACCAATTTGTGAACAAACAAAAGAATACATTTCCATTATAATACATATATGAGATTCAACAAACAAGCAAGGATTTTTTTTACACAGTGATCACCACTTATCAAGGCCCCGAAGCCACTCAGGGATAAGGGTTATTCCAAGTACATTACGTTAGCGTGGAGAGTTGATGAAGTGTTTACTTAAGGGGGCAGTTCATTAGGAATTTGTTAACGTTTGACTTGAAGACATCCAAGTTGTAGTCCGGTGGGAAGCAGGCAGACGGAACAGAGTTCCACAGGCGTGCAGTTCTAAGAAAGAAGCTTTGTTCATGGAATCCGCGTTTTGATTTAGGCACAGATATAGAGTGGGGGAAAATTTTCACAGTGGATTCAGCTAGACGGGTGTTTTTCGTGAAAGATTGGCGAGGGGGGACCAGAGATTGGAGTTCAGACGAGCACCTGCCATGGAAATGACGATAAAACAAGGATAGGCTCGCAACGTCTCTTCCGTGGGAGAGAGGTTGCAGGGTAGAGAAAAGGGCATCCCCCACTAAGCCACGAAGGATACCCAGAGGGTCTACAGAGTTATTATTATATAGATGACATCCTCAATATTAAGGGCGATTCATACCAAATTTTGTGCATTTTTATCGGGTAGTTCGCGAACCTAAAAGTGAAATAATGCTCATTAATTATAGATTGAAAATCTAGGTTTTAAGTGCAAAATGGGTTAAAATAAATATGAACGACAGGTGTTTGAGTACGAGATGAGGTCTGTATTTCCACGGAGACACAAGTGGTGCTTTACGGATTTCATAAAGATTTTTCGAGTCGCATCAACAACTTAACGACGTCGTTTATCGAACAGACAAAAACAATTTAAAAAGAAAACAGCAAGTGGTTGTATTTATATAAGCAATTACATACTATACGCATCTGACAATCGCCAGTGATATCTGTGTCGAACCAGACGGAATTTGATTTTGACAATCATGAGGAAAGCCAAACCTGCTATCAACATGCAAAGACACGAATTGAACGAAAATACAAACACACGAGAAGTGCTTGCATAATCTTATTTAGATAGAACTAGCCGTGCTATCGTAAAAAAAAAAAAAAAAAAAATGCAGTGTTTAATTTAATTTTTTTTTTATTTATTTAAAATCATTTCGAATTGCGCACTTTGGAAATATTTACTACAGAGTTGTCAACAACTGACATGTTTTAAATTGCGAAATAGAAAAGTTTCTGTGTACAGGCAAACCTCAAACGTGTTGTGCTCCTTAAAATAGCCACAAAAAACTTTATCGCCCTTAATAGAGTCACTATAAGTTATACACAAACCTAAAACAATTTGAAGCCCACTAAAATCGGAAGGCTTTTAGCACCAACTTTAAAAGAACAATCGCAATTGTATTTTTTCAAGCTGCTTAATTGTTTTGTCATCTGAATTACAAAATTAAATTTACAGAAATTCATGTTAAAAATAATCTCCAAGATGTTCTTTTACTGGGATGTTACATTTTTCGAATCCAATAAGATCTCAGGAAATGACCAAATTGTATTATCTTTAATTACAAATTATCTCCCTTGCGTTGTCTTCCTATTTGCTAAATTAATAATATGGGTTTTGAATAAGCAATCATCAAGCGTACTTGTATTTTAAATGACAGTTGGAAGCTTTAGTATTAAAATAAGCGAGAATTACAATTTCCAAGGCAAGATTTTGATCTACATCTTTTAAGTGCTGAAATTCGATTCAGAAAACAAGATATTTAAATATAACTTAATTTTAATATTTTAACCTATCAATGCCTCTAAATGAACGACTAGTTACCTAAAATGTTTTTTTTTAATCATTTGTATTTATTGATTTTAATGCCATTTGACCGTAATTATTAATGTACAATGGTTGTGAATTTATTTTCATTTGTCTGACTGTTGACGTAGTAGGTGCCCAAATTTTATGTCTTAACAGCTTATGTTTAAAACTGAAATAAGAAATAAAAAATGAGACATTAAAATGACGTATGCGAAATGCTTACATATAATTTATGAATACTGGTTTAACTTTCAAAAAGAAAACATAACCATCTTTCTCCAGTGTAAAAATGTGACAATTTTAGTTCTGTCGAAAGAAAGAATTAAAAATTCGCTTAATTTGAGTTTTACAATGTCAAAAGCAAAACTGAAGGTTTTACTGTAGTAGTAATACTACAAACTACCTCACATCAAAGAAGCAAAAAGATGTGCTTTTTCTACAACCAGCGCAGGAAAACCAGGAGAAGACGCAAGAGGTGTGACGTGTTTTATGAAGGACGAGATAAGCCACATGTAGTGGTTAGCGTTGCTGAACATAAATAGCCAAAATTTAAGGGAAACGATTCAGTCTCTAGCTCACGCTTGATGAGTAAATCCCGATCAGCAAAAACGCGCATGCGTATGGACAAAACAACAAAAATAAAAACAGTGATAATAGTAAAAAGCCCCTATCGTAAAAGAGTTCCGGTGATGAGAGACATAATTCTTCAAACTCTACAGAAAACATACTTTTAATCAAATCTGTCAGAATTTCGGGGAAAAGTTAAAAAAATGTTTTTAGTTTTGTAGTAACGTTCTGTATTTGTGTTGAATATTATAAAGTCAATCGAATCATTTAACAGCAAAGAAGCATTGTACGAGACACTTTCTATACAATAAAAAATGCTTTTAATCCTAAAAAACGAGAAAAACATTAAAAAACGAATGATTTTATTAAAATCAATACAAAAGTTAATCGCGTGAAAGTTTAGAAAATAAAGTATGTTAATTTATTGATATGTGATAAAAAACTAAAAATTTGAGCGAGCTAATTAGCAAAAAAAAAACAAAAAAACAAAAATGAAAAAACACGTAAAAGGCTTTTTAGTGGCAATCAAAGTGAGAACACTAAAATGTTTTTCGATACTAAAATGTAATCTTATCGATCTTCTATGGAGAGTAAATCAAAAATACATTTCTATGTGAAAATACAAATGTTATGCGTTCAAACATTTCTTATTCTTTGCAGATTGAAAGAACCGCCGATGCATTTCTGGTTAATAGTCCAAATCTAAAATTTTGCAACGCATCGTGCATTTCATATTGTGACATGCACTTCAGATAGAAGATATTTTATGACCTAATACTAGATTTTCCTCATTTTTTACCGGTTCATTCACTTCAACCTTCCAGGCTAAACATTACGAAATTGATACTTAAGCATATAAAACGTGGCAGCATGAGATGTCAATTTTTATTTATCTCTCAACTGGTTTGTAAAGCTCAGTACTTTCCATTCCGTCCGCGAATAATTAATCGCTTCACAGAAAAATACTAACTTTGCCAATTGCATAAATTTTCAAACCATAATTATTTCAGCTTAACTTTTTACATAGACGCTCAAAGCGATTTTAAACCTCGATTGGCATGAAAGTGAACTTCTGTACAAGCTCCTCTGAGAACATTTATGTTAAAAAATTGTTTAAGTTTTAAGTTGCTTACCATCAAGTGATAAGTTAGTTTTGTCAAGATATACAAAATATTTAGGTCAATGGCTTTAAAAACGTCCGACCGTATTTCAGTAGCCATACATAAGAAATCATAAAATTTGAGAAAGAGAAATAACAGTCTATTATCAATACTGGCATTCATTATGTTATTGTTTGAATTAAGTTAAAAAACGTTACAATAGAATCTTCTGGTAAATTTAAGTTCATGTACATTTGGTTACGCCGAACATTTGCTTAGTATTTAGAAGCAAAATATATTTCTAAACATGAATAGGCGAGATATTAAAAAATTGGAGAAAAAAGTTGCATTTTGTTTTCGATCGATAATAAAAGTTGTTGACGAGAAAAAGCTTAACCATATTCTTATCGATTGTATCTTACAGAAGTCGTAGTAAATCTTCTAGCCTATAATAAAAACCAATCGATATTTATAACTACATGCATAGGTAGATTTGTCACGTCACAAAAGTTAGGAAGTAAACCGTTAGAAAGTAGAAAAATAGCAAGTCAGACAACCATCGCCATCTTAAATGAATAAGAAAAACGTCACTGTCCATAAAATGCGTTGGATGGTTTTGTTAAAAAATCCAAATGTCAATCTACAAAGTGTTTAGTTTATTTTTAGTTCACCGATTTGGGCATTAATTTATATGAATATAGCAGACATTGGCGAAGCATAATTTTTTTAGTATTTACGACGGACAGTGTCCACATATACTTCAATTTTTACACTGTCTTTAATACATAAGTAGAGCTTATACGTAGTATAAGCTTTGCTTACGGTAAGCAAGCTCCACAAATGTTCTATTTCATCGAAAGAAACTGTTAGGTTAAATGTAAGGTTAACAGCCTACTGTCTTTTTTTAAATAGAAAAATGAATTGATATAAAAAAGATTTTCCTAAAACGAGAATAGATAAAAACATTTCATTTTTTCGAAAACCCTCATTTTGATATCCGTCCTTTCAACGTTGCTGTCTGTGCAATTCGCAAATAAACTTTCAAATAAACTTTCAAATAAACACCGCATTTTGCAAACATTACGATTTTGAGTCTTAAAAATGTTTAAAAAAATTCAAAGCTAAATCAGCCTGAAATTGGAAATCAGGTAATGTTGCTTAATTAAAAAAAAAACATTAGCATATTTCATTACTTTCTTTAAATATTTTTATTAAAAAAATGAACTTGTATAAGTGTTTAGTGAGTTTTATTCCTGAATGCAAACGGCCATAATTCACGGAACCAAAGTTTGTTTACAAAAACAAAACAAAAAAAAAAAAAACAAAACAAAACAAAACAGGAACACTAAAGTCATGATCTATTTAATTTATTTTAACACTTGTTCACCTCTAACCAGGTTTGTTTTTGCCACTTGCTCGTGAAGGGCTGCTATGTCTACAGGAGGGTATGCGAGCTGATAGGCGAGATATCTGTTCACGTTACATTAAAACCTGCATGTTATGAAGCAGGGAGAGAATTCCAAAGTGTGACAGTGAGAAGGAGGAAACTATTAGAGTAGGAAGCTTTCCGGCATCTAGGGACCTCAAAAGTGAAGGAGTCGATTTTGTGGGTGGTCGGATTAGTCAGGGGAATGTACGTTGAGGGGCACAAGTGCACATTGTTCAGAGCACATTCCATTAAGGTACTTGTAAAATACGCATAGACACGCAATATTGCAGCAATAAGACTAGAGGCGGAGCTTTGTTGATAGTGAGAGACTCATTAGATTTGGAACTCTTTTAGGAGTTAAATATTGTTTATTCCAGTTTAACAACTTAAAACATGGCGGTATTCTTTTCATTTAAAGAATTAGTATTTTACAAGTTGTAATCGTTTAAAGGCGGGATTAGGTTTCTATTTGTGCGTGGATTTGCAGACATTCTACTTAATAGGAATACGTTATTTAAAGGTTACCTCTATCTTCAACAGCATTGGAATGCACAATAGTATCAAAAAGACCGCATTGTTTATCTAACGATATCAATGTGGTTGACATCGACACAAGATAACTTGTCAGTTTTGCTATTTTATTGAAAGGTAAAAAAAAAGAAAAAAAGTTTATGCCAGGAATGTGTCACACTAAAATATATGAAACCGATCTGATTTTATACAATTACGTAATGACTCTTCAGGTGGGGTTTTGATTGAATGTGTTGTTCTCCCTGGTCATCACGTATCAAAGCCATTCTAGGATAAGGGTTAATGAATGTAAGGTGGCAGTGTAGTAATCGTTAATGGTGTAAGTTGGGTAAAGTTTATTTATGGAGACGGCTCAAGAACTTGTTTACATTTGATTTGAAGACTACCAAATTTTATTCAGCCGGGGAGCGGACCAATGGAACAGTGTTCCTCAGGTGGTCAGTTCTGGGAAAGAAGCATTGTTCATGGAATCTGCATTAAAACATTTAGAATATTGAATCATTTTATCTCGAGAAAAATGTTAAAGTTTGTTTCTAGGCCACATCAACTGAAACGTGTTTATTGATTAAAATGCTATTTTAAATCTGACAAACTAATGAATATGCGACTAGTATGTATACCCACGATATTCACCCTAGGCAGGTTGAATCGGCTTCCTCTGAAGGAGGAAGAATCAAGGGAATATTTAATTCGCAAGTGGTTCCCGCTCGCATGTCTATCCCAGTTATGGCAGGTGACGTTAAATTTTTGCAGTTTTTTTTTTCGTGAAGGTGTCGACGTCCTTCTACATATATTGCGTGGTATTCTCAAATGTTCACCATTCTGGCACTAATCAGGCTAACTTTGCTTTACATCCATAACGAGAACCGGTGTGTTAATCTGATTAGACCGTACACGTAGACCAACTCGAGGACAGATTTATGACAACACACACAAATCAAGTCAGACATCAGAAATTCAAAAATAGTTAACCATATTGTTGCACAAAACGGATAAGAGTACCTGCTCATTTTATGTTTGATTTGTATCGTAAAATGCCCCCCTCCAACTATTAATTTGAAAATATTTCTTGTGTTTATTATCTCGTAATTCCTAAGTTGTTGAAGTAAAATTGCATAAAAAAATGTTTTCATGTTTACGTTAATCACGTGGAAGACAAAAATAGGAAAAGAAAACTTCCTGAAATTTCTATTTCAAACTAAAGAGTAACAAATGGACAAATGATCGTGCGTTTTTAAAAAAATATGTAAATTCTAATTTACACCGATTGGATTTAATCAGTTAAAAAGGAAACGTACGACCAACGATTAAATGGAAAAAACAAACAAACAAAAAAAAAAAACACTTTATTATTTAGGCGCAATGAAAATAACTAATACGCATAAGTAAACTTCAAATATTTCAAATTGAATAAGTGAAGTGCATTCAATTGATTTCATTTTAATAATGAACGTTTTTTTTTTTTGTTAAATATTTTGCACTTTCTCAAGCGATTTAACTGTTCCCTACTTTAAACTAACAGTTTTCGGAGTTAAATTAGACTCATTCTGTCAAAGCGCATTTATTTTGATTATCGTAGATTCCATGAAGAGTGAACATGATTTTACTTTTTTGTGTCAAAAAAAAAAAAAAAAAAAAAAAAAAAAAAAAAAAAAAAAAAAAGATGCGATAAAAATGCATATTTTCAGAATAAAATTCTGCAATTTAGTTTGATCCGAGACTTTAATCCTTTGGATTATTTTTTTTTTAATAAAAATGGGCTTTTTTCACACAATTCATTAATTCGATCTTCGGATCTTTATACTTAAAATAACTGATTATTGTGAATTCTGTGGAAAGTGGACATCTCATCTCCAACAAAAAAGATAATATCAAGTTAAGAAAATAGATTATTTTCAAAAGAAAAATTTGCATTTCCGCTGAATCTTACTTTACTCATTTTCAGCTCAACAAATTATATTTTGTCACTTGCGACCTAAAGAGCTACTAACTGAGGGGAACTGAAGGAGTTTAGTAGAGAGGCCTCTTAACATTACATTTAACTTTTGCATGTTAGTACAGTCAGTGAAACAGGAAACTGGGAGGAATTCCAAAGTCTAACAGTCCAAGAGGAAAAAAAAAAACTATTCAAGTAGGCTTTCCGGTATCTAGGGACCTCAACAGTTAAAGGGTGGAATTTTGCTGCTTGTCGGATTAGTCAGAATTTTATATTGTAAACAGATTTTTATTTTCAACAAAATCATGCAATTATCGTGTTTTGTCTACGTCATGAGTGACGTCAGATATAGTACAATGCTAAATCCGTTCTTTTTCGCTGAACATAATTCAACTGTTGAAAATGCACATGAGTCTTGTTATGACCACCAGCGTGTGCTTATGCGGGTGATCGGTGAGAAAGTGCAAAATATTAAGGTGGAAAAGATGTTAGCGTAGACTAATATTGTTGGGTGTGACTCATCCAAATATTAATGACGTCACCTAATAAACCATGAAATGTGCGTCAAATATTCTTTGATCGAATGAGATTCACTTGATTGCACCTGGTTTAATAAAGATGATTAATGATATCTGCTTTAACGCATCGATTCATCACTTCATTGTTCTATGCAAACTGTTTTCTCAGTAGACCGGAACATCTTTTTATTTTCATTCATCAAGAATTTTATAGAAAAAATATTTTGCTTTTAGATTCACCTATTTCTTCATCAAGTTTATGACTTTCAATGCGGAGGGAGAGATCAAAGCTCTAGATGAAACAGCACTGAAAGAAGTCAGTGAGTTTACGTACCTGGGCAATAGCATAGGTTTCAAGGAGAGAGATATCGAAATTCGCATCAGAAAATTATGGGCTGCATTAGATAAGTTGGAGTCAGTATGGACTTCAAGCATAACTGACAAACTGAAAAGGCAGTTCTTCAGAGCAGTGGTGGAGTCTGTCCTTGCTAAGGGTACTACAACCTGGACCCTCACCAAAAGATTGGAAAGAAAGCTAGATGGCACATATACCTGTAAGCTACGAACAGTGTTAAATATATCTTTGCAAGATCATCCTACGAAGCAACAACTTGATGGCAACCTACTATCGTCAGGGAGCGACATCTAGGATTTGCCTGTCACTGTAAGATGAGCAAACAAGAACTGGTGAGAAATGTATTGCTGTGAACCCCACGGCACGGGCGCACGAGCATAGGAAGACCTAGATCCACGTACATCCAGCAAATTGCAAATGACGCTAACTGTGATTCTGGATATCTGAGACAGCTGAGATATATATATATATGAGAGACACACACATTGGTCCGGACAAGGAGCCCAACCAGATAAATTTATTAATGTTTGATCTCATTAAAAAGAAACACAAATTATGGTCTCTCGTAATACTGTTCGATTTGGGAAAATTGTCTTTTAGCAGTTCATATATCACTGGAAGATTAGATTCATCCTCAAGTCAACGCCTCTAAGAAGAGAAATCCCACCCCTTTTTGTAGCCTGTACAAACAGCTGCTAATGGGTCAAAATCTCTCGGTACAAAGATTTGTCTGGACAAGCTGACATGCATATACTTCACCCTACATGTAAACACTGACAAAATATTAAAAACAAAATATTTGAAACCCAAATAAAAAACTTAGCATAACGACGCACTAACTCATGCAAGGAATTGTGTAACTTTTTCTATTGCTGTTACCCCAAATAACACGAAGCTGGGTATTCCATCAGACGCAATGAATTCTTGAATTTATGAATATACATTTGTAAGTAAGTAAATATGAACAATTAAGCTATAAATGATAGTTTATACACATATTTTGATGTCTGCTAAACACCACCATCGAATGCCTTCGGTTTCAAGCGATGTAATGAGCAACAACAAAGGATTTGAAGTCAAAATTCAATCTGATCCATCGCATTCACACATACCTTTATAGCATTGAGTAAAATAAATCCATCCTACTTCAGCAACGCATGTTCAATGAATTGTCACGATAGGTGAACTGTGTTTCAGCATGAAATAATTTTGACAGTGGATACGTTGTAAAATATTTTCATTGACACCATCAGAATAAATACTGCGTCATCAATTCCACATGTGTTAATCAGGCTGAGGCCAAACACATCTTGAATTTCTGCTAAACAATTGTTTCTGATTAATTACCCACTTCCGTATTGGATAATTAAAAAAAGAGAATTTGACCGCCTATTACACATTGCCTGCAAGTGTCTCAGGTCTCATTGTATAGAGGTTTGTCAAAACTATCCGGCATGAGGATACTTTACCCGTACAAGTAAACACTGAGCAAATATTCAAGATCACATAATATCCGAAAGCAAATGAGATCCCGTTGACATAGTTACATACTGATTAACTGAGGAATGGTGCACCTTGTAAATATGTTATCTCAAGTAATAACACTAGACGAAATACTCTACCAGACCAGGTGATTTCATGTGTTGAATATGACCAAACTAAGAAAAAAAAAACCAAAACTGTAATATAGTGTTCAATTCGGCAGAGAAAATATAGCATTATTCGCTGTTTTACTCAACACTTGAATAACATGTAGAGAAGAATCTTGATTGAACACTCGAATAAATCTGTATCGCATATAGTATACAATTGGTAATGGTTGATGCGAGAACTTACGCTTACGTAAACTGGAAAAAAGATAACATGCTAAATTTATCAATACAGATAAAAAAAACAGGTCATGATCTTCGGGGTAATGTGTACTCGTTAGAAAAGTCCACTAATTAGAATTACGTTTCGATAAAAAGTTTGGAGACTGAATTTTACATTATTCTTACATTAAGTGTAGAAGAAAATGTTTCGGGTGATTTTTTCTTTAAATGCTCAATTAAAAACTTTATGATTTAAAACCGTCAATCACCATTGAAACAATCAAGGTTGTTATGCCATTGGTCATCGTCCACCCAAGAGTTCAGAACAACTCACGGGTCGACGATAAAAGACAAGATCAGAATTGTTAGTTGATGAGCAAACATTTTTAATAGTCAACGCATTTCTATGAAACTGAAGGTCGCTCATTTATGACAGTTTCTAGAATACAATTCTTACCGTGAAATGTGGAAGGCAACGGTGGCCTAGTGGTTAACGATACGGACTGTCGACTTAGCTGTTCCAACTTCAAATCTAGTTCGTTCAACAAAAACTACTTTCACTTAGGATGTTGGTGGTTCATCCCGTAAATACTCGATGTCTTTCTAAAAAGAATTATGACAAGCGGGAACTGAAAATTCCACAACGGACTCTTTATTATGTAATATTAGCATTCTGTGGATGCTCAGCATAAATGGGGACGCCCTGATATTGTAGCCCTTATTTAAACTGCACAAGTACTTATTTAAGCTAGTAGGGACGCCTGGCGTAGCCCGGTTTTAAAGTACACTTAAATGATAATTTATGCAGATTTCGTATATATTATTAGAGTCAATTTACTATCGATTCTTATATTAGTTGCGATTTCAAAAATAAAAAAAAATAGTTGAGTGCATCAGCTTGAATCAGAACCGAACCATATAAAGAAATTATATTTTAATATATATATATATATATATATATATATATATATATATATATATATAAATAAATAAATCACAAATTTATGATTGTGTCTCTGAAAACAAATTTAGTGGGGATTTAATTTACGGAATATCACTATTTTTCTGCATGATTTAATATCGAAAAACAATGCACATTATATCAAATTGAAGACACATGTACTGTAAATATAGAGGATCAATTTAACTAATGTTGCTACTATGTTACTTCTTGTTGCCGACATATTTGATAGAAATTATTTTAAAACATGTTTCTTTTGTTATTTTCACTTTTACAAACTTAAAACGAACTATGTCATTCATAATTTTCTTCTTGTAGTGTGTATTACGAATGAAGGATACTCATGTTGCGAGCATATGAACGGGAACTGGTCAGTATCCGAACTAATCAGCAACTCGTGTAGCCATACAAATATAAACCCTATAATATAATATATAAAATCATTTTATGGTTTTAATTTCACAACGAGCCACCATATCACGTGAACAACTGTACGTTTAACCATATCAGATTTCATATTTCTGTGCAGGAAATGATGTGGTAGATTCGAAGTGACTTAAATTACTTGTCGATTCCATAGTTCAGGTCGATAACCATTACGACACTTGCAACTCTCTTGGAAGGAGGAAGTGAGGTATTAAAAGGATATGAAAAACGTGAAACATTTCAATTTAAAACACGCCCCCCCCCAAAAAAAAATATATATATATATATATATGCACACACACACACACATATATATATATATAACTAGTAAAATGCAAATCCTGAAAGTAATAGGTTTTACATCTTAAATTATCGACAGCTGCAATTGATCTTTGTTGTAAATTAACATTAGATCAAATAACCCAGAAACAAAAAACACATAATACCTAGTTTTTAGGTCAACTTTTAAAGCAATCGATTTCACTTAAAAACCAATAAAGTGAAATGTGTATTGTTTATTGACAACACACTAAATTGTTCCTTCATTAAAATAATTCCATAAAAGTTGAATACCTTCTAAGAATAAAGTAGTTTCATCTTAAGTGAACTAGAGCTATCGTTCCTGATTTGTAAGTTAAATTTGTTTGGGCTTAGTTCTTTGCTTATAGTAAAGAAACGAACCAAAAAAACAAACGAGTCAGCGAAAATAGTTTAAAATTAATCCGACGAAACTGTTGGAAGAAAAAGCTTTTATTTTAAAGGTTTCCTTTGGAGCCTCGATTCTAAAATGCTGCCTTAGGAGTTTCCAATAAACTATAATCTTTTCAAGTTTACTAGTCCTTTAGAAACCTCGAACCTTAGCCCAAGGCAGCCATGACGCAACATCTCTCATTCTTAGACCCCAAAGTCTCCAATCTATTAGTTCCCACACTATCGGCAAAGATTTAACCTTCCTCTCCTATCACTATAATGTTGCACTCCTGTGCATGTTTTACAAGTACTTTAAGGAAATATGCCCTGATGAACTCCTAGTACTTGTGCCCTATCAACATACATACTCCCGACAAATTTGATAAGCAACATTTCACCTGTTCACTGTAGAGGTCGCTAGATACCAGAATCAGTGACGTGCAGAGAACTTTTTCAGGGTAGGTGCTCGGATAAAAAACAAACAAAAAGAAACGGCAAAAATAGTAATGAACGCGTTTCGATGGAAAACAGGCCTATAATACATTCCTCTAAAAAGAGCACTTTTAAAACAGGAGCAAACGGAGGCAGGTACTCAGGCACCTCTAAACTCCCCTCTCTCTTCACGTCCCCGACTTTAATAGTTTCTTTTCTCGGATTGCTAGACTTTGGAATCCCCTTCCTGTTTCTTACTTCCCCGACTGTACTGACATGTAGACTTAAATGTAATGAAACCGATATCTCCCTCATACTTCCTTGTAAACATGGTTCTGAATGATATCCCCTGACGTCTAAGGGTCAACCTACCTTTCTAGGAGTGAGCAAGAGTAAAAACATACAAAAAAATAAATAAAACACTGACGCAGATTCTCATATCACCGGTTAAACGATGTTGAGTTTGATCAGAACCCGACGGCTGACCATTTGGCAATACAAGACGCTGTATGTAGGGCATCAATACTTCCTGTGGCTTCTGCATTCCATCTGGCCTCTAGCTATCTTGACCCTTTCCTGCCGCTGGATCAGGCTGGTTAAGACAAGAGAGTGAGGCTGGCTCTGCACAAACCAGCTTCACTTTAAACTCTCAGCGCATGTCATCCATAATTTCTAGGATGATCATCACACCTGCAATCAGCAGCGGCTGCATGGCACGTATTTAAATGACCTTGACGATCCGTGATGTCACGTCACAGCGGAGGCAGAGAAGAGAAAGAAAAACGTAACAAGGAATGAAAAAGATTGTGTTGGAATAAGAGACTTAAGCACGTATACACATGGCAGAGGTCTGTGAATTATATGGCGAACTAACAGACTTAAAACAAATTGAAATGCGTTTTGGAAAGTACCCTGAATAAAAGCAAAGTTGAATTTCTTTTCTTTTTTGTTGCAACTGTCTACATGCGACGTGTGGGTCCGTATTGACATGTAACGACCACGTTACATGCATATGAAAATTAAAATATAATTAAGTAAACTTGTATTTTGTAGTAAAATGCTTTATTTGGCATGTCTTTTACTGCATATCAATTTTTCAAAGGTTTATTTAATGCTGAAACAATACATACAATTCATTGTATACAATTAAAAAAAACAAAAGTTGCTATTTATTACTGATGTTAAATTTCTAAGACAGATACATAATTACCATTGATCCAATCGAATTTGGACGGTAGAGAATGTATTACAACAAATGAATTATTCAAGTGTGTTCGGAATGAAAACTAAGTGTGACAAAACTTCGAGGAATATAAATCTATTATTTATAAATAAAAGTATTGGTTTACAAAACATAATTCATGTATTTTTGCGACAAAAGTTCACTTAAACTTCAGAAAGCATTTGCAAGTTAAATAAATTTTTATATTTCTTTAACTTGACAATATCCCAGAAATCCTAGGGTCAATTTCTGAAACATAATTTTATGTTATTTTTTTAAAAATAAGATATTTTATAACTTAGTAAAGACTTAACTCCAATTTAATATATTAATTATTGGTTTAGTCACAGAAACATTCTAAGAAAAATAAATAGTTATAATTAAGTATCGTTTGCAAGTCGTTGTTAAGGTGATTAGGGGGGATTATTATTAGGATTTCGCTTGTGAGGCAAACATGAAAGACAATGCATCGTTCGTTATTATCAGTTGCCGCTTTCGGCCAACGTGATTCACAGCCCATCTGTCGCATATTTTTCATACATGCGAAAGCAATCTTGATTGATTTTGCTTTGTTTATTTCAATTTATTTACATCTAGAAGATCAAAGCGAAACTGACTATTGACTATCATGAAAGGGTTTAAAGAGACAACGTCTAAAGAATGATTATAACATGAAACATGTTATAGTTTAGTTGCAAGACATTCAACTATTGTTCGCAGCATGTTGACAGGTTTCAATTCTAAGAATAACACTGGGAAAAATTAACGCCTTTGTGAGAAGCTAAAATATACCACTTAAAGTTTAAAAACTAACCAGTGATGAATGGATAGGTTTCAACCAAGCTACACCTTTGTCAGGAACGTCGCTCATGAAATGTGAGGACTAACAGACGAGAGAGGGGAAGCGAGATTTAAGAGATTGCAAAAATGATACGGCAAACCGATAACTAATATGTAATATGCATATGAAATAGTAAATAGAATTCGTTAATATCTATGAAAACGAATTAATAATTGAAAGAAACATTTTAAACGCTTCCACAAGTCATGATATTTCAATTTAAAGATTCAAATCCTTTAACTGTCACTCAAGAATATTTGATTATTCAAATCGAAATGTCAGAATACAGAAAGTTTAAAATGTTTCGTTTTTAATTAGTTTGTTTACACGTGTATCACTTTATTTCATATGATAAACATTTCGTCTTGTGGGGAACTTAATTTATTTAAACTGGTATATATAACAGTATACAATTATGCAGAAAGACACAGTGTGTTATTGATAAAACCAATTACTGCAATTTAAGAAACTGCAACATACGTGATGAGGATTCTATATCTACACTTCACGTATATACTTGTTTGAAGTGTGTGTATATATATATATATATATATATATATATATATATATATAATCCATTGTTTGAAAATCACTCGATATTAAGAATTCAAGATTTAACGGTTGAAAGATCAGACGAGTGCAAAATTGATTTTAATAAACATTTCTATTTAAATAAAATTGATTATGAAATATTTTTATTCGAGAAATAGTTTTCTCTTACGTGTCATGGTGGAGGTAACATCTGGCACTATTCTGATTAATTTTATTAACCTATGCATTCAAGCAAACATTAACACTGTTAGCGGACATTTAAAAACTGTTCAATCTCAACTTCTGAGGATGTGCTGGAGGTTACCTAGACTATTACGCGTAAGAAAAAAAACTATTTGATGAAGAATCTCATTAAAAAATTTGAAAAAAATATAATTTTCAATTTTATTTTAATAAATAGGAATGCTTACTAAAATCAATGTTACACTCGTCTGGGTTTTCAACCGTTAAATCTTATTATATATAAAAAAGGATTTATTTTGGTGAAATGGGGTATCTTTACGAATACGAAACGTTCACTTCCTAGCCGAAATCTTAAATAACGGTTGAATGTCGAATCTGGAAAGATTCAACATCAGCATAAACAGCATATTTTGTAATATCCATAATCCAGATTTCACCCGTGGAAATCTGGTAAGTGGTTATAGTAACGCCCTCTTAAAAAATATCTTTACCTAGCAAACGTTTGATGTTTATATTTTGCTTTTTCAAATTTCAGTTGAGTGTCGAGTTGTACTTATCGTCGATTACCTGCTCGGCATGTTTCGGACTTAAAGTACCTATTGAAAGCTTTTATTAAAGTATAACACTTTTAAATGTACATCTTTCTATCAAAAAGGAGAAAAAATATGCTTCTCTAGCATTCGCACAAATATTTATAAAATAGCAGCCTAAAAAATCGCTAACTGGATAATTTTAAGAAAAAATGCAATCGGCATAGAAAAAAAAGTAAAAAAAGATAAACTTCTACTTATAGAAATTAAATAATTCTTTTCGAATTCTTTTAAGACGATAAAAAGTTGGAAATTATGTGCGAATCCCCCAGAGTTCAACAAGATACTTCTCAGGAAATTCGGAGGTTACATCGACCGAAATGTGATGAGAACAACAATCCGAAGAATTCAAATATGAATAACCAATCCTCATCAAAATTTCAGAAGCGTATTTTTTTTTTTACATTTTACAGTTACTCCTAAGTAAGGGGCTGATATATAATTATATATACAAACAAATACATATTGTTTTTTATAAATCATGTAGATTTCTTTAAGTTAAAAAAAAAAACATTATGTAGTAGCTTAATAGTATATAATACGGCTGGAGTTCATAGTTCATAATTACTAAACAAAAAAAAAAAAAGAAAACAAAAAACATTTTAAAATTCATCTCCAATTTTTTTTTTTAATTATCTTGAAATATTATGCTATACAAAATATAAACTATTACACAAAGGCTTCATCAGCGCACATTCACAAAATGTTATCGTATTCACTGATTTCAGACTAAACGGAAATTATTACTACGGCGTATGTTTACTTGAACTAACATCAATTTTGAAACCGGTCCAAAGGACTGTGCAAGAGAAACAAAATTTTCAGTTTTAGCTGTTCATAATATTTGTAGATTCAAACAATCCATTAATATAAATTCAATAAATTGGAATCAAACTTTACTATAGTCAGTATGAATGAACAAACTTTCCTCTTGTCAGCTCAGCGTAAACAATGTAGAATTTGAACCAACAAGAAATAAATTAATTCACAGATGCGCTGACACGTTTTCACAGCCTTAGATGAGTTGGAATAAAACAACCAATTTATATAAAGAGATCAAAAGTCTTTATTACTTCCTTATAAAAATCGATCATCTATTTTTGAAAAGAGACAAATTAGTATTTCCATGTATTTACCAAGTTCAATCTTTAACTTTTACGAAAACGTTGATAGACGTCTTCAATATAAAAATAAACGTTATTTATCATAGACGGAATATTATATGCACATTATTCATAGATTTTATTAAATTCTCCTTCGAAACAATATCTTAAGATTTTCTATTGGGATGTTTTTAGATTAAGATATTCGCCGTCAGATTTGAATTACATTATTTATACGCTTAATGTAGAGACGATTGACTTTGATCCATGATGTCATTTCCAATGTTAATAAAAAACAAAAACGACTGCGTTGTAAACGTCCTCAGATTTCCATAAACTAATTAAGTTGTGTTTACGTAGTCTTCGAGTCTACTTCTATTTCCCTTGGCGATCAGAGGAGTTAAGTGTTGCAATAAATAGGTTTTGTATTTTTACAACAACGACATTAAAAAAGATAAAACAGAAGACAAATGCGAAGGAAGGGAGTGGCTTCCTAAAATAATTTCGGTGGACAAAAGCTGCTGAGACTTAAAAATAATCAGAAATTGAGTTACAACTTCTAGCTATGTCATGCTTACGAAATTTATATAATGTGAGATATATAGATTGATGTAAAATTGTTTGTCTTTATAGTTTCGTATGTATAGTATTCACTCTTAAACTAATTAACTGATCATTATGAATTTGGGAATAAAACTGCTATACGTAAGGTAATGTATATTTTGTTTATTTACATTTATTCAATGAGAATATATATATATATATATATATATATATATATATGTATATTTAGTTTAATTTAATTTATTCAAAGAGACAGAATCGGGAGTGTAAACACTCCGTAGAAGTTTCAGATACCACAGATGTTTGAAATGAAAGCTTGACAAGAACTACCATAGATTCGACATCAATGAATAAATATTCAAAATTTAAGTTACGTTTATAATATTTTAAAAAGGTTTTAGAGGCAAAATATGTGCATAACAGAACATTTAGAATGAAAATATTTCAGATTTGAATCATGATCTATATTCATTAACCATCATGCAAGCTCACCCGAATTTAGTAGTAATTCATAATTATTAAAATGCTATTTACAACTACAAATAAAATAGGTTTAAGTCTCCTAAAATGTGTACGAGAACTGTCCGCAAGTATCAGTGACGCAGGGGTATTCGAACCCATGCGAAACTTTATATTTGGGTTTTAGCCGGGGAAAATCGGTGCAAAAGTGAAAATTTAAGAAATGGAATTTGCCCAGTGAATGCAAGTTGATGGCATTACAAATATGCATGCTTAATGTAATAGCTATTGGTCCATGTTTTAATTTTTAGCCTTGCAAATATGTCTTCGTAGTTCAGGCATTAACGTCAAACGAAAAAGTAAATCGTAAGCTAAACGTTTGGATTTTGATTCTCGGTGGTGGCGTACGAGTCATTTTTTTAAAACTTTAAATCAATGTTAAATAATAAATACAAAATTTGCATTAATCAAAATATCATATTTAAGCGTAGTTTAGGATCAGGCAATGCCGGGAGGCCTGCTAGTGTGAGTATTATATATATATTATCTAATAGGCTTCCCAAATCCCCTCACAAATGATTAAAATTGGCTCTAAGAGGCTCCTATTTTTTATGGGATTAATATCATGCTTTATATCTAACTAGCCTGAGTGTTCGGCATTGCCCAAGTGATTGGAGGTATGTGCTGAGCAAAACAATTTAAAAAATAAAAATAAATAAAAATAAATAAATAATAATAAATAAATAAATAAAAAGTTGTAGTAGGCAGGCAGGCTCACACCTGTGACGCAAAAGCGGAAAAGAAAGTGTGTGCGTGCGTGTGTGTAAAGGGTGTTTGTTGAGCAAAAAAAATTATATATATATATATATATATATATATATATATATATTGTAGGCAGGCTCAAACCCGTGCCTGGAAGGAGGAAAAGAAAGTGAAAAAAAAGTGACGCGTTAGCTATTGCGCCCATCGCCAAACCGGACGTGAAGTGGGTTTAAATGAAGGCTAGACAATCGAAAAGAGGCGTTTAATTTCGAAATTATCCGCGAAAAAAAAAAAAAAAAAAAAAAGAAAACGCGCCCTCTCCCTGTAGAAAAGTGCCCAGTTGAGGGTGAAAGAATTAATATTTTTGGTCTATTTTTTGATATTTGTCGTCCGAAGGGTCGAGCTTCAAAACGATCCGATCTTAATAAAATTCGTCGCCTCTGTCTAAAGTTTTTGCGAGACAAAAACATACACACTTAAATTTAAACAGACAGGCGAGATTTATATTGTAGATAAAAATAGATTAAAAATCAATCAAATGTTTAATTTATTTGAAATACTTTACAAAAAAGTAAACAAGAGATTTGAAGAGGAATCTGCAGAGGTCATTTTCGAAGCCTATCACCCCAGTTTTAATTACGAGATCGAATATTCAATAATTCTTTTCTAATTTTATATTTAACTAGCCTGGGTGCCGCGAAAGAGGAAAAGAACGTGAAGAAAAAAATGTGATGTCTGTTCCGTTGCGTCCATCGCCAAAGAGAAAGTGGCGGAGGTTTAAATTAAGGCTAGTAAATCGAAAAAAAGAGGATGACTTTCGAAAATATCGGCGAAAGAAAAAAAAAAAAAAATAAGCGACCCATCCCTGTAGAAAAGTGCTCAGTTGAGGGTGACGGAAACAATGTTTTTAGCCAATTGTTCGATATTTGTCGTCCGAAGAGTTGAGCTTCAAAGCGATACCAATCTTGTGAAAATTCGTCACCTCTGTCAAAAGTTTTTCGTGAGACATACGAACATAAATAAATGCATACAAACAGACAAGTGAAATTTATATAATAGATGTAATCATATGGATCATTTGTTTCAAATTCTTCACATCTGTATTCATGCTGTAAATGTTTTGCCTGTGATTGTTTTTAGGGTCTTTTTGTGAACAAAAGATTCTATATATAATGCATCTATATAATGCATAAATGAAAGCTTGAAAGGTACTACTACACATTGAACATAGAAAGAGAAGCAACCAAGTGTTGAAATCGCACTCCTCCAAACTGGGGTCTCATAATCGAATGTTTTATTTCATAAGAGACAGCAAAAAAAGAGGGCAGCGAGGTAATTAGAAAAGTAAATTCCGGAAGATAGCGTTGAAAAATAATCGAATCAGGAGAATAGTCTAAGAAACCATAATTTCAAATTCGTGGGATGTGTAAAGCACGAACACCTTGCCTAAGGGTATCCGGAAACTACGAAAGTATTAAATGGATCTTTGATTTACTTTTGGCAGCCGCGTAACTTGCTTCCTTCTTTCCTCATACTCCAGGAACGATGCTTCTGATAAAGGGGGAAGAATTGCTGTTTTTTTAGTCAATCTATTCCAACAGTTATCGTTGGCATGTTTTTGACCTTGAAATAGTATTATTTTAAGATCCTTATATTAAGTGGCTTCATGTCTTGTCTGGAGCGATTTCCATTAAAAAATAAGGTTCTTAGGTTAAGTCACACTCAGCTATAAAAGTTGCAGGTTGCATGACTTCACTCTTTTTAGAAATATCGTTAACTAGGTGGGAAATACCAGGCATTTGGCCTCACTGAATATTCGACACTCGAGCCATACTTTTTTTTTTTTTTTAAGAAATTCAATTCTCATTGTAACCTCATTTATTTAAAGAGTTTTTGTTAACTTCGAAAGGAGAACAAACTGCCATGTTCATGTTTTAATGAATAAGACATTTTTAGTAGATAAAAATCACTCCATGTTTGGATGACGTGAATCGCATACTTGTAACGTTAAGGATTGACATTAGCAAAAGGAATTCAAATCGGGTCAAAACTTTTCCGTTCGTTAGTATTTCGAAAACGGTATGAACACAAAAAATGAACGACATCGAAAAATCATCGATGAAAATACTGATTATCTAAGAGGTATGCCCCCAAAATAATGCCTCCTATTTTTTATTCTGTCAGAATGGATCGGGGGGGGGGATCGCAAATTACATTGATATAATGACTGAACTTATGCATTCATGACCTCAAAGTTTCATTTGTGGCAGATATTGACGGTGTGAGACTCAGAAAATAACTACTGCCATGAACCTGCGTCAAAAGCAAATATGCATCATTGAATTCTTCCATGCAGAAAAAATTGTACTGACAAACATTCATCGGCGCCTGCTGAATGCTTACAGAGCAGTTGATGTCAGCACAGTTAAGAGATGGGTTCATTCGAGTGGCGAAAACAGATGCGAATGGCAAAAGGCGCTCCGGACTTTTACGAGTGAGACTGGCAGAAGTGCATTGAGAATGGTGATGACGATGTAAAAAAAAATAAATTCTAGAGCACAAAAGGTAGCTCGTTTTAATGGTACCACTCCCTTCTTCATAGCTCTTGATCGTTTTAGCTTTCGAGTTAAAAAATTAGATTAACTATAATTTTTAGTATACATAGAACAGGTTATTCGAAACTACCTTATCGAAGGTAATTATTAACCTATACTAATAAATAATAATAAAAAAAAAAAACGGAAGTGGAAAGTGCATGAGAATAATATCCGGTATATCAAAAATATGAACAATAGTGATAATTTTCTAACACTCCTTACTCTAAAATTACAATACAAAAAATCTGCTGTAGTTACCCACGCAGATGCCACGAAGCTTAGATGCTTATTCGACCAAATGTTCTCATCTTTACTATTATTCTTACAACCTTTTCGCCGATTTAACCTCCGACCGTCAAATGTGTCTTAGTGAACAGTGAAATATACACACGTACACACATGCAATTAAGAATTTAACATATCATTACTTTGTGATTTTATAGGAAGCTTTTTAGACTAGATGAAAATCTAGATTGTTGACAGAACATACTTAAATTTTTCGTGATAAACAATATTGCAGAATATATGCATATAACACACACACACACACACACAGTTGTGAAATACTCGTAAATATTTTAATTAATGTTGAATTCTTATTTATTTAAAACAGAAATACCGTAGGTATTAAAACGTAACGAAAGAAACCGAGACATATACATGAGAGTATTAATTTTTTTCTAAATAGTTTACTTATTGTAACTAAAAAAAAAATACTCGAGCCAAGATAAAAACCAAAACCGAAAGCGAGTCAAGTACGATAACAATTAGGCCCGCTTACCACGGTCTTTAAAAAGGTGTTTGCAAACCTACTTATTTTTATCATAAGTAACCTGCCATGAGAACGATTTACGCATGCACATCCGTGAAACAATTGACAAACAAACATACATCCGATTATCCCCCGTACCAATTTTTCAACTGCTACCCCCTTAGAAACCCTTTTTACCGAATGAAAATGGATCAATTTTTTCCACATGTCTGCGCTCCCCACATAATTACGGCGAATTCATGTTCAAAACTTGCGTATTTTGCTACGTTCATGCTAAGAACTTAGTCTGAAGAAGTTCAGTTGATTCTCAAAACTAACCCTGTCTGCAAATGTGTAGTCAAAAGTATTTGTATGAATAAAATCTTAAGCTCATAACCTACGTCACGCAGTAACCGTTCTATTCTAACATTGTAAGATACTTTTTCTATTCTGGTTGCATTGCTTTTGTTCATCACTTGCAGTCATGGCAATATTGATTTACTGCTATTATAAGTTTGATATTCGATAGCTATTAACACAATTGATTGTTAACAATGCCAACGGGAAATCACGTCATCCCGAAAAGTCGAGTCGATTCAAACAGCCAAGTTAAAAACGATAGATAAACCACTCACTAAGAAAGCTTATGCGTTCAGATAGAAAACACACTATACGTTTTTCTTATTCAACATTATATACAATTCATTTGGCAAAAAAATAAAACAATTGTGATTTAATGTCATGTAATGTAAATTTACAGTGGTCTCAATTTAACTGAAATTTTGCATTATTGATGGTTTTATTACTTCACTTGGAAGTTTATTTCATGGACCAGAGATTCTGATTGAGAAAGCAGCCCCGCCCCCTTCGGTTCACTTAAAACCAATGGAGAAAAAGTTTCATGCAGTATCCGCGTGATTCTCTTGTAGGTGCAGGCGTGAATAAAAGGTTCTGAAGTATATTCAAATGCCCATTCAGGGGACTGAAAGCAAGACCGTGCTGAAAGCCATAATCAGATCACCGCTTAATCATCAAAGGTCCGTGGAAAAAAGGTTAAGCCTTTTGAGTCGGTTTTCATAGGACAGATTCGATAGATTTGATTAGGCAGTCTTGGAACCCAGCAGAATGTTCAATTGCGTTGTATTCGATTTGAACTCTACGTTGCCGTTATAAGTGAATGGATAATGCCTTATTGTTTAGCGAAATTTTAATGTTCTGCGACTATCAAGTAGATTTTTAGGCTTTCTTTAACAAAATGATCATTCGTTTGCGTGGCCATTTTGCATTACTGTGTGGCTCCAGTGTTTTTTTTTTTTATAGAGTCTTTTCATTAAGGGGGATAATCGTGTATATTTCATTATATATAAAGATAGGAGTGTGCCTGCATTTTACGTCACTAGTTTTTATGTAAATAAACAATTTAGATCGTCCGAGTAAAAGTTCAATACAAAACTGATTATCTTGTGTCGCCGTCACAAGTTTAGATATTTGCAAACCAGTTGCTGCAGAATCGATTTTTTACAAGGTGGTCACCACTTATCAAGGCCTGGAAGCCACTCAGGGATAAGGGTTATTGCATGTACAGTACGTTAGTGTGGAGATTTAATAAAAGTGTCTACTTAAGGGGACGGTTCATCAGGAATTTGTTTACGTTGGACTTGAAGACATCCAGGTTGTAGTCAGGTGGGAAGCAGGCAGACGGACAGTTCCACAGGCGTGCAGTTCTAAGAAAGAAGCTTTGTTCATGGAATCTACGTTTTGATTTAGGCACAGATAAAGAGTGGGGAAAATTTCTGACAATGGTTTCAGCTAGACGGGTGTTTTTCGTAAAAGATTGGCGAGGGGGGACCAGAGATTGGAGCTCAGACGAGCACCTGCCATGGAAATAACGATAAAACAAAGATAGGCTCGCAACGTCTCCTCTGTGGGCGAGAGGTTGCAGGGTAGAGAAAAGGGAATCCCCCACGAAGCCACGAAGTCTATTTTGTACTCTGTCAAGGCAGGATAGGCTGTTTTTAGCAGCTCCTGCCCAGATGTGGCAGCAGTATTCCATCCTTGGACGTACTTGGCTTTTATATAGATAGAGAACTGCATCAAAATTTAAGAAATCTGAATATTTAGCCGGCAATAATAAAGGACTATTTTAAAGATTTAAATTGTTACGATAAATTAAAATGTACCACTTTTCATAGCTTCAGTTTGGTTTAATAGAATGAATTCAGAAATAATTATAAAGAAATGGAGTTGCAAGGACACTTTAGGTCCAGCTGATGAAATAGGGTCGTTCCAAAAGTGAAGTCTATTTTTTTTTCAAAAGGCTACAGTTATGAAGACAGGAGTGGTACAATTAAAACGAGCGACATTTTTGTGTTCCAGAATTTATTTTTTCACACAATAACGACCATTCTCAATGCACCTTTGCCAGGAAGTCAGTGACGTAGCATCTCTGCTTCTGCTCCACGTCCATGACATGAGTTGCTTTCTTAGTCGCACACCATCAATATCTGCAACAGAGATTAAATTTTAGGTCATTAATACATAAGTTTAGTTATAACAATGCAATTTGCAATCATTTCCCATCTATTCGGATGCAACAAAAACAGGAGGCATTACTTTTGGAAAGCCCCTTATATTTAAGTATCTGATTTGTTTATTCTATTATAGAAGCTGGCAAATGAAAAGTTTGTATCTGAATATTTGTTTCAGTTATGATTGAAATGATGTCGAAAAACGTATAAGTAAATATAACACTCCCGCATCTTGTATGTTGGTTAAGCAATTACGATTAATTCAAGGCAACAAAGACTAGAATAAAACTTGATACAATAAATGGTGTGCATGATGTAGGGCAATATATCGGGTTGCAATTCAAAGAATTATCACCCTATTTCCAGTTCAGTTTGATGCTTTACTGTGTATGAGAATTGTTACAGACAAGGCATGACGTCACTTAATTTAAGGAGTTTATAAGAACGAAATGATTATCGCAAATATAGGAGATGCATATTGATTTTAGTCTTAAAATAAAGAAAATAGGTACGAAAGGATACAGTAAGCAGGAAGAGAGTTCCATAAAATATTTCTTAGAATAAAGTTACTAGATTAGGAAGCTTTATTACAAGGAGGCATAAAAATGGCAGATTAATGAAGACCATTAGACCAACAAGTCAAACGAGCTGACAAAAAGGAAGCAAGAAACAGATAAGTCAATCTTAAAAACATGTCACGTTCTGACATTCTTGTCTTCATCAATTAGAGAAAAAAAACTTTCTAGACTGAGGCAATTTTTTAAAAGTTTCATCTCAATCCAGAGCATCGTTAGAGAGCTGTCACAAATTAAAACCGACATTTTCTCTAACTGTCCTCGTTGAGAGGAAAATAAATCGGGACACCAGTGCATGTAGAAAGCTAATTTTTATTGGTAGAAAGTTTAACTTATATTCGCCATAGGTAGGCGGAAATATGGCAGAATATTAAGTGACAGTTTTTTTTATCAGGAAATAATAATATGCGGAATTTAGGCCAAGTGCTGAGAACATTACATGGTTTTGTCTTCTTCAATAAAGTATAACACTGAGACGATGAAAGGAAATCGGTCAAGTTCTGATCATGTAGGCGTCAACAGAAAAAACAAACTCGCAATGAAATCTTGTCAATGGACAAGAGGAACAACACAAGGAGTTATGATTAGCCATGCGTTTTGCACGCTCCGTCGGGATTTACAAAGAGACAAAGATAAGAGTTTATTATGAGGTGAAATACAATTGAAGAGAAGAGACAATGGAGATACAATCGTTGCATTTTAAAGACCAAGAATGTATCAACTTTGCTGTTGATAATTTACTTTTGAGAGAGTTTTTTTTTTTACAAAGAAGTAACTAGTTATCAAGGCCCAAAGGCAACTAGAGGATAATGAGTATCAGGTGGACGGCAAGACAATTGATAGTAATTGAAATTAGAATTTGATCCAATAAAAAACGGCTTAACTTGCTCACATTGGACTTGAAAGCTATTATGTTTTAGTCAGCTGGGAAGCAGCCTAGCGATATAGAGTTCTAAATGCGAGCGGTTCTACGAAAGACTTCGTTCATGAAATTTGCGTTTAGTTTTTAGCAAAGATAAAAATAGGGGAAATTGTTGAAAATGATCGTTAGCAGAGTGCTCATTGTGCATGTTTTATAGGATGGGACCATAGATTAAAGCATAACGATATGGCAGATATAGTCTCCCAACATCTCTTCTGTGAGGAAGAGGTTGCAAGGAGGAGAAAATGTCATCACCTAATTTCATTAGGTTTTGCTTAACGCAAGCGTGGCATTTTTTCTAATGCTGCTTTTTGTCTTTTCTATCATCAATCAGTGAAATACTAGTCTTTCTAGACGGAGGTAATTTCATTAGAAATAATATGGATACTATAGAAGTGAATACTTAGTTATTCACGTATATATTATGCACATTATCGTCGTTATATATATATATATATATATAGATAGATAGATAGATATAGATGTATATAATAAATCAAATGTACTATCGAATTTACATACATGTTTTGCATGTAAAGGTCCACAACAAATTTGCTGAAGCAGAAATTTTTTTTCTCTAAATGCTCAGAGATGTTAAAAATGATAGAATTATCAATGAGATGAAAACAAGAGAAATACACAGGTCTTAAGCAAAAAAATGGAATATTTGTTTAGTAAATCACGGTAAATTAGAACCGTTAAACAATTGTTCGAATATAATTCAATTCCAAAACTAATGTATATTTTAACATGCATTTTTTCTTAATCAATATTAGCTTCAGTAACATTTGTTTTCTATATATGTATTAACTCATTGTATATCATATACCTATTGAATTTTACATTGTGCATTAATGTTTTCAAACATTAATGCCTGTTGAATCAATGCATTTAACAATCATCTACGATTTGTATGCGTAAGAAAAACTATCAATCTCTGAGATATTGATCAAAAAACGGATCTAAACAAAAGAAAATCTACTTTAAACCGGACTTTGTATCATATTCTAAACCGAATATCGAGTTACAAGAGATACGAACATCATATTATACTCAATTCTATTGAATATATACTTAGAGAAATATTGATATTTTTGTATTTTATTTTAAACTAACGAAGTGGGGGTGGCACCGGTCTTTCCCGGTCATAAAACACACTTAAATATATTTTAATTCATATATATTTCGTATTGATTATTACAGAGCTAATTCTCTATTGAATATTATATTGTGCCCAATATATAGTACTGATTTCAAAATCGAAACCAGCGCCTCAGACGCGTTCCCTACCGTTGAGCCATCGAAAGATGGCTGACGGATTCAAAATTTAACCACTTTAATCTATGGATGAATTTGCGCATGCGCAAAAGAAATGTCGACAAATTGAAATGAACATTTTGCATTTCAACTTACCTATATATTTCTCTTTGCGTTATTCATCCATTCAAACAAAGATTCACTCGTTATAAACCATTCTTAGTGTATGATTACTATTTCCTGTTAATTTCAGTGTTATGTAACTAGTAGTCTAAGATTTTATCAGTTAAATATTTTCAAATACACATACATCTGTTTTATTTTTATAGATATGAATCGCTAAGCTTTTCTAATCTTATTTACAGATAAGTTTTTCGTGGTACATGGGGTTATTCTCTATAATAGTTGATTCACTTCGATGAAATTTATAAACTTTTTTGGTTTTTTTTTTTATTACATTTTCATCCCAAACAAGGCACATTGCCACTTTGGTGTAGGGGGCTACTATCAGGGGCAACAACTACTGGGGTACTACATAGGGATTTGATCAGCAAGATGTTTTTTAAAGAGTTTTAGTTTAGGTAAGGGGGAGCTGAACAAGAGGTTATGCAGAGTATCAGACATGCAACACAAGTAGACCGTCAGCTGACCTTTCATCAACTAGGATTGTGGTCTCAGGAAAGCCCACCGGGGATAAGTGCAGGGTCCCTTTCCATACGCGACATGGCACTATAAACATCCCGATATTATACAACTATTGATGGGGCAGCCGCTCTAAGCGCTACCAAAGAGTTAGGGAACCTGTACTACCAGTCGGAAACAGCAGCCAGGAACTGTCAATCCGATACCCTCAACCCATCAAGAGAAGGTCAACCTAATCTAATTGCACAGGCATATGTGGTACTCAAGCACTCCCAGTGCCCAGTTTTGAGCGTGGGATGTGTTGGGTGTGAGGAAAACGGCGTTCATTGCCCTAGACAAGAAACAAGATCTACCACTGAGTGTTTCTGTCGAATCACTGTGACAGCGTCTCTGCGCCTGACTAATAGGCAAAGAAGGAGCATGGAAGCCGGGCGATAGACAGAGCCTATCTACTCCTTAAAATTTGAAAAATCTATCAAAATAATGTTTTCAGAAATTAGCGAAAATATAACATGCGCACACTGAGGAAAAATATAGAGTGATCCGTAATAAGTTAATGTATATTTTAGTGTCCTTTTGTTCGCTATGTTCATTATTATGAGAAATGATCTGTTCAGATATGAATGAATCTTGAAATGACAACGGATATTCTTAAGATGCAATTATTCAATGGATGGTTCAGCGGCCTAATCCAATCAATTTTCACCGTGGCAAGACTGTGCCAACGTGAAAGCTATGCCGTCGGGAATTTCAATTCCTTGAACCGTACAAGGATGATTGGGCTGACATTCAGCGTTACTAAAACTGCACGTCTAAAGAAGCCTTATTACGATCCAAAGGTTGCTGAATTGGAAACCTCGATAGTTTTATTCCAGTGTTTGGAGAATCTGCGACAAACGGCATTCACTAAGATCGAACTTGGGACCCTTCTGTTACCTAAATCTCAAAAACATTTTTCACGCGAAAGTGCTTTTACTGATGGAGTTTAAATTGAAACTTCAGCGGGCGCACAACGTCGTTTATAAAAATGTGCTTTGGTAATATTAAATGAGTATCCAATGAGGACGCTTTTTAAGATGTGAACATAATACGCGCCAGACATAACTTGTACATTGTAAATATTTTCTATCTTAAGGAAGCACCTCACTCTTACAATCTCTTTGAAATAATACCAACAAAACGGGGAAAAGGTAAACAAAACAAGTCTAGCTCCGTTAAGTTGACTATTTCCTTTACAAGGTAGTACACTATGCTTTCATTGATAAAGCATATAGTTTCACCCGCATTATTTTGTCCGCTTTTAGAAATCGAGTAACCATGAATTATTGTTACATAGCGAAAAGTTTGCTTTTGAATAAGGCTTGATTGAATTAAATGAGGCGATTTGACATTGAAAGTAATGCGTTATAGTCCCATCATTGGATTTTATTTCGTTGCGCCTTTTATTCTTTGTTTTTCCCATTGATAAATATCAGAGTGGTAAAAAAAACGTTTCAAATTAACAGAAAAAACTAACTGATCAATATTATTGTGATAAAGGACATCAGAAAGAGGACGAACGTCGTGAATTGATAGTGCAAACGTGGAAAGTAGGAAGTATCGCGGCGTTACACTTTACTTTAGTAATTCCTAAAAATAAAACTGGAAAGAAATGTATAAAAATCCGGGTCGGCATTTTTTCTAAAAGTTTGTATTATCGTTACTCTCCCGTCTTGACCCCACTTAAAGTCTCTCGCTGCCTTATGTCCATCTAGCCTGGTCGCATTTATTTCTTTCGACCGCATGCTGGCCACAGTCGGTCCATTCCCGTCCTCGACTTTACTCGTTCATTTTCTTCGACGCGCAATTTTTCTCCTGAGCACGTAGTGTTCTTTTTCCTTTTTTTGTCGTGCCAACTCGCACACTTTCTAATTTGCATATGCGTTTTTTCGGCTACTGCTGCTAATCTCCTCACAAGCCAGCCATCTTTCCCCGCTGCTAATATTTTCCTCACACGCTCATACACATCATGGTACAGTATGCAAACTTACAAGAAATGCATTCGAAAAAAAAATATATATAAAAGATAAAATAGATAATTGTCGCAAAGACAGAAGATGCTTATTGATCTTAATCTTAAAAGCATTAAGTCTAGTGATAAGAGGAAAACAGCAAAAAGAGTTCTAGAAATCTGCAGTTGTTGAAAGAAATTACTTGAATAGGAAAATGTATTAGGAAGTATCAAAGCAGTGAATAAGAAACCAATTGACCAACGAATCCAACGAAACCGGAAATAGATCAGATAATTCTGTAATACACATGCCCTAATACTATTTATAAACAAAAACGGATGGGGTCATTCAAATTAGAAATGACTACCTGCATCTTATCAATAGTTCTCGAATTGAACAGATTCATCAACTCAAATATATGGTATGATAAGTTTGATTTGCATAGATAAGTGTGAAATATTTGCAGCGATAGAGAAAATAAACTTTATGAAAAGCAAAGAGAACAATGGATCTAAAGTAGGAAGCAAAAATAATTATTTTATAAAACCACGCCGTTTCAGAGAAGATTTCTCTCTAAGAGCAGAACAATAGTTGATAGGGGGAACACGCCTACGATTAAAAGACAAGCCATTTGGTACCCCGATCCACAACCGAACCAATATATACATTTTCTAGTAAGCAGCTCATGCACTAACATTAGTCGATTTTTTGCTTATAATTAAAAAAAAAATGTACATATTTCTTGCTAGTAAGTGGGCCACAAGCTGTTGTGCGATCGATATTAGCTAAATCGCCTGCGTGTAGAGGTCTGATGTTATATATATATATATATATATATATATATATATATATATATATAAAGGATGTTTTATAACTTAAGGTTCACTACAAAATTCTAGCCAAAGCAATATATTTTACAACTTATTTAAAGCATTATCATATTGCATCGTTTTATTCAAAACAAATCGATTTTTCTCAGGTTTTTGTCCGAGTTTTTTTTACAAAAAAAAAAAAAAAAAAAAAAAAAAAAAAGCATCTTAGAACAAAACAGGAAGACCAAAGTATACATCGGCCGAAATATCGTCATAAAACAAGTAGCGAAGATGACGAAAATAGCTGAATAAAACAAAATGCATACGAGTTTTTTTTCTCTTTTTGCATCAACTACATTATCTAGTCTGGTATCATCATTAGGAAACGCTTTCGCATGCATACAGTAATCGTTTTAAGAAAGCATACCGTCCGCACTGAATTTTCAAGCTTAGGTATCGTATTGAATACTCAATCTTGTGTCATGCCTTTAACAAAATTATCCTCATTAAACGTTAAAGTCACCATTAAAGTTGCCAGTTGTTTTTGTAAGCTAAAGGAGGTTTATCATATTTGATCTTCGTTCCAAATCATGGACGAATGAAGGGTGGAACAATAAAAGGAGATCAAAACCACTAATTAGTTATATCTCGTAAACTTACGTCGTATATCTAATACATTATGCTTTCAAACAGTCTTTCACTTATTATCACCCTCTATCCTTGAGTCATGTGATATTACTTTTTAATACATTCCCACAGCTTAATGGATTTTCAACTCGAACCCAGCCAGTCGATATAGATTATCTCATTTCCTCTTATTCCCGACTAACTAAATTATTTCTACCAATTTAACATCTAAAAGTTGTATGAGGCTGAAATAGTTTAGATTTAATTTATTTTATTGCATAGAAAAGATTTTAACATTTAATGTTGAAACCTATAAAAATTCTTTACATACGATTAAATTTACTTTTATGTCTTAGTGATCACATTTGAAAAAAATGGCCCTTAAGAATTTGGCCTTCAAAATTAGACAAACTAGTTATTTTTTCACTAACACGAATGAATTAATAGGTAGAAAGTATTTTAGTTGTGGCAAACAATTTATGTTGCTTTAAGTACATATCAGCATTAAAAACATATACCAGAACTTTAGGCCGGATAGTCGATACTCCTTTTAAAATGCTATTTTATCACTTAATATCTAAAATAGTTTTCCAAACCGAGTAATTGAAAACTGGCAGTTATTTACCATAAAAAGACAGTTTAATAACAAATCCATCCAGAACGTATTTCGAAGAAAAAAAAAGTTTGGACATATTTTCAAGCTATCTATTAATTTTATGGGTTGGGGCCTCTACTTGTGCGGTGATAAAGCTTCACATGCACTTGTAGAGTTAAGCTTTGTAAGGGTGTTAATTTAAGTCAAAATCGGTCTCTTTCTTTAATCCAATTTTTACGATTATCAATACTTATGGGAAGTATTCAGATACAATACGGATCTAAAAAAACACTCCCAGACACAAAGTAAATTTGCGTGAAAAAAAAAAAAAAAATCGGCTCAGAATTCATATAGAACGCCCACGCGCGCACACGCCGTGCCTTTTATGTGCAACTAGTGATAAAGGCTTACCAAACCTAGCAGCGTTATAGACTTTTAAAGATAAATATCCTTGTTAAACGGTGGCAAATCTATTCATTTACTTGGAACTTGTAATGTTTTTATTGCCCACTTTTTTCATTTTAAAACGATATTGCTTTCTAACAATAATATACCGGTTTTATCATAAGAGTATAGAACAATACGCCACTTTCCAAAAAAGACGGAAAATGGTATTTATTGAATACGAACAGAGCAATGTTTCCCTTGATCCCTGCTAAAATAGAATAATTTTAAAATGTGTAACACTTATCTCTCCTTTTTTTAATCCGCTTTCCTCGAAAGTTTCAAATGCGTGCGCAAACTTTTATGACTACTTAAATACAATAGAAACCACGAAAAAATATTCATCAGCCAAACTTTTCAACGATTAACTTTTTCCCCAATTTATTTGTGAGGATGAAAGAAAGCGTTTTTCTCAGTTTCACCGTTAAATCATATGCACCAATTTAATGCATGGTGAATCAAGGTGAATGGATTAAAAGATAACTTTTCTTTTACAATAAACAGTTAGAGGACCGAATGAGCAGTCTTATGTTCTATCTCCAGCCTAGGAGATCAAATTATAACGGCGTTTAAGATATCACGCGAGAAATGATTTTAAATTGATATACTAAAACTAATTGATAAAATGCCAACAGGATATCTTCGGTTGTAATTCACCGCTACCTCCACCCATATAAAAGAAAACAACTCGTGTTCATTCAGGTTAATTTGGTTGCTTATATGAGGAGTATTATGAAGAGCATCCAATTAATATTTAGGTTTCTTTTTGCATAGTTTAATCGATAGGATTATGATCAGAGTTTCTGACCTTGAGTGCAATTTTCAAACTTTAAAAATAAAACGGGACATTGTAGGATAATCGCTCAACTTTTCGATGTTTAATATAAACATTACAAAATTGATCGACAAAGCAATTATCAAATATGCGAAGTAATAATGTTGAGATGCATGTATGAAAGTGAATACTCCCTTTAAGTTATAACTACAAGACCGTTTTCCTGCAGACTACAAAGATTGTCTTCAAATCCAATCTCAACAAATACTTGCAATCCGTCTCTATACGTAACAGAACCTTGTTACTTATTTGCTTAAATCCTCTTATAATATTCTTTATCATTAAACTGACAATCCCATTAAACCTTATCACGTACCTCTCCTCCTTGATAAATAGCCATTCATGAATAAAAATATATGTAAACAGAAACTGCTTTAATTTCATTTTTTTTCCTAATGTTTTACGTGCAGTTAACATTTTCGGTTTATTTAACTAAACTTATTACAACAGTATTAGTTTCATTCTCCAGACTATTGTTTTCATCTTGAATGTTAATCGCCCAACGTGTCGGTCGATTAACTCCCGACCTTCTGCAGGTGTACCTTGTCGAACTCCGGAATCTGCATGGAAGTTCGAACGCAACCCTTTAATTAATCAATTAATCGTTCCCTCGGCCATGACCAGGTAAAAGTATTATGCAATTCTCAAATGCTATTCTTTATATCACTCATAGTGAGGATTGAACATTCAACACCTAAACGACTCATTTACAAATAAATTTTTTAGTACTTTACCTGTTATGCTATCCTCCTGGTTTAAATAAAGTCTCTTCGAAATCCCGTACAGATTCCAGAGTTCGACAAAATACACTTGAAGATCGGAAGTTACATCGGCTATAACATTGTGCGAATAACAAAATAGGTGAGAACAGTTGTCCGGATTATCAAAATTATCAATCCTCATCTCGAAAATTTAGAAACCGTTACAACAGATCCACTAAATGCAAGTTGTATATCGTTTGTATGTAAAATTACAAATCCGTACATTTAGAAACGACCATATTTTTTAGAACTGTAATAGATCAAACGAGACGAGAAGTCTTTAGTTTGAGTTTAATATTTTATCCTACTAAAAGTGCCAGATTGTGAAGTTAGATAAAACCCAGCCCAGTGTGGATCTTTGCTCACTTGGTAAATCTAATAAATAGTGCCAAGAAAAAGAGGGCTCAGAAAAGTAAAGACTCGATATAAAAAAAAGCGTTTAACGATTGTACACTGTCATTGCGAAAATCATTAACGTTTGCTGGCAACAATTCAGAGTTTCGTAACGTTTATAATAGACGGATTTATGACGAATGGATTATCCACGCGATTTAAATAGATTTCTTTTTCCTTTCTTTTTACTCTACATTCGAAGGAACGGGGGTAAGAGAATACAAAGCAGATTTGTGTCACGTTGTTACAAATGTAAACAGATTTGCATGTGTAGCGTTGTTTTTGTTTTCTATAATAGACTAGCAGGGGAACCTAACGTTACCTGGGATTGAATGGTTAACGAAGGTTTCACACTTTCATATTTTTGTCATCGAAATCGGTGCAATCGCCGATTTTTCTGTCAAATCGATTTATTGCCTGCGAACCCATCGCCCTGCACCTGGAAGAAACTTCACATGCTTCCCTGCAGTGACTAAATCCACAACACATTGACGTCTACAGTGTACAACAGATACCCTACTGTTGATTTTACAAAATTAGGTTTCATAAATAATGACTTGCATTAAAGATCAAAATGCAAGGATCAAGAAGCATGCTTCAATTGTGCTCTAAATAGAAACATAAATTTTGAACGCACCCCTGTCATATCAAAGAGCCTATTGTTGGTTTTATATATCAGGCCTTTCTCCTTGCATTTGATAAAACTTATCAAATGCATTTGTGATGTTAGGCTATGTAAGGTGTTAACTTTGGTTAAAATAGCCTATTCTCTTTTTCATTTGATTTCGATTATCGATAATTATCGAATACATTTGGATACAAAACCTATTTAAGAACATCACGATTGTGTAAAACTATATAAAAGTCAGCCCAGCAGTTTTAGAGTCCATATGGAACAAACTCAGACGCACAAAGTTCTGTTTATATAATAGAGATAATATAAACCTCAATATTAACAGTGAAAAACACCGTTGTTATATTCAATTCAAAAAATGTTATTTAAACGATTCATTGAACGCAAGTAGTTATTTTTAATCATTGCTGTAAAGGTGCGTGAAGTCTACAATCGATTCCATAATCTGTGTTGATATACATGATGCCACTCGTGCCCACTCTTTATAATATGTAGTCTGCTTGCGCTTAAGATAAGTTAACTTGTTATAGTGGGCAGAAGTCGATTTACAGACCAAACTATCCTTTTCGGGAAGATAGCTTATAACGTAAACCTCGCTTGGAAACTGAAATTTTGATAGAATGTCGCGTCACCACGTGATCAATATTTCATCTTCATTGATTATTTTTGACATCTTACGAAAAAGGACAGAGTTTAGTCAAAATAGGACAATTTGTTTCGCGATTCCTGTTTTAGCACTGAAAAGGATACTGCATGCATTCTTCTATTTTCCTATAAATATATTCTGTACGTCTCATGTGTTTTAACAGTATCATCCTCGTCTATTCATTTCCGATGTGCATGTTTTTCTTGCTCAAACGATAACAATGCACACGTCTGCTTTACAAATAATGATTCAGTGCTAATATTAGCAACCCACTTCGAGAATTCAGGGCGGGCCTGAACGAGAATTACCCTCCCATATATTTATGTCCAATCAATAATCTATTGAAAATGTTGCAAAATAAAACAAAAGCCGTTCTTAATGAGGAGGCTGGAAGTATTTATTCTGAAAGCCATTCTTAGGGGGGTTTATTCTCATTCAGGTCCGCCGAATTCAGTTTCGTCGACATGCGAGTTGCTAAACTATTCCTCAGTGGTAAACATTCTTGGTTGGTTGAATCCTGTCAAGTTGAATTACAACGAGGTCATTGAGGACAATCTATTTCGTGACCTAAAAGTACGGAAATAAAAGTTACAATATCGCTAGCGTCTCCCACTAATATTTACATTACGGCAATTCTTCACCGGTTAAGATAAAATTATAATGTCTAATATTAGACAGTTGTAGTAGCAATCTGTATAGAAAAGAGGAAACTGTTTCATTATGGAAATATGGTGAAGGATATATTCACCTGTGTTCAATAAATGCACATTAGACTTTGTTATATAGAGAAGAATTTTATTTTAGAAAAGATGTGAAAACTAAGTGTAAAAATGCGACTAATGACACGTGTGAGTAATGACTTCAAGTGTGGAAAGAAACTTGATTGGATGTATAAATCTTCCATCCGGTGAACGGCTTAACAAATTCTACAAAAAAAAAAAAAAAAAAAAAAAAATTAAAAAATAAAATAATAAAATAAAAGTATTCATGTATCTCCGTTTGAGAGTTCGTGGAAGGTTGCCGTTAGAGTCGTGTCATTTGACAAAATGTCAGAGCGAAAGGCGAGGATGTGGGATTCATCAAAGTAAAAGCGAAATAAACTTTGAAAAGCTAACTTCCCGACATAAAAGTCACCATCCTCCCACAAAGAAAATGACTGTGCGCGAGAAGCGGTTTTCATGACGAAATAATCCAATGTTATAATAGTGTAATTAGAAAGAAAAAATGTTTACCGAAGCAGTACATAATGTAGTTCATCGTTTGATGTGACGTCTATTGCTTTACATTAGCAACATTGTTATTGATGTGCAGACTATAAATTCTGACAGTCTTTCTTTTTGGGGATTATCGCCTATAGACTAATCCAACTATAATATCTCATTAGAATGTAGAGAAGTGAGATATATATATATATATCTCACACACAGTTCAAAATGAAATTGTTCCTATTTTTTTGTTTATTCCGTCCGAACAGAATAGAAGGGATTGCGATTAGTATTGTTATGATAGTTAAACTTATGCATTCATGACATGAACGTTTCATCTCGCTGCAACAAGTATTGCCGATGTGATGGTCTTCAAAAACAACACATGCAATGGATGTGCGTTAGAAGCAGAGATGCGTCATTGAATGCTTGGCAGAATACAGTGAGGATGCAGAAAAATAAATTCTGCTCGTTTTAATGGTAACACTCGTCTTCGTAGCTCTTAAACTTTTTGAGTTACAAAATGACGCTTTACTTTTCGAGCGACACACGCACACACACACACCTCTGAAATAACATTAGGATCATTGTGATTCTAGAAAGCAAGTCGAGGCAGCGATTGCAGGTAATTAAATGACTTACGGATTAAATAGTTTTCTAACGAATGACAAACAATTATAAAAATTAAAGTTTTTCTATATAGTTTTGAAGGTTAAAAAAAAACTTCAAAAACTATATAAATGATGGACTCTCGTAGATTTCGACATATGAGCTTCCATCACAATAACTAAGTTGCTTGGAAATCAACACAGATTTGTTTATAGGCAAACGATTTTCGTTAGTAGTGGAAATTTGGTAAATTGGATTACTTAAGGGAATGGCTCATCAGGAATTGCTTATGTCGGACTTAAAGACAACCATATTATAGTCAGTTTGAAAGCAGGAAAACGGAAGAGAGTTCCACAGACGTGCAGTTCTAAGAAAGAAGCTTTGTTCATGGAATCAACGTTTAAGTTTAGGCAAAGATAAAAAGCTGGGGAAATTATTGTAATGTTTTCAGCTAGTCCAGACAGGGGGACCATAGATTAGAGCTTAGACGAGCACTTGTCATGAAAGTAACGATAAAGAGGAGATAGGCTCAACGCCTCTTCTGTGGAAAAGGGGTTGCAGGGAAGAGAAAAGGGCATCCCCATTAGGCTACGAAGTCTATTTTGAACTCTGTCAAGGCAGGATAAGTTTTCTAGCAGCTCCTGCTCTAATGTGGCAACAATATTCCATCCTTGGACGTACCTGGCTTTTATATAGGTAGAGAATTACATCAGCATTGAGATATCTACTGGAGCGGTAGAAGGATCCTACTATTTTTCCAGCGACCTTGGCAACAGATTTGATGTACGTGTTCCATTTAAGATCAGGAGTAAAGGTCAGTCTCAGAACCTTGTCAAAACATGGAGCCTCCCCAAGACGAGAGCCATTCATTTCAATTGACGCCAGATGGAGATCAGAGCGTTTATGATATAAAGATAGAAGCTTGGTTTAACTACCGTACACTCATTAACTCAAAGCACTTGACCAGTGTCACCTCCCATATAAGATGGTAATAATGCTTTGCTTTAGGAGATCATTATTTGTAACAATTCACCGTTTTATTAACTAAAATGGCAGGAACCTAAAAACATTTTTCAATTCAATATTCTATTAGATTTCAAAGACTTAGACGTTTTGAACGTTCATTGACACTAAATTCAGTAAGATAGTAATTATATTATTCTTTGTTAACTTGCAGTGTCGTCCTAGCATCATGTACTCGTCGCATTGGTATGTCTACAGATTTTTCTTTTTGGTGAAATTTTTTTTTTCACTTGAGAGGATTTAAATCCTCATGAAAACGTGGTTAAAGTGTCTTTCCTGATCCGACAATCACAACATTTTTGTTGCGCAGTGTTTTCATGTAGCGTTTGCCTCAGCTCTTTATTCTCGTCGACGTAGTTGTATACAACTGTTATATACATTTCTTCTTTTCAATTGTGTGAGCAATCCTCTAAGAAGTAAAAATGTAAGGAAAACAATAAAAAGAATTAAACAGAATTAAGAGAGTCGTTTATATAGGCCATTCTTGAGTGAACTTTTCCTCTGTTGGTCGAGGTATTGCTTGGGTCATGTGCAGTTTGAAGAGGTTCATCCTTCGGCATTTTGTGCTGGCCAGTGTTATTTGTCTAAGGCGCTGACGCTTCGAATCCTACCCTTGTATCCCATCTACCGCTGCGAAAGCGAAATGAATATAAAAAAATTACAAAGGCTTTACATGTCTGGAATCTATTTCGTTCTTTTCTTACAAAACCCACAATTCCTGGACCATTTTTTAATAAAAAAATAGACAACACCATTGAGTAAAAAGACAAGTCTACTAAGAGCGTGAGATTATGGCTCGTTTGTTCTTTTACTGGTGAGAAGTCCACAACTTGAAAGAGAACAAAACTACTTGGTTAAGCGACAGAATATAAATTCTCCGTTTAATTCGTTCGAGTTCATCAAGTGTTAAATTTCGCTGGGTCATTTGATGAAACACGCAAAACAATTTTCTACTGTTCGATTTAAAATCTCTTTATTTCAAAGGAACAAGAGACAAATCACTTCAAAGAAACAAATCACTCCAAAGAAGACAGACAGTCTCATCTTTGAAGAAAGAAGTTGCCGAACGCCATGTAAAAGCATGTTCTCGAGATACAAGTCAAAAGGTATCCAAAAAGTAAAAAAAAAAAATAAAAATAAATAAATAAAATAACCAGGTTATTGATAGTACTCAATACAGAAAGCAAAACATATGATATAGATACGAAGTAAATAACTTCATGAGATAAGTTTTACATAGCACCGCCCCCCAAAAAAATAATTCAACATAAAAAATTTTCTGTAAAATCGTTTTCGAAACAATATTTTTTAAATCATACTGAATCACTTAACCAGAGGGAAATTTAGCAATGTTTAAAGTTATAATTATGTCAGCCCATTAAAGATACTTGTTTCTTATCGTTGAGCGCTTTCAGTTTAAATAAAGTCGGTCAATTGAGCTCGTATGCGCAGGCTATCATATGATAAGATCACCCTGACAGGCGTAAAAACATTAAATAATTTTTTTTTAATTTCAACAGCATTTCCCGCGGTTAACGCTGGTCGGATGGATTAGGTCCTTGCTAACGGAGTCAGATGACTTATGTTGCCGGGTTCGAATCTATCGACCTATGTTAATCAAAATACCCTGTACTGATGATTCCCGAAAGGATGGAAGCCTAATGCCTGTAGGTATTTAATAATTATAGATGCATGCATGTACACACAGGGGTTGGACAAAAAAGAAACACCTTAAAAAAAATCTAAATTTATTTTAATGTGGTGTAGGTCCACCTTTTGCGGCAATTACAGCTCCAATTCTCCGAAGTATCGATTCATATAATCCGAATTGTTTCCAAAAGACTTCTATCCCATTCTTCAGCTAAAACATCCTCCAGAGCGGCGGAAATCCATTTCTTACTTGAATCTCTAGAATCGACTATAAATGTTCAATAATTTTTAAATCTGAGGATTGTGGTGGCCAAATCAGATGCTCAACTTCACTATAATGCTTTTCGTGCCAATCTTTAATAATTCTAGCTGTATGGATTAGGGCATTATAATCTTAAAAAGATGGCGTTACCCCCGGAAACAGTTCTTGAACGAGAGAATGAACTTGGTCACTCAAAATTCCTAAATAATCTCGACTGTTAACTATTTCATGCAGAGTAATCATTGGCCCAGCGGATTTTCAAGAAACTGCACCTCAAATCATCACAGAACCCCCGCCATGCTTACGGCTGGGAGAACGTAGTCTGGATACAATGCTTCTTTCGGTCGTCTCCAAACATAGACTCGGCCGGTGATCGGAAATAAGGAAAACTATGATTCGTCATAGAAATTCACATTTTTCCACTGCTCGAAAGAACAATTTTGGAGGGTTTTTTTTACATAATGTAATCGCTTTGAAACATTTGTCTTTAAGAGCAGAGGTTTTCTAATTGCAGCTATTCCGTAAAATAGAGATTTGTGCAGCTCTTGACGGACAGTTTTTGTGGAAACTGGGTCCTGTAAATGTTTGAGCTCTGCAATGATTTTAGGAGCCATAGTCTTGCGCTCTTCTCTAACAATCCGCTTAGAGTTCGATGGACTCTTTCAGACATCATCTTTCGACCAGACATGTGCTTTTCTGAAGACGTTTACACTTCTCTTTTAAAAGCAGTCATTACTGCTGAGAGTGCTTCTAAAAACGCTAAGCATTCGTGCACCTGCCATACGACCTTCAACAATTTGGCCTCTTTGAAAGTCTGCAAGGGTTACCATTTTTATAAGAAAAACTTTTTATATCTTTAAACATCCGTAAGATGTTTATTTTAATTTAAGCATATCATAGGACATAAATAATAAACAAAAAAGCAATAAAATGTGAAGATTTGATTGTTTAAAACATGTTCAAAAAATGATGCCAAAAATGTTAGGCGTTTTTCTTATTTTGTTCAACCCCGGTATATATAACTCCCCCCGCAACCCGGTCGTAAAATACGCTTAAATATGATATTTTGATTAATGTAGATTTCGCATTTATTATATTGGATACAATATATAAGAATGATTTAAAAAGTTAAAAAAAAAAAAAAAAAAAAATGACTCGTGTGCCACCACCAAGAATCGAAACCAAAACATTTAGCTTACAATTTACTTTTTCCTATGATGTTAATGCCTGAGCTATCAAGACATGTTTGCTGCAAAGCTAAAAATGAAAACACGAACCAATAGCTATTACGTTACGCATGCATGTTCGTAATGCCGTTGGTCGACCTTCACCTAGCAAATTCCATTTTTTTTTTAATTTTCACTTTTGAACGGATTTGAACTTTAAGTACCAAGTCCCCCCCCCTCCCGAAATTAAGATTAGTGGTATGATGAGTCATTTTTTTCTTTTTATCTTTTCAAGCTAAAGTGATTCAAAGCTAAACAGTCAACTTCCAAATTAAATTGACGCCATTTTTTTTTTTTTTTTTTTTTTTTTTAAAATCAAAGAAATTTTCGATAATAAATTCGGGAATAAAAACAATTTCAGTACATCAAAAGTACACAGGTCAGGAAAACAAAGTGTTTCGGACAATTTATACTGCATGATTACCATTTTTGTAGTTGTATTAACACGCAGCAGTAGGCTTGTTCTTAGGCTTATTAAGGTCTAACTTATTACGAATTAAAGGCAGACGATTTCAATGAGATTATAAAGTTAAAATGACATCTTTTGACACTTGAAAGATGTGCTCGAGATCAACTATTAAAGCTTAATCATGTGAATGACGACTTAGTCATTTGACCCATATAACTTACAGGTAGGAGATAAAACACACCGCGAAATTAGTCACGTACGCAATAAAATTTAATTTCGTTAATAAAAATCATAAAATTATTGCAACGAATCTAACCAACATTACATTCTATAATTTGAGGTACAAGACTTTTAGCGCGTTTGTGCGTGCACAATTCTCTCAACTGATTCGCTAATCAATAAACATCAAATGCGTTAAACGATTGAAATGAATCGACAAGCTTCGGGCACAAAAAAGTAAAACACTTTTCAAGTTAACGCATTTCTAATGGAACCAATTATGAGAAAAACAACTGGAACAGAAAATAGTTTATTTTATTCTAAGCTAAGTTTCTGACAACCAGTTGGACTAAGACTAACAACAAAATAAACTCAAATAGTTGTATTTTATTGAGAGTCGAGATATATATATCTTATAAATTTTCGCATTGTGTGTGTGTGTGTGTGTGTGTGTGCGTGCGTGTGTGACGCGGTTTATCTCAACCTAAAGGCAACCCGCCCAGGCAAGTAAGGTACCGAAATGAGCTTATGACCCAGCAGATATTTTAGTGATATTTATATCCATGTTTGGTGTATGGAAATGAATCCCCCCCCCCCAAAAAAAAAACGATTTACTAAACAGTTTTATTTACTGGATATTTTTCCGGTACAAGGACTCCAGTTTGCCCAGTTGTGCAAACTTGAGTTCTTGTATATAAAATATTCGTTCATCGCTTACGAAGACGATCGTGATCATGCAATTGTTATGCGAGTTCGAAAATGGCTCGTTAGATCGATTCGAGCTCTAAATTATTTCCTGCATGTTTGACACCTGTGGGATAATTCTGTATCGGAGGCTTTGACTGTTCTGTTTTTTTTTTGTTTTGTTTTTTCTAATGTCATGTTTTCTCTTGCGTTCTTCATTGTGTGCGGATTCAGCAATTGTAGCCCCTTTGTGACTTGCAGCACGCCAGGAACATTGGTCTTGGGTTAGATATAAATAGAACTGTTTGAGAGAGACCTTCAACTTGTCCTTGAATAGTTTCTGCTGTCCTTTTTTTTTTCCTTTGGACAGTTACACGTAAAGGAGCTGTTTTGAGAGCCTTGAATCTGGCATGTGGCATTTATGACCTAGCCAACGAACCTTGCACTACTGTAACATGGTGTGTACTAACGGAAGTTTTGACCGGGCTAAAACCTTTGTCTGGTATCTTGTCTCGCCCCCCTCACACACACACATATAGTGCCAGCGAGCGAGAGAGATTATAGATGTACTTCCATACAAGCATAAAACCTTAGAATAAAAATGTGTTGGTCAGAAGAAACTATTTTAAATCGATTAAGATTAAATTAAATACCATTTAATGTTAGGAGATTTACTTATTAAATATTAAAAGAATTTATGAAAATTAGCATAAACACCAGCGAAGCGTATTTAATCAATTTTAACTAGGGATGAATATTAGTAAAAATTTATATAACTAGCAGGCCACCCGATGTTGTCCGATCATAACAGGAGCTAAAATATGATATTTCAATGCATGCAGTTTACGTATTTATTATTATAGAGACAATTATCTAACGATAATTATTTTAAACCTTATATATAGTCGCGACATCAAACCTAAAGTATATATATGATGTGGGTACCATCAGCTAGAATAGAAACCAAAACATACAACTCTCCACCCTCATTCCTTAGCCTCTGAGCCACCCTTATACGCATATATAAATCATCTGTCATCCCTTTTTTAAAAGATGGAATCGCCCGATCGTTGATCACAAGATTCAAGCAAGGGTGGTTGAACGGTTCGCGGAGTTTTATAACATAATATATAATGTCTGTGTGAGAGGTTCTCATACATAAAGATACCCGTCTCATATCTCAGGAATCTGTTCAGTGGATCAGGAGTTACGGTACGCGGAGAATCAAAGATGATCTATTGCTAATATTAAAACTAATACTTTTTTGATACTTTTATCAATAGTTATACATGAAAAGAAAAAGAACTTAAATGGACATGAACAGACATTAAGTGTATGTGGCCATGGCAGTGACAGGCAGACTACATGAAATCGATCAGCCATATCAAACAGACGGTGTTTTTTCGGCTCAGTGTCGACACTGGCAACTTTAGTTTTAAATGCCCTATTTACTTACGCAATGAAGCGGTCGTTGGAATTACGTGACAACGTCATTACTTTACGCCGAATAACACGAATTGATTCATTTCGTAATCTCAAGAGCTTGAGTTGAACGGTTATTTAATGGAAAGTATTCGACTAGCTTTCCCGTTCAAACAGAAATCTTATTTGCAAAAGAGATCCAAAATCGTGTTTACACAATACTAGTAATAAATGGATTAGAGATAAAATTAGACATGAAAGATAAAGAAACAGGTTTCAGATCTAAAGCCGATCATTATATTGTAAACATAAGGTAAAACCTCGTATTATTTGGATTCGTCGGACTACTGTCCTCATCTTGAGATTTTCACACCGTTTCGGCCGATATAACCTCCAACCTTCATCAGGTGTATCTTGTAAAACACGAGAATGTTTCTGTCAAACTCTGGAATGTGGACGGAATTTCAAACAGAACTATTTACTTCATGGGAGTAGCATGCTCTTGTTCTTGTTCCGTCAGCCATGACTGGATAGAGATCCTAAATAATTCGAAATTGTATTTTTCATTCGCTCACACTAAGAATTGAATCTTCAACCTCCAGGAGAAGGTCACTCTTACAATTGATTGTTCCAAGTAATCTAACTACTGCGCCACGGGCCCTTGATTTCCACAGTTCGACATCATAGACATGATAAAATCCGGGGGTTACATCGACTGAAACGTTGTGAAAATCACACTCAAGATGAGAAGTCCGATGAATCCAAGCAATACGAATAACCAATCATCTAAAAAATTCAGAAAGGTAAGACTTATTGCTATTAATATAAAGTTAATAACAATAACATTTTTTAGAGTCAAAACTTAAGTTTTGTGTTTGATTGAAAGTGACTGTTCGGGTTGCAAGCTTGTGGTTTAGGATAGAAACGAAGTATCATTCTAACACTAAATTAAAATATTGTTACTAGTTTTAAAACTTAAATGTGATTTTATTTGAGAAGGAAATCAATTTGTTAGAGAAGTGACTGATGGTTGACACTGAGGACAGTTTGTGTATTTGGATTATTCAGACGAGGTTTTCATCACAATGTAAATTTGCCCAGTACTTTAGTTGTAACGCTACGGGCCCTCTCGTTGAAAGAACTTGGTAAAATTCAGTTGTAAATGACACTCTTCTGTAGGTTGAATGTTTAATCTGCAGTGCAAGCGATACTAAAGTTACACTTGCGAATTAGGACTTCTACTCTGTAATGGCTGACAAAACGAGATCAGGCTACCCCTGTGGACTGAATGAAGGGTTCCGTTTGAAATTCCATGCAGACTCCAGAGTTCAACAAAAAGACACCTGGAGAAGGTTGTAGATTACATCAGCCGAAATGTTGTGCAAATAAACCTCAAGATGAGGACTGTATTCCGAATAATCCAAATAAAAGTGATTCATATAAAACATTCAAAACTAAGGACAATGTCGATATCAAATATTGAATTCTGGCGAAAATGAACGAACGATCACTGCCTGCATATTCAACATACACAAGCAAGATCAAGCTAATCCCGAGCAAAATACTGCCTATGTAGAAACTTAAGGTAAATAATATCATAACTGCCTCCAGCCACGGCTGCATCACTTATTAGCATACGCTGATAACCAGTGTAAATATTAAATTCTGATACTCAACACCAAAACGGCTGCCTCTATTTACCATCAAAATAGAAGTACACCAACACATATCCCAAACAAAATAAGATGCTGGTTTTCTCAAAACAGCAAATTAAAAAAAAATTAATTGGTAACTTTATTAAATAAAGTATTAAATTCGTTGTTCGGAAAATACATCAATCGAAAAGTTATGTATCTGTCAAGAAACCAACAGTCTGAATTATATAGGGCTGTTGTTTAGTGAACAATTACTTCAAATATAAACCGTACTTAGTAACACACACACACACACACACACACACACACACTTATTCCTAACGACTAATATTACTTAGGGATTCTATGAATATATTTCGTGTGCGTAGAGACATGTAATAAGCTCATTTATATACTTTTATACGTGTAGCTTGTAGATCAACAAACGAGGCAACTTTGCTTACATTATTTCGCTCGCAAGAGTAGTTCAGTTACCATTTCATTTCAATTTCTTTAACCAGAAATTGTTCCGACCAAACAATCTTCGATCAGCATTTCATTAAGTCTTATTCATATTCGGTATTTCAAGATTTATGCTGCAACTAAAATCCAACTTCAAATCCTTCCTTATATTGTGTGATTAAACTAAGAAATAAGCTACTAAAGACTCGTACGAGTGGAAAAGGTCATTGCTGATCAAACAAACCTTTTTTCAGAAATGGGGTCAACTTCAAAAGTATGATTGCCAAGTAATATTCACCTTGACTTCGATTGACCGACTTGAAGCTAATACTAAGAACAAACTTCACCGCAGATTCCGCTGCGTTTGCCACTTTTGTGGCACATCAAGTTTACGCTGGCTGTTAATTTTTAACACCTAGTTTTTACTATTACAGACAACTGCAACAATGAGGTCTTCAAAGACTATGGAATTTTTCTTTGCCCTGCATTAATCAATGAATGAAACCCATGCTCGAATGTTTGTATTGATTTTTGATTAAAAGTTTTTCAAAGACCCTAGACTCGATTTTATGTGATGTCAAAAAATTCACACCCATCGTAGGCAATGCGTGTAAAAATACCATCGTAGCCCAGGGGTTAAATAAAATATGAAACCTTTTCTAAACGATTAAGGCTATTCTATAGAACAAGACATATCGACAGCATTGTTTACGATTGCGATTTGCTGAACGAATCGGAAATATCAGAGTCGTCGACGACGAGCCAATTAGTATCGGCATTAAATATAAAAGACTCGTTTTTCGTCTGAGTAAAAGGTTAGATTAAATTACCTCATCCTTTCGTATTTAGGATGAATTTAATTTTCACATCAGTAAATGAATCATTTTAATATTTTAACGTCATTTTTAGAGATGCTAAATAGTTTTAACCTAGGATCTAATTCAAGCTTAGTGTCATATGACATTTTATATTTTTGAGGCTTTTAAAGTGTAAACAGTTTCGACCATTTCCGATTGATTCCATAAATCCTAATCGGAAACATGTCAAGATGGGTTCTGTTGTGCAGAATAACTACGATTTAATTATACAATTTATTGAATACAAGTTGCTATTTTTACTATAGCTGAACAGAAAATGTGGCCTCAAACAATCACCAATAAGATCAGTGTGTAACTGAACCGTTCAATAATATTTGGTATCGTAGATCTCAGTGTAACTCGTGTCGATCAATCACTGTCATTAATAGTAATTCTGGCAAAAATTTCATTTAAAACGTTATTTTTTTTTTTTACTCAGCGATATTGATTTTCTAGCTTGTTAAAAATGACAGCTTATGTTTGTTGTTGTCAACAACTCGCACAACCAACGTAATGTGAAAAACCAATTGTTTGTATGACAAACACTAATATTTCAGTTAACCGATAATTACATTCGCTTGAATATATACTCAATTACCTCCCTTGGCGCCACACTATAATAAATAACTTGTACATAGAGATATTAAAACGGCGACACTGGGTATCATTGTATTAGCGATTGGTGTGCATCATTTGTTCAGGTGCAAAATAATTTTGTAATCATTAAGTATATATGTATGTATGCACATGTTTAAACGAGAAATGTAGAAATTCCAGGTTTAATTTTAAGTGCTCCGAAGAAAGTGAATTCAGAAAATCTTGCTTAATTGATGCTTAAAATCTATAGAACAGATTCAATGTAAATCATATCTGAATTTTCTAATGAGAAGATATGTGCAAATTATGCCCTCTCCTAAATTCTAAAATACTTAAATCTTGACAAATATTGGTTTCTAATAATTAGAAAAACAAAGAAATTAGAATTTTCTCCCCTTTTTGAATAAAACTGAATATAGAACACATTACTCCCCTTATGCATTCAGCTGCGTTCCAAAATTCATAGTAGTCGGTAAACTATTTTGTATTGTTTACATACAAAGACAGAAACATAATCATAGCTAACTTAGGTGACGGGGGGTTAACGACATGGACTGAAAACTTAATGTTCTGTTTGAATCAAGTTCATTCCACGAAAACATTTTCATCAAAACCACATTTAATCTTATGCTTAACCATCTGAACATAAATACTCATAGATAACTTCATAACTAGTAGATATATTTCATGACTGGCAATATTCACATGGATAGTTGAAAAGATCGTAAAAATTTACAATCCTAGTAAATACAATTCTCTGAAAAGAGAGAAATAGAAATTCTGTAAATTTTTGTGATTCAAGCTAGTAAAACCTTTCGTAATGAAATACAACGTTTCTCATTGTTATCGTCGAGATAGTTTGACCGATTAAATGCCGTGAGTCACTATTCTCTATCGCAGAAAAAATACAAATTGTTCATTTAAGACTCTGGACCGCAAACACGTGGACAGTTGAAACCTGATGACTGTTGTCAAGAAAAAAAACATAAGGAATTGTTCATTATTCATGCATTGAGCCGGAAATTAAGTTTACTGGAAGAAAAAAAAGGTGCGGCATCTGGATACATGCGATATATTAGCGAAACCTGTGTACAGGTGTTACTTGGAGGAAAAAAAAAGCAAGCTTCAATCTAAACACTATGCATAATTTAATACATATTTTTTTTATTTAAATATACGTATTAATTATAATGTTCTGTAAGTATTAAATTTAAGACATTTAAACGCTAATATTTCATAATGCCAAAAGTAAATTCTCGGATCACTACATTTACGGAGTCGCCCCAAATAATGCAAGTCAGTCCCCTCGACAGACAATGAAACCGTCAATCAAACTATACCTCACACAAGTAGGTTGAATCCTGAATCCACTTTCCATTAAATCCTTTCACATACAGTTTTGCTGTATCAGTGTTTTAGTACAGCTAGACAAGCAGACAGTCGACGTTTGTAACCCTTACGCTATCATCCGACAATGAATGTAAACGAAATCTCAATGAAAACTCGTAATATATAACTAAAATAAATTAAAATGGAACCAGTCAATATGCTACATTGTAGAGAAAGTTCTAAAGTAATTTGAGCAAATATCTAATTACAATCATAATCGGATATTTTTTAACGGGCGATAACAAAATGATAAATTTAATTTCAATTAAGTTTTTTATATGAAGTTTACCAAAGTTATCCTAGAAGAAACAAGTGAAACATGTATGGTCCCCCGTGAGGGCAAAGTGAACGAGGCATAAAAAAATGACTACATTCAGCATTTACCCCCCAATTTAGACCCCCAAATCCTCCGACGACGTCAAATCCTGGTGAAAATGAAAAAACAGTGCAATTTTAGGCTTTTACATATGTAAATTTGAGTTCTGCTCTATGCAAAAAAAAGAAAACAACAACAAAAAAAAACGATTAAGTCCATCATTCCCCCCCTCCATTTATCCCCCAAAGTCCAAGGCCTTATTATTTAAAATTGAGTACAGCACCATGCAAAACTGGTAAATAAACATACAGAAAATTTTTGACAAATAGTCCGAAAAACGGAGTGTTTTTATTAGCCCTAAAAGAGGCTTTGGGGCACACCCAAGAGTTATCGCAAAGTATAGACAAACAAAATTATATAGAAATCAGTTACACTTTTTCAAAAGTTTTCTAAAAATCCAAGGCATCAATATTTTTTTTAATAAGCACAAAAGTATCAATTTTAGCCATTTCAACCCGAAAGGCACCCCTGGGGAGGGGGGGGGCAACTGGAATTTTCTTGGAAAATTCGGTCTGTTACTTTTTTTTTTTTTACTCATATGTTTAATGTTTGTGAAAAATTTCCAAAAATTCCAAGGCGTAGTTATTGAGAAAAGTACGGGTGAATTTACAGGTCCACCCTCCTTTTGTCGTGGGGACCAACAAATTGTTAGTTCATTTCTATTTTTGAACAATGTAAGTAAATAATCGATGCGAACGAATTCTAAATGGTCAATTGCATAATCAGTTCTTTAGATTAATCCTGAACTCCGTAAACTTTAATAAAAAAGACCTTATTTAGAACGAGTTAGTGGGACACTTAGATGAGAAAAGTTAGACTAAAGTGCATTCATTTGAACTAAAAATTAAATTCTATCCAATTAATAGGTGAAACAAAGAAATATGTGTAGGAGTGAAACTTGCATCCTTCACGCGCCAGACCTCAAAAGGACTCTTTGAGGAGTTCAAGACTGCCAGGATCTTAGTTTGTTTCAGCTGCCATGATAAGGAGATTAATTTAATTGGCGGCAAAGTTGGAACTTTTTTAGCCACAAATACGAAGGAAAAACAAGAAAATTATGCACTAGTTTTGCTATAAAGCGATTAAATACTGCGATGCATTTATGTCTAAATTGATTAAGACAAACTAACCAACTCTGAACTCTCCAAATGGCGCTCAGTGTATTTATCTGGATCCAATTGCATCGTTCAACGATGGCTGACGACTATTAATATTAAACCCGCCATTTTCTTCACGTTCGAATTCAGCGGCGCCATCCAAATGTTCCTGGTAAGAATTAAATTTGACATTTTCACACAACACATATCCATTTTAAGATATTTTCGCTTTCAGTCTCTTTTAGCAAAGATAAAAGCACTGGCTGACACTGGTTCTTGTTAGATCACCGAAGTTAAGCGACGTTGCGCTTAGTCAGTACCAGATGGGTGACCACTTGGGAATACCAAGCGTTGTATTCAGGAGGATATTGGCATCTCTCTGCAAGAACTACAAAAACATGACGGAATATGCAAGCGACTGGTGACCGTTGGCAAATTTGATATTGCATGAAGCTACTTCCTTTGGAGGAAACCGGTTCAACGCGCCTAGAGCGAGTGTCGCTTTAGTTCGACTCATGGGTGGGTAGCAATCTTAAACTTAATGTTTATGATAAACACATCAACTCTACAACGTTAGGTATGTGTATATACACATGTATACGTTTAATCTGTAATTTGGTTAAAATTCATAAATTTTGCAACAAAACTTAGAGGCACAGCTGGTTTAGTTATAGACTATATTTAGTTTAATTCACGCAAAGGTAAGATGAAAATTCGGATGACTTGCATTTTCGTCCAATTTTTACAATAAGTCTTAGACATCAATATATACGCATTTCAAATTTTGGTTTCGTTGAAACAAATTAAAGATATTTTAGGAAGCGCAATATAAGCAACCCATACTTAAAAATCAAAATATCAAGCCGTTGTAATTAGACAAATCACGTTCTCGCAATTTCAGTTCCTTTAAGCTTAAGCCTTAAATTTTAGACAACTTAGAAAATCAAAATCATGTAATGGTTTTTGATCCGAATTCATTAAGGATTCTAAACATAAAGTGTAGTATCATTATGTTAATCATTTTCGTAAAGGTAATTTACAAATGTGATTCAAACTGTACTTGTTCTGTGACGGGTTTCCTCGTCTTTTTTTTTTCCAAGGGAGAGTACATTACCCATTGCACCACGTGCTCAAGATCAGAAGAGAAAATCAGAAAGATCTCGGTCATTGCTGGCCTTTAAAGTGTTGCCATAGATTGTGGCGTCGTTTACATAAATGCCTACGAATGACCTAAAGAATGTGATTTGAGAGATCATTGGTGAAGATCAGGAAGAGGGTTGGGCGCAGGATGAAACCTCGAGGGATGCCAGTAAGGATATTTTGATCTGATTTCTGACTATCAACGCCTACTCTTATAAGCCTTTCAGAGAGAAAAGATTTAATAATCAAGAAATTTTCAACTATTCCGTAGCTGACACTCTTGTAAAGAAGACCTTTATGCCATACCAATTCAAAAACCGTTAATATATCAAAAGCTATTGCCCTAGAAACTAAGCCTTCGTTGAAATTCACTGATCCTATGTGATATTACACTTGGCACACCAGTTATAAATAACACCGTAAGGCGGAGTAGATACCGTAACCAATGTCGGATAAACATTGTATTCCACATCGTAACCTGAAAAAAAAAAAAAAAAAAAAAAAACGTATTCTATGGCCCTAGGATACGATTTTTGATTATATGTTACTAATTTTTAATGCCGTATCCCAGGGCTAAAGTAGCGTAAATTCTTAGCAAACTAATGCAGTGATTGAAAGAGATTAATTCACTTACATAAGTAAAAGAATCTTCCAACGAAAAACTTAAAATATGAAATAAAACTTTCAATCTTAAAACTGAAAAAAATTGGAAGACATTTTTTTGCTTGTAAGTCAATTCTTATGCAATTACTGCATTAGTGTCCATCAATGGATCTATAAAGCATTATAAAGATATTACTAGCGGCGCATGTCCCGGTGGCTTACTGGTTAGCGCTACTGACTATCGACTATGGTTTTTAGTTTGATCCCGACCTTGGGATGGATGCTGGCGTAACCACATCGAACATCTGTCATATAACAATAATATATACTTAGCGGGAGCCGTGGGAATTCCACAACGGCATATTACATGTGTAATGTATTGCTGCTTAGCATTCCATGCATGTTCAGCGTGAATGGAAACTCCGCGATATTAGTGTAGCCCTTTTGTTAAAACTCTAAAAGTAGTTATCTAAATCTGATCGATGTATTGTCAGAATATATATCTTGTTATTGCGGTTTATCTCCAATATCCTTATAGGAGTCTGTGACATATTTCCATTGTATGGATGCCCAGCGTGAACGGAAACCCAAAGATATATTATCTTTTGTAGAACAGATACTACCCTTGGATCATAACCAGAAGACCAAAAAGGTAGATTTTAATTTCACGGCCCAAAAGCGACATCATTAAAATGTTTTTATATTGCGACTTCGAGGATAGGTAATAACATACTAGGAACATTCGAGTATCTCTATACTAATAATGTGATGTCCGTAGAATATTATAATTTTTTTTAATAAATAAGATCTCCTGCACAACGTGACACTTACGTAAAAGGTACTACGTTATTAATATAGATAACGTGATAGCTGAAAGAGCTCTAGAGATTTCTGCGTATCATCTCGTCAAAAGAAAATCGATAGTATAATTTTAAAAATATTGACTAAAATAAACAAAATAATTTGATTGAAATAATTTAAGTATCCGTGTAAAAGACGATTAAAATGTCATCGCATGGGAGAAAAAAAAAAGAGTGAGAAGCCAAATTTCCCTCAAAGATTTAACGTTTTTATTGACGCCTGTCAGCACAAACATTTGCGAATAGCAGCAGAGGAAGATTCGATTTAAAAAAAAAAAATTATTCATCAATTTAAATGACAATGTGGTGCTGGTTATGTGAGGCGGACTTTGTATTTGCAGATTAGTATAAACCAGCACATTCCATCCAGGATTAGACAAGGAAAGGCAGAATCTATGAGTCTCCCCTCCTCTGCGATTTTCGACCTTGTTATTGGTCAACATTTGGTTGAGAATCTGTTGTGCAAGTAAGTATAAAATAGAATAGTTTGAAATACTACATAAAGCAGGTTCCAAAACTAATTTTAAAAATTAGAATCTATCGCTATTCACAAATATTTGGCTGACAGAAGCAGTCTATAAAAGTGTTGAAACTCTTTAGGAAACTTTGATTCCCTCACTTCAAAAAGAAAAGTTTATGCAGTGCCATCTTAAACGTCTTTTACACGAATGTTTAATTAAATTGTTTATTTTAATCGGTTCTGACACGGAAAATCCCCCCCCAGTGTTTTATATTTTTTTTCGGTAGTATTTTATTTTAAATTATACTATCGGTTTTCTCCTCACGAAATTATGGTTAAAAGAGCTCTAGAGTTTTTCGCCTATAGTAGTTAAAAAAAAAAAAAAAAAAAAAAAATTGGACCCTAAAGCACACTTTGGAAATAAACGTGTCTAATTTGTATTCTATATATATAAAAGGCTAAACGGTCACGCGCGTTTTTGTATGTCCAGCAAAGGCTTTTTTCGCCGGGGTTCTCGGAGGGGGGTATTATTTTTAGAACTTTTTATATACTCCCTAGGTCAAAATATCTACGATTTGCGGACGGAAGTCATCTATCTTTTATTTGAGCACCTTTTACAAAATCCACGCTATTCCTTCCTCTCGTGTGTTTTTGTTTGTTTTTCGTATAAAAGCGAGATTAATTGAAAGCGAAGGCAGATCCTGGCTTTCGTTCCAGGGACGTCCAAAAGCAATTAGCTTTGACCACTGTGGGGAAACCCCTCGTATCAGACAATTGCTATTCATTTGTACAGGACACTCGCTTTTTTGTGGAGAGCTGGTTTTCCCTAACATCGTGGGGAAACAAATATGGCGGACGGAAAGCTGAAAACTTAACTGGCTAACAGCGTGATTTCATTTGTTCACCTGCGTGAACTCATTCACTTAACTTTTACTTTCTGCATGTCAACTTTTTGATCGCTAAATTTGAACGCTTTTCACTTCTCGTGTCATAGTGCAGCGGCAAAATATCACGTTTTCTTCCACTTCTCCGCCTTCTCGTCAAGGCTTCGGGTTCGAGCCTACCTGCCTACTAACACTTTTTTTTTCACATTCTTTTTCTCCGTTGTTCGGGTTCGAGCCTGCCTGTCTTACTACCACGTTTTTCCCTCCACACACCCCTACAAGCACCCGGGGAACGCCAGGCACACCCGCTAGTAAATAATAAAATTGATTTAGATAACTCCATAATGCAATAATAGAGCTATACATACAATACAAGCATTGTATTAGAAATGTAAAACTTTAGACCATTTATACTGATAATACTTGATTATGTGATGTGCGCGTAGCATATAAGCTGTAAAAAACTTCCACAATTGTGAATGCACCAGTGTGCGAGTATGGCAATCTTTAAGTCGGTGCGACTTTTGTTTATATATATATTCTTAGTGTTCATAGATACTCCACCGATATTATAAAAAGACACACGCAGAGAACTGTATAAATATCAGTAAAGGATCGAAACAATAGTACGCTTACATAGTACATAAAAGTGATCCTTCTAGGAAAAAGCATAAAAATGAGTGTGTCCTCATTTAAGCTATGCATATTTTTTTTCAGAAGTTTAGATAAGATAGGCCATCAGTACCGTCGGCTTCAAAACTGATAATAGGGAACCGTTTTAGATCCCAATACCGAGCTCTCTCATTTAATTATTAAAATAAAAATATGAATATTACGCTCTTATTTTGAAAATATTTTTGCCTTATAATAGAGCATCCTGTTGGAATTCTTTTTCGCAAAAATAGAATATACACACACCCATTATATATTACGATTTTTATTATTTTGATTGTAGAGGGATTAGAAAAAGATGACGAATACGAACGAAAAGCAGAAAGAACGTAGCATCTTAGCTTCGCCTGCTTCTAATCCATCAGCCGGCTTATAAAGAGAGTGGATTATCCGATTAAGTGGAGAAAGTGAAGACGAGAAAACCTCTTCCCACTTCGTAGAAATTGTCTTCTGTGGCAAAGGGGTGCGTGGGGGGGGGATCATGGCTATCGATTCCCCCACCCCCAAAGCAGAGGGGAGATTTGCATCTCCGCTTACTTTACTACGTTTTGATTTTTGATTAAGCATTTTTATTCACTCTACGGATCAGTTTCTTTAGTTTAAATAACTTTTTCTACTTTTGTTTTCTAATCTTGGATTTATTCTGTTTATTTTGTGTCTGCAACCAAAACTCTCAGTTTTCACACCTTTTTTGGCGCCGAGAATAATTGAATAATAATATTTGTGTGCGTATTTGGACTTGTGCGTAAATATGAAATTAAAACTGATTTTAATAATATAATAAAATATTTCATAACGCTTTTTGGCTTTCCAATATGTCCCAATTATATACGAATACATTTAACTGTTATCTCCGATATTTACGCATATGAATACCTTAACGCATGGATACGCTTTATAGTTGCTGAGACGTGACTATTAGGTACACGAACATACAAGCCTTCAGGCTACTCCATGCATGTTGCGTGTCAATAAAAAGAAAATTATAAATTTGCTATTTAAAAATGCAGATTAAGCAGGTGTTCTATTAAAGTTCATGAAAAAAAAAAAAAAAAATTTTTCTCGACATAAATTGTTAAATTGTTAAGTTTCCGTTAATTAACCGCCACTGAAGCAGGTGTTTTGATGATTAAATTTCGATTTATATCAAATCTGAATACGTGTTTATTTGATAAACTCTAGACACATTCCTACGTGTTGCAGTATTGCTAGGGTCCTGCAAAGTCATGTTATGACAGCACGGCATACGCATATACGGAAAGGAATCAAAATTTCATGTTAGTCGTTTGACAGAAAATTAAATAACGATGAAAAATATATTAACAAATCATTTAATTTCCCCAAATTTCGGCCAGTTAGAATTTTTAAAAGGTTTATTTATCTTTTTACAAGGATGTTTAATGAAAAAAACAAAACAAAAACAACAAAAAAAAAAACGGCATAGCATTCCGTCTAAATTAAATTGCTTTTTGTTCTTGAAATAAAATCCCCAAATTCTCTAAATATCACACGAATCAACAGAGGCCATTTGTCGTACCTTAATTTGTTATAGAGAAATAGTCAAACATTTCTATTAGACAAAGCACAATGTATTTTTAGCCTTTCGGCCGTGAGCAAAGTGTAGTTGTTTGGCTACTGCATTTTTCATTAGATTAGTCAGTTATTTGGAATTCAATCGAGACTGAGGCAATTAAAAAAAATATCCTAATCCAGAATGCCATTTTTTAAGTAGTCGTATTCCCTCTTTCACTCTTAAAAGTCGACCCTGTGCATAGATGCCCTCGTTAGGATCCAAACAGTTACATAGAAAAACGTTTAACATGAAATCTACAAGTTGTGAAGAAAGAAAACCGTTGGTCAGAGGTTATTGTAATCCGAAACGCATGGTTGAAAATGTTGCCGATTTGAGACTTAACGTAATCTTATGGCAAACGATCAGCGTGAATATCAACAGGATAATAATTGTGTCAAGCAGGTGAAGGTCGACAGTTCAGAAATACAATAACATTACGATTTTGAAAGAAAATAAACAATCGTTCGATTTGATTGATTTCACAGCATATCAACATTTGTAGATTATTTAACAGCAACTATTTAATTTGGATACAAATCGAATTCCGCTTTGACCTGAATGCATTTTATATTTTACAGTTATGCCTTAAAAGACATGGATACACAAAAATTGATTTTATAAAACGTTGCCTTAAGAATATCGAGTGAACCCAGCAGGGGAAAATTTAGTCATGAATCGCGAAGACACACTTAATCACAATTTTTTTTTAGTTTTCACAGCAAATGTGCACTTGTTTTGAGCATTCAGTCATCAAGTTAGGAACTTTGCAAGGATAACAGCCAAGCGTTACCGCTGTTTTTTTTTTTTTTTTTTTTTTTTTACTTAGAGACCAAAATGTTATTCCTGAAATGGCATGTTCCTTGTTGATTGCGGTATGTTGCTGGTCCTGTGCAGTTCTTGGGGACCCAATCTCCTAGGCGTTGTTTTTTTAAGGGGGCTAGTTTATTGCTAATCGCCCGAGGCGCTCCAATCGAGGAATGCTGACTAAGCTGCTCATGGATTTTTGTTCAGGACCGAATGCTACGTCTCGAGGGCGCTGGCTCTTCAATTTCACTTTCTTACTCTTGTGTTACATACCTCAGCATGGGAGAGAAATAAATCCCATGACATCAATAAAGGCAAGCATAACACGAACAATTCATATGAAATATTAAAATAAAATCTTAATCCATCCAAGTTTTATTACGACACACTAAACATCACACTAAACTGATCTTGTGCCAAACTGGCTATCTTAAAGTGATTTAATATTTATATTAAACTATCAGGTCTACCCGATGTTGTCCCGTGAGAGAAAAGACTGAACAAAAGTTGTTAAATACCTTGAGGTTTCTCACTAGTCTCCAGAAAAGTCATCCTTTATTTTTAAGAGTAGCAAGGAAAGAAAAACACGGGACACCTCCAGAGCATTACTGAAAGCTCTAAATAAAATTAAAGATGCATGCAAAGCACTACAAAAACTAAGTTTCTCCCACCCACTTCTTCTGCAGAGAAATGAATAGTTAAGAAACGAGAAATTAAATCTGAAATTTTTTTTTTTAGTTTTGAATAATGCTGACATTTCCTGGTCTGTACTAATACTCGTACACGAGAACATTAAAAATCATGTTTATGTCTTGAAAGCATTAAATGATGGAGATAGCCATTTGAATTTTTTCTTTTGACTCGTTACCTATGAAGCATTTTTCGGTCTTCAGTTTAGGAGCAAAATCAGCCAAAGAAATCTTTTGTGCTTTGAGGAATTTTTATTCCATTGAGAATGCGCATTTTGGGGGCAAAATTAGTATTCTCCACATTAAAACCTGACGTTATATCTAGTTTTATTCAAGATGGCGGAATACTAATCAACATGATTTTTTTTCTTTTTTTTTAATTACTATAGAGTCATTTTTGTCAGTTGACGCTTTAGACAGATTTTTGTATAAACCGTTTCTGGAGTCAGGAGTTATGTTTTTATATAAACTCCACTTCTGGAAGTCATAACATTTTTAATATTACATTGCATGAATGGTTGACATAGAAATGGTTGGCTTTACGTATCACATTACCCAAACCTCATCAACCATTATTTTATGTCTCAAGGTCGTTCCGTACAGGGCTTATGCGCGTTACTTCTATAGTAGTTAGAGGAAGGAGATTGGGGGGGGGGGGAGGTCTCCATTCTTAAAGAAACGAAAAATAAAACAAACGCAGTTCTAAGATCCTCCATCTTGAGAAACTCGATAAAAAGTTTCGTCTGTAAATTAGACACTCCAACTAAAAGTCCAATCCTCGTATGAAAGATAAAACATTAAATAGATGATTGAAGTTCGTGCATCGTTAGATGAACTGAAACTGGCAGGTACGCGTACCTGGGGTGGGGAGAAATGTTAGATGCGTGTTTAACTCATGTTAGCTTGGAGAGTACTACCCCTCTCTCTCTCTCTCACACACACACACACACACACACGAACGCAAAGAAAGTTATGTTTTAGTTATTTTTTTCTATATTAGTTTGTCAGCAATTTCAAATTGATTCTTCTTATGTTTACGACTGTTAGAATAAATCTAACATTTTTTTCTTCGTGCTACTAATAGTAATAACTACTACATTGAAAATTGGATAAATATTTGAAATGAAAAAAAAAAAAAATCATATATGAACCAGTGTTCTCATTACATTGTTTCTCTTTAATTTATTCATGTCGAGTTTGTTAAAAAAATCATTACTTGATTTTTTTTTTAATATTAAAACACGACATATTCCATATCCAATTAAGTGGTGGCCTTTGCAGACCGCCATTACTAAACTTCAAAAGACACGAAAATAGACAAATAGGGTTAGATATATAACTTGCATTAGTTTATTCAAACTTACTTTCGTCTTAGATGTTACTGAATTGCACATGCAAGCTTTTTACAATTAGGGGAGGGCGAATAGTTTTTCCTGTTGATTTAGTTCTTGACATGTTTTCCTAACGTATCCTGCTATTAATAAACTTTTTCCTGTACAAAACGGCCCTGCAGCTGAAGGACAGAGTCAACAGCTGGTCCAATGGAACGGACGACAGCTCAAAAGAGTCACCGAAGTAGGAACATCTAATCAAGTGAAAATCCAGTTGATGTCATAGAAGGCAAAGCCACAACGTCTGACCAAGGTAAATAGTTTAGTTAATCAAACTGCAACAAGCTGTTACCCGGCTGAAAAATAAATTGGGAATGGCGATTAAATACGAGCCGATTTAATATGAAATGTAATCGTCGCAGTTTCTGGGACCAGGAACAGATAGATTTTCTATGTACAAACAATTAAACACAATGCATTAAAAAGAACACCAGCAAAGATGATTTTTGTCCTATTTATTTGACGAATTTTTACAGATTCGTTCAAGCACTGCAATTTTGATTTTCTTACCCATTTACACATCACTTTCGCTTCAGAATACATTTAAACTATCGCCTATTTTGCCTAAAATATCTACAACGATTTTATTTTATATTTTATTAAAAATTTTATTTCATGATTAAAACTCATATACATAATTTTACATTACACATTGATTTTGACGAGTGGTTGATTCGAGAGCCAAATGTGTAATCAGACTGACTATATCAATGGGCCAATCATAAGTGGTGAAGCTCAAGTCACGGTAACAGTGTTCAATTTGTTGCCAAGATAGTAGCAATGTGCGAGCAGCCGGCGAGAGTACATTGCAGTATGCAAGGTATGTATTCAGCAGCTAATTACACCTTGGAACAGGATATTAGAGATATATTACATCTATATGATAGATTAGAATACGAGATACAATATTAGGAATTAGTAACAAAATACAGTACAGTATATAATACACGTATATAATCAAATAACATAACACTAAGGCGGGGTAAATGCCGTAACCAGGGGCCGGAAAAAACATCGTATTTCATATCGTAACCTGAAGAAACCGTATCCTAGGGCCACCGTATCCTTGGTGGCTACTGTACACACATTTCCTCAAAACCTTTAGTCTGGATGGAGGGGAGACCAAAACTTGCTATGTTTCAAATTGTCTTAAATAACAGCAAGGGGGAGACTCGATTCCAAATATTTCTCATGTTATATCTACCCTCTTTTGGAAATAGGTTACGATTAGGAGTACTTCTAATATGAAATAATCCTTATACACTGAAATTTACTTTATGTATGAAAAAAAAAAAAGAGGCGAGATATAACAAGACAAATATTTGGAATCAAGTCTCCCCTTGCTGTTATTTCAGATCATTTGAAACTATAATAGCAAGCTTTATTCTCCCCTCCATAAAATCCAAAGGTTATGGGGGAAATATCAGATATTTTGTAATTCATATGCAAAACATTTTATGGCTGTAAAAAAGAAAGCAAAAAGTGCCAAAAATAGGCTTTGAATGATTGATAATCCCTTTTATGCGCGACTTTAAGGGCAAATGTCACATAGGCGACTACACAATTCAGGTCATTAACTTCCCAAAAAACCTTCATTTGTTAAATTCTGATCATAGGTCGCTGAGATTTGGAACTTATTAAATTGCCAAAAAAAGATGGCATATATATATAAGTGGCTTGGCAAGGCCGCAGAGGAGACAACTAAGCAAAAACCCTAAAGCAAAATTCATCCCAAAGCAGCAAAACTGAAGCTAGCCTACCAAAGAACAGGGGCAATTCCTGTTTGTTTTTCTTATAATAAAAGTTTTAGTTTGGACAAGCCAATGTCCGAACGTTCTGTTCGAGTGTAAAAAATTGCCGTAGTCGCGAATGTTTTCAACTTCCATGAAGGCGAAGGCACGCTTAAGTGCTTTTACTCGACTTTTCAATAAAATTCACCAACGCAATTTTTTATTCATCAATCGCCTGGAGTCGACGACTGGTAAAAAGCCTCTATATTTTTCAAACCAATAAAATATGTCCAAATGTGCCTACATATGTATATATAGTGTCCTGATAGGCTAACTTCAGTTTTGCTACTTTGAGATAAATTATACTTAGGGTTTTTTTTCTTGGTTATCTCCTCTGTGGTCTTGCCAGGCCACTAATATATAATTAGGGCTATGACACGGAGTATTCTTTTCGTTGTTTTGACTCCAGTATATATCCAACAGAGTTAATCAACTGAGAACCACATCACTATATAAAAGCATAGAATATATCAACGGATACGCACTCGATAGTCAAAACAATGAAAAGAATATGCTGTTGTCATAGCCCTAATAATAATCCAGCGCAGTGAAAGAGAAAATACAAGAACATTGGAATACAAGTAAATGTTTCCTTTAATATACATCTGATACTCAAAGTTTTACGCTGATAAACTTTTTATGTAACATTAAAAATGAAGAACATCTATTTTGAAATTGAAAATACAAATATATAGAACGAAAAATAAATCTTCACACGCAATTGAAAACAGAGAAATGCAATTTTCCATACTAAGGAGACCTCACTTAGCAATGTTTAAAGGTCATTCGAGGATTGTCAGTTGGATGATGAACAACACCATGAAACGATTGAAAACAGTGTCAAAAAGAGCAGGTTTAGATTACTTAAGTGAAAAAGTATTTGTTGATATTGGATTTTTACACAACAGTTGTAATGAGCAGGGAAGCAATCCCATGGCTATGTGTTCCGCAAATGTAATGTTTTGGGAAAGAAGCTTAATATATGGATACTCGTTTCGTACACAAAAGGGATGGAAGTTGCGGTAGAAAAACGGATATTTGTTGTGGAAGTACTTAGCGAGCACCATAGATTGCAGTTCCGTCGAGCAACTATCATGAAAATGAGAATTGAGTAGAGAAAGACTAGCATAAAAAGAGGATTGTAAGGAAGAGAAAAATTCCACAAGATATCGAAGTTGATCTTGTACTTTATACAAGTCAAGTTCTTGAAGAGAACATTTAGTTAATAATACCAGATCAGTTTTTTTTCTTTTTTCAAAAAAAAGAAAAAAATTCTGACCCGATGGTTTCATCAATGTTGATTAATTGGTGGATTGGTTTTTCATCTCGTCGTGTGTAGGATTAAATTGGTTAGAACTTAACGATGACTTACCGTTGTTTTTATTTTAATTACTTAAACATCGATTTAAGGAAGAATTTGCTTGAGAGAAATGAAACCTTATCGAAACATTTCAGTGTAACTAAACGTCCATATCTTAAGATTGTCGAGCAGCTAACGGTCGATATTGCATTCTTTATAATAAAAATTGTTTAAATTTCTTTACACTTAAAAATAACTCATTTTATCGATTTCAAAAGCAAAGGGGAGAAAAACGCATACAAATGCCAAATTTTCGTGAATTAAAACCCAGAAAACTATCAATTTAACTAAAACGTAGGACTGAAAAACAAAAGTTATTTGTATACAGTTTGTGTGTGTTACTAGATAAAAAAATAAATTCTTTAAATTAACCGTGTCCGGTCACTATGACAATACAAATGGACTTATTTTGTCATTAGGGATCCAGAGTTTGATATGCAGGCATTAAGACATTGCATATTTTAGTAAATACATTTATTTGAAGTTTTTTTCATTAAATCTTCAGCAGTTTTATAATACAATCGAAGTGAACTTGAATACTACAGCAAACAATTATGCACTGTGCACACAGACACAGAGAGGAATGCATCCTGTCTGGTTAACAACTGACCTTTGTCGGTGACATCATTTATCAAAGTGATAAGAGTGGACGGTGGTGGGGAGGTGTGTTAGCGTTTTACGCGATTCCATATTCACAACAAACGAATATATGAAACGACGGAGTATAGAGTCTCTTTACTTGCTTCCCCAAGAGGATAGAGTTAGACACGAAATCGGTTTTAATGAAGAATTCCATCCACCAAATGGATCATTCTAGATTGAGGGAATACATTGCTGCAATCCAGAAGAATTTCTCTCACTGACCCAGGACAGAAAAGATGAACAATATCAGAACATATACTACATTTTGCCATTTTATTTCCCCTCAACATATCAAAATTTTTTTAACAAATTAGACACAAGGCTATTAAATGAAAGAAAAATAGTCATCGTTTGTCTATAAAAATACACTTTGATCCTAGCCAAAGCCCAAATGTTTGAGTATTTTGCAAACATGATTTACCTGTCACGGTACTTGATTAGGTTAGCGTTCAAACCTTTCCGATGTACATCCCCGACAATCAGCTTGACAGCAACAAAGTTGTCCAAGGAATGATTCTGTTCAGTCTCAGAAGGTCTATCTTCCCAGGTTTTAGCTTCTTAAAGAAAAGGAGTTAGTTCAATTATAATCCTGATGGGCATCCATCAAAAATGTCAAATGAACTGTTCAGACATTTTTGTATGCAAGAATACGCCAATCGTATCGCTCTAGATTCTTTAATTAACACCTCTTATGTCTATCCCCCAAAGAGGTGGTAAAAAGTTGCCTGGCACAGCAAAGTATGCGTTTGTACAATCGGGGAAACTTCTTTGACTATCAGCCCAATTACTTAGTTTCTGTTGGGCTAAGCTAACATCCTGCTTAGTTCCAGGTGTTCCAGCAACACAGGGTTCACAATCTCTTTGAGAAAGTTTTTTTTATTGCTAATCGCACGAAGAATGCCGACGAAACATAAAGCACTTTTAGTAGGCGTTAACTCGTTAATCCTAGTGCGCTGACTGTTCAAACGTACATTTGATCTTGTGTCTCACCTCCCTGAGTGGAGGTAAATAAGATGCCCACAGAAGTCTTTCTAGCCTTCGGTCTACGATCAAAGTGTAGTATCTTTTTGTTCACAGAAATTTTTCTAGACTGAAGCATGAAAAAATGTCCCAATGCAGACTTGCTCCTTGCTGGGGAGCTGGATTGTACCCACATTAATAACCGACCTTGTGATGGTCTTTCCCCGGTGGGTAGGCAAGTTAATACGTAGATACCGTCTGGAGATTTTTTTTTAGCGATGCCAGATGTCTTCAACTCCAAAAGAATCGATCAAATGTTTCAATTTACTTCGCCAGAGGAAAGTTAGCTACAGGGTCACTCTAAAAATGGAGGATCCAGTTAGCGCAAAATAGGTATATTTGGGGGAAGTAATAATTGAGATGTCTTCAGAGACATTTTAATTATTCTTAAAATATAAATTAAAACTAACTTATTTAAGAACTCGA